>NW_025111200.1:0-571605 GCF_015476425.1 Leptopilina heterotoma
TCTCTATTCTACAGATTGTATAGGACTCAGTCCCCTACTAGAACTCAGGTTAATTTTCAGATGATTAGAATTACAAAATTTGCTAAAAATAAATTTTTTATGACGATTTCACAAAATTCCGATTGTCTGATAGCGTTCGGGTGAGGTGCTACTACTTAAAAATTGAAATAAAATTCTCTATTCTTTAAGATTGTATAGGACTCAGTCCCTACTAGAACTCAGGTAATTTTCCGATGATTAGAATTACAAAATTTGCTAAAAATAAATTTTTTATGACGATTTCACAAAATTCCGATTGTCTGATAGCGTTCGGGTGAGGGTGCTACTACTTAAAATTGAAATAAAATTCTCTATTCTTTAAGATTGTATAGGACTCAGTCCCTACTAGAACTCAGGTAATTTTCAGATGATTAAATTACTAAAATTTGGCTAAGAAATAATTTTTTCATGACAATTTCACAAATTCCGAATTGTCTGATAGCGTTCGGGTGAGGTTGCTACTACTTCAAAAATTGAATAAAATTCTCTATTCTACAAGATTGTATAGGACTCAGTCCCTACTAGAACTCAGGTAATTTTCCGATGATTAGAATTACAAAATTTGCTAAAAATAAATTTTTTATGACGATTTCACAAAATTCCGATTGTCTGATAGCGTTCGGGTGAGGGTGCTACTACTTAAAAATTGAAATAAAATTCTCTATTCTTTTAAGATTGTATAGGACTTAGTCCCTACTAGAACTCAGGTAATTTTCAGATGATTAGAATTACTAAATTTGCTAAAAATAAATTTTTTATGACGATTTCACAAAATTCCGATTGTCTGATAGCGTTCGGGTGAGGGTGCTACTACTTAAAATTAAAATAAAATTCTCTATTCTTTAAGATTGTATAGGACTCAGTCCCTACTAGAACTCAGGTAATTTTCAGCTGATTAGAATTACAAATTTGCTAAAAATAAATTTTTATGACGATTTCACAAAATTCCGATTGTCTGATAGCGTTCGGGTGAGGGTGCTACTACTAAAAATTGAAATAAAATTCTCTATTCTTTAAGATTGTATAGGACTCAGTCCCTACTAGAACTCAGGTAATTTTCAGATGATTAGAATTACTAAATTTGATAAAAATAAATTTTTTATGACGATTTCACAAAATTCCGATTGTCTGATAGCGTTCGGGTGAGGGTGCTACTACTTAAAAATTAAAATAAAATTCTTTATTCATTAAGATTGTGTAGGACTCAGTCCCTACTAGAACTCAGGTAATTTTCAGATGATTAAAATTATTAAATTTGGAAGAAATAATTTTTTCATGACAATTTCACAAAATTTAAATTGTCTGATAGCGTTCGGGTGAGGGTGCTACTACTTCAAAATTAAATAAAAATTCTTTATTCTACAAGATTGTATACGACTCAGTCCCTACTAGAACTCAGGTAATTTTCCGATGATTAGAATTACAAAATTTACTAAAAAAAATTTTTTATGACGATTTCACAAAATTCCGATTGTCTGATAGCGTTCGGGTGAGGGTGCTACTACTAAAAATTGAAATAAAATTCTCTATTCTTTAAGATTGTATAGGACTCAGTCCCTACTAGAACTCAGGTAATTTTCAGCTGATTAGAATTACAAAATTTGCTAAAATAAATTTTTATGACGATTTCACAAAATTCCGATTGTCTGATAGCGTTCGGGTGAGGGTGCTACTACTTCAAAATTGAATAAAAATTCTCTATTCTTTAAGATTGTATAGGACTCAGTCCCTACTAGAACTCAGGTAATTTTCAGCTGATTAGAATTACAAAATTTGCTAAAAATAAATTTTTTATGACGATTTCACAAAATTCCGATTGTCTGATAGCGTACGGGTGGACCTGATACTACTTAAGAATTGAAATAAAATTCTCTATTCTTTTAGATTGTATAGGACTCAGTCCCTACTAGAACTCAGGTAATTTTCAGCTGATTAGAATTACAAAATTTGCTAAAAAAAAATTTTTTATGACGATTTCACAAAATTCCGATTGTCTGATAGCGTACGGGTGGACCTGCTACTACTTAAAAATTGAAATAAAATTCTCTATTCTTTAAGATTGTATAGGACTTAGTCCCTACTAGAACTCAGGTAATTTTCAGCTGATTAGAATTACAAAATTTGCTAAAAATAAATTTTTTATGACGATTTCACAAAATTCCGATTGTCTGATAGCGTTCGGGTGAGGGTGCTACTACTTAAAAATTAAATAAAATTCTCTATTCTTTAAGATTGTATAGGACTCAGTCCCTACTAGAACTCAGGTAATTTTCAGCTGATTAGAATTACAAAATTTGCTAAAAATAAATTTTTTATGACGATTTCACAAAATTCCGATTGTCTGATAGCGTTCGGGTGAGGGTGCTACTACTTAAAAATTAAATAAAATTCTCTATTCATTAAGATTGTGTAGGACTCAGTCCCTACTAGAACTCAGGTAATTTTTCAGATGATTAGAATTACTAAAATTTGCTAAAAATAAATTTTTTATGACGATTTCACAAAATTCCGATTGTCTGATAGCGTTCGGGTGAGGGTGCTACTACTTAAAAATTGAAATAAAATTCTCTATTCTTTAAGATTGTATAGGACTCAGTCCCTACTAGAACTCAGGTAATTTTCAGATGATTAGAATTACTAAATTTGATAAAAATAAATTTTTTATGACGATTTCACAAAATTCCGATTGTCTGATAGCGTTCGGGTGAGGGTGCTACTACTTAAAATTGAAATAAAATTCTCTATTCTTTAAGATTGTATAGGACTCAGTCCCTACTAGAACTCAGGTAATTTTCCGATGATTAGAATTACAAAAATTGCTAAAAATAAATTTTTTATGACGATTTCACAAAATTCCGATTGTCTGATAGCGTACGGGTGAGGGCTGCTACTACTTAAAAATTGAAATAAAATTCTCTATTCTTTAAGATTGTATAGGACTTAGTCCCTACTAGAACTCAGGTAATTTTTAGATGATTGGAATTACTAAATTTGCTAAAAATAAATTTTTTATGACGATTTCACAAAATTCCGATTGTCTGATAGCGTTCGGGTGAGGGTGCTACTACTTAGAAATTAAAATAAAATTCTCTATTCTTTAAGATTGTATAGGACTCAGTCCCTACTAGAACTCAGGTAATTTTTAGCTGATTAGAATTACAAAATTTGCTAAAAATAAATTTTTTATGACGATTTCACAAAATTCCGATTGTCTGATAGCGTTCGGGTGAGGGTGCTACTACTTAAAAATTGAAATAAAATTCTCTATTCTTTAAGATTGTATAGGACTTAGTCCCTACTAGAACTCAGGTAATTTTCAGCTGATTAGAATTACAAAATTTGCTAAAAATAAATTTTTTATGACGATTTCACAAAATTCCGATTGTCTGATAGCTCACGGGTAGACCTGCTACTACTTAAATATTGAAATAAAATTCTCTATTCTTTAAGATTGTATGGGACTCAGTCCCTACTAGAACTCAGGTAATTTTCAGATGATTAGAATTACTAAATTTGATAAAAATAAATTTTTTATGACGATTTCACAAAATTCCGATTGTCTGATAGCGTTCGGGTGAGGGTGCTACTACTTAAAAATTAAAATAAAATTCTTTATTCATTAAGATTGTGTAGGACTCAGTCCCTACTAGAACTCAGGTAATTTTCAGATAATTAAAATTATTAAATTTGGAAGAAATAATTTTTTCATGACAATTTCACAAAATTTAAATTGTCTGATAGCGTTCGGGTGAGGGTGCTACTACTTCAAAATTGAATAAAAATTCTTTATTCTACAAGATTGTATAGGACTCAGTCCCTACTAGAACTCAGGTAATTTTCCGATGATTAGAATTACAAAATTTGCTAAAAATAAATTTTTTATGACGATTTCACAAAATTCCGATTGTCTGATAGCGTTCGGGTGAGGGTGCTACTACTAAAAAATTAAAATAAAATTCTCTATTCTTTAAGATTGTATAGGACTTAGTCCCTACTAGAACTCAGGTAATTTTCAGCAGATTAGAATTACAAAATTTGCTAAAAATAAATTTTTTATGACGATTTCACAAAATTCCGATTGTCTGATAGCGTACGGGTGGACCTGCTACTACTTAAAAATTGAAATAAAATTCTCTATTCTTTAAGATTGTATAGGACTTAGTCCCTACTAGAACTCAGGTAATTTTCAGCTGATTAGAATTACAAAATTTGCTAAAAATAAATTTTTTATGACGATTTCACAAAATTCCGATTGTCTGATAGCGTACGGGTGGACCTGATACTACTTAAGAATTAAAATAAAATTCTCTATTCTTTTAGATTGTATAGGACTCAGTCCCTACTAGAACTCAGGTAATTTTCAGCTGATTAGAATTACAAAATTTGCTAAAAAAAAATTTTTTATGACGATTTCACAAAATTCCGATTGTCTGATAGCGTACGGGTGGACCTGCTACTACTTAAAAATTGAAATAAAATTCTCTATTCTTTAAGATTGTATAGGACTTAGTCCCTACTAGAACTCAGGTAATTTTCAGCTGATTAGAATTACAAAATTTGCTAAAAATAAATTTTTTATGACGATTTCACAAAATTCCGATTGTCTGATAGCGTACGGGTGGACCTGCTACTACTTAAAAATTGAAATAAAATTCTCTATTCTTTAAGATTGTATAGAACTTAGTCCCTACTAGAACTGAGGTAATTTTCAGATGATTAGAATTACTAAATTTGATAAAAATAAATTTTTTATGACGATTTCACAAAATTCCGATTGTCTGATAGCGTTCGGGTGAGGGTGCTACTACTTAAAAATTGAAATAAAATTCTCCATTCTTTAAGATTGTATAGGACTCAGTCCCTACTAGAACTCAGGTAATTTTCAGCTGATTAGAATTACAAAATTTGCTAAAAATAAATTTTTTATGACGATTTCACAAAATTCCGATTGTCTGATAGCGTACGGGTGGACCTGCTACTACTTAAAAATTGAAATAAAATTCTCTATTCTTTAAGATTGTATAGGACTCAGTCCCTACTAGAACTCAGGTAATTTTCAGATGATTAGAATTACTAAATTTGATAAAAATAAATTTTTTATGACGATTTCACAAAAATCCGATTGTCTGATAGCGTTCGGGTGAGGGTGCTACTACTTAAAAATTAAAATAAAATTCTCTATTCATTAAGATTGTGTAGGGCTCAGTTCCTACTAGAACTCAGGTAATTTTCAGATAATTAGAATTATTAAATTTGGAAGAAATAATTTTTTCATGACAATTTCACAAAATTTAAATTGTCTGATAGCGTTCGGGTGAGGGTGCTACTACTTCAAAATTGAATAAAAATTCTCTATTCTACAAGATTGTATAGGACTCAGTCCCTACTAGAACTCAGGTAATTTTCCGATGATTAGAATTACAAAATTTGCTAAAAATAAATTTTTTATGACGATTTCACAAAATTCCGATTGTCTGATAGCGTTCGGGTGAGGGTGCTACTACTTAAAAATTGAAATAAAATTCTCTATTCTTTAAGATTGTATAGGACTCAGTCCCTACTAGAACTCAGGTAATTTTCCGATGATTAGAATTACAAAATTTGCTAAAAATAAATTTTTTATGACGATTTCACAAAATTCCGATTGTCTGATAGCGTTCGGGTGAGGGTGCTACTACTTAAAAATTGAAATAAAATTCTCTATTCTTTAAGATTGTATAGGACTCAGTCCCTACTAGAACTCAGGTAATTTTCAGCTGATTAGAATTACAAAATTTGCTAAAAATAAATTTTTTATGACGATTTCACAAAATTCCGATTGTCTGATAGCGTTCGGGTGAGGGTGCTACTACTTAAAAATTAAAATAAAATTCTCTATTCTTTAAGATTGTATAGGACTTAGTCCCTACTAGAACTCAGGTAATTTTCAGATGATTAGAATTACTAAATTTGATAAAAATAAATTTTTTATGACGATTTCACAAAATTCCGATTGTCTGATAGCGTTCGGGTGAGGGTGCTACTACTTAAAAATTGAAATAAAATTCTCTATTCTTTAAGATTGTATAGGACTCAGTCCCTACTAGAACTCAGGTAATTTTCAGCTGATTAGAATTACAAAATTTGCTAAAAATAAATTTTTTATGACGATTTCACAAAATTCCGATTGTCTGATAGCGTTCGGGTGAGGGTGCTACTACTTAAAAATTAAAATAAAATTCTCTATTCTTTAAGATTGTATAGAACTTAGTCCCTACTAGAACTCAGGTAATTTTCAGATGATTACAATTACTAAATTTGCTAAAAATAAATTTTTTATGACGATTTCACAAAATTCCGATTGTCTGATAGCGTTCGGGTGAGGGTGCTACTACTTAAAAATTGAAATAAAATTCTCTATTCTTTAAGATTGTATAGAACTTAGTCCCTACTAGAACTGAGGTAATTTTCAGATGATTAGAATTACTAAATTTGATAAAAATAAATTTTTTATGACGATTTCACAAAATTCCGATTGTCTGATAGCGTTCGGGTGAGGGTGCTACTACTTAAAAATTGAAATAAAATTCTCTATTCTTTAAGATTGTATAGGACTTAGTCCCTACTAGAACTCAGGTAATTTTCAGATGATTAGAATTACTAAATTTGATAAAAATAAATTTTTTATGACGATTTCACAAAAATCCGATTGTCTTATAGCGTTCGGGTGAGGGTGCTACTACTTAAAAATTAAAATAAAATTCTCTATTCATTAAGATTGTGTAGGGCTCAGTTCCTACTAGAACTCAGGTAATTTTCAGATAATTAGAATTATTAAATTTGGAAGAAATAATTTTTTCATGACAATTTCACAAAATTTAAATTGTCTGATAGCGTTCGGGTGAGGGTGCTACTACTTCAAAATTGAATAAAAATTCTCTATTCTACAAGATTGTATAGGACTCAGTCCCTACTAGAACTCAGGTTATTTTCCGATGATTAGAATTACAAAATTTGCTAAAAATAAATTTTTTATGACGATTTCACAAAATTCCGATTGTCTGATAGCGTTCGGGTGAGGGTGCTACTACTTAAAAATTGAAATAAAATTCTCTATTCTTTAAGATTGTATAGGACTCAGTCCCTACTAGAACTCAGGTAATTTTCCGATGATTAGAATTACAAAATTTGCTAAAAATAAATTTTTTATGACGATTTCACAAAATTCCGATTGTCTGATAGCGTTCGGGTGAGGGTGCTACTACTTAAAAATTGAAATAAAATTCTCTATTCTTTAAGATTGTATAGGACTCAGTCCCTACTAGAACTCAGGTAATTTTCAGATGATTAAAATTATTAAATTTGGAAGAAATAATTTTTTCATGACAATTTCACAAAATTTAAATTGTCTGATAGCGTTCGGGTGAGGTTGCTACTACTTCAAAATTGAATAAAAATTCTCTATTCTACAAGATTGTATAGGACTCAGTCCCTACTAGAACTCAGGTAATTTTCCGATGATTAGAATTACAAAATTTGCTAAAAATAAATTTTTTATGACGATTTCACAAAATTCCGATTGTCTGATAGCGTTCGGGTGAGGGTGCTACTACTTAAAAATTGAAATAAAATTCTCTATCTTTTAAGATTGTATAGGACTTAGTCCCTACTAGAACTCAGGTAATTTTCAGATGATTAGAATTACTAAATTTGCTAAAAATAAATTTTTTATGACGATTTCACAAAATTCCGATTGTCTGATAGCGTTCGGGTGAGGGTGCTACTACTTAGAAATTAAAATAAAATTCTCTATTCTTTAAGATTGTATAGGACTCAGTCCCTACTAGAACTCAGGTAATTTTCAGCTGATTAGAATTACAAAATTTGCTAAAAATAAATTTTTTATGACGATTTCACAAAATTCCGATTGTCTGATAGCGTTCGGGTGAGGGTGCTACTACTAAAAAATTGAAATAAAATTCTCTATTCTTTAAGATTGTATAGGACTCAGTCCCTACTAGAACTCAGGTAATTTTCAGATGATTAGAATTACTAAATTTGATAAAAATAAATTTTTTATGACGATTTCACAAAATTCCGATTGTCTGATAGCGTTCGGGTGAGGGTGCTACTACTTAAAAATTAAAATAAAATTCTTTATTCATTAAGATTGTGTAGGACTCAGTCCCTACTAGAACTCAGGTAATTTTCAGATGATTAAAATTATTAAATTTGGAAGAAATAATTTTTTCATGACAATTTCACAAAATTTAAATTGTCTGATAGCGTTCGGGTGAGGGTGCTACTACTTCAAAATTAAATAAAAATTCTTTATTCTACAAGATTGTATACGACTCAGTCCCTACTAGAACTCAGGTAATTTTCCGATGATTAGAATTACAAAATTTGCTAAAAATAAATTTTTTATGACGATTTCACAAAATTCCGATTGTCTGATAGCGTTCGGGTGAGGGTGCTACTACTAAAAAATTGAAATAAAATTCTCTATTCTTTAAGATTGTATAGGACTCAGTCCCTACTAGAACTCAGGTAATTTTCAGCTGATTAGAATTACAAAATTTGCTAAAAATAAATTTCTTATGACGATTTCACAAAATTCCGATTGTCTGATAGCGTTCGGGTGAGGGTGCTACTACTTCAAAATTGAATAAAAATTCTCTATTCTTTAAGATTGTATAGGACTCAGTCCCTACTAGAACTCAGGTAATTTTCAGCTGATTAGAATTACAAAATTTGCTAAAAATAAATTTTTTATGACGATTTCACAAAATTCCGATTGTCTGATAGCGTACGGGTGGACCTGATACTACTTAAGAATTGAAATAAAATTCTCTATTCTTTTAGATTGTATAGGACTCAGTCCCTACTAGAACTCAGGTAATTTTCAGCTGATTAGAATTACAAAATTTGCTAAAAAAAAATTTTTTATGACGATTTCACAAAATTCCGATTGTCTGATAGCGTACGGGTGGACCTGCTACTACTTAAAAATTGAAATAAAATTCTCTATTCTTTAAGATTGTATAGGACTTAGTCCCTACTAGAACTCAGGTAATTTTCAGCTGATTAGAATTACAAAATTTGCTAAAAATAAATTTTTTATGACGATTTCACAAAATTCCGATTGTCTGATAGCGTTCGGGTGAGGGTGCTACTACTTAAAAATTAAAATAAAATTCTCTATTCTTTAAGATTGTATAGGACTCAGTCCCTACTAGAACTCAGGTAATTTTCAGCTGATTAGAATTACAAAATTTGCTAAAAATAAATTTTTTATGACGATTTCACAAAATTCCGATTGTCTGATAGCGTTCGGGTGAGGGTGCTACTACTTAAAAATTAAAATAAAATTCTCTATTCATTAAGATTGTGTAGGGCTCAGTCCCTACTAGAACTCAGGTAATTTTTAGATGATTGGAATTACTAAATTTGCTAAAAATAAATTTTTTATGACGATTTCACAAAATTCCGATTGTCTGATAGCGTTCGGGTGAGGGTGCTACTACTTAGAAATTAAAATAAAATTCTCTATTCTTTAAGATTGTATAGGACTCAGTCCCTACTAGAACTCAGGTAATTTTCAGCTGATTAGAATTACAAAATTTGCTAAAAATAAATTTTTTATGACGATTTCACAAAATTCCGATTGTCTGATAGCGTTCGGGTGAGGGTGCTACTACTTAAAAATTAAAAAAAAATTCTCTATTCTTTAAGATTGTATAGGACTCAATCCCTACTAGAACTCAGGTAATTTTTAGATGATTAAAATTATTAAATTTGGAAGAAATAATTTTTTCATGACAATTTCACAAAATTTAAATTGTCTGATAGCGTTCGGGTGAGGGTGCTACTACTTAAAAATTGAATAAAAATTCTTTATTCTACAAGATTGTATAGGACTCAGTCCCTACTAGAACTCAGGTAATTTTCCGATGATTAGAATTACAAAATTTGCTAAAAATAAATTTTTTATGACGATTTCACAAAATTCCGATTGTCTGATAGCGTTCGGGTGAGGGTGCTACTACTTAAAAATTGAAATAAAATTCTCTATTCTTTAAGATTGTATAGGACTCAGTCCCTACTAGAACTCTGGCAATTTTCAGATGATTAGAAATATTAAGTTTGGAAGAAATAAATTTTTATTTTCGTTTTTACCAAATTTTGATTGTCTGATGGGGTTCGGGTGAGGGTGCTACTACTTCAAAATTAAAATAAAATTCTCTATTCTTTAAAATTTTGTAGGGCTCAGTCTCTACTAGAACTTAGGTAATTTTCAGATTATTAGAATTATTAAATTTGGAAAAAATAAATTTTTAATATATTTTTTACCAAATATATAAATATATAATATATTAATATATAAAATTAATTTTAAAATTGAAAATATTTAAAAAGAAAAATTATTTTAAAAAGTTCGGAAACAAATAAGCAAATAACAACTATAACTTCAAACTGCAAGCAGATTACCGGAATACAACGATTATTATATTCAAATTTTTGGAAGCCATATATATATATATATATATATATTAATAAAAGTATTTAAACATCTTTTATTAATTTTAAATTTCAGTTACAAAATCGGCAAGTCTTTCTTACAGAAGGAAATATTCTTTTTCTACTGATCTTTAACAAGCTTTCTTTCATTTAGACGAAAACGAAATTTCAATGTTTGAAATACAAACTATAATACTAGCATTTTAAAACTTTTATAGTAATACAAATATTATAATAATATTATGATACTAATATTATGCTCGAAATATTATAATCCACACATTAATCCACATCTTCAGAACCTTCAGAAAACTTTCATGACTGCTGACCATTAAGAGAGGGATGCAATTTTATTCCGCAAATTTGAAAGCAAGCAAAATAAAGTTGTTCACATTCACGATCACATATCAAAATGTATTAAGAGAGTTATTTTTTAAAGGAAAGATGTTGCCTTATATGTTACTTGAGAGTATATTTAAGGATATGTCCCGAATATAATCAACTTAACGAGCAAAGGATGTTCGCGGAATAAAAAAATGTCGTGTGCTTTATTTCCGAGGCATAATAATTGCATCGTCTCTACATGAGGACGTGAAATATTTATACATCCAACATTAGATATGGCAGGTATGAGGGCCGAGCCGAATCGAATCTAAAATTCGATAATGCCTTACTCAAGAGAGGTCCATTAGCCCGGAAGCTGCGAATTATGCCGCAGGTCTTTACAAAGAGGGGTCCTTACATATTATACTGGTACATGAGAGAGAGGATATTACATATTACGTGCAAAGACCCCCCTTTTCTGCAGGTGCATTCATGTTTGGTGGTCTCTTCAGTTTACAGATTGACAAAAATAAGCGATTAATACCAACATGTATTTATTTGCCTAATTATGTCATTTTGATGCTGCACAATTTCCCCTTTCACTACTGTTAACATTTTTAAAATTAAAAAAAAGCCGCTGCTAACTTTGTATACCGTCGTTATGGATACAGAACATCGTTTTAATATTGATTTTCTGAATATTATAATTTATTTAATAATTAGTCTACAGCAACTTCGTTCAAAAATTTATTAAGGATTAGTAGAAGAAAATTATTTTTAACTATTTCTATTTAAACACAAACATTTTATACAAGGTTAACTTTGCAGTAAATTTACTTTCCTTAAACAAGTTTTTTGTTTGCTGTATATAAAGTTTGTTAAACTCAAATAAAATTAAAAATGTATTATTATCTGTTTTCCATTTGGAGCGAAATTTTCAGATAAATTGAAAAACAGTTTTATTGTCGACGATATAAATTAGGAAATAAATCTTTTATCTCGTTTTCTTTAATAGCCTGAATGACCCAACTAGACTTGACAAAAGATTTCCTAGAAGCAGAATATAATATAATGGGTTATATTTTACAAAGCTTAATGTTCGTATAGATTAGGAGAAAATTGCTGTAATTGCGAGAATTTTCCTCATTGTGATAAAGCGTAGTATAAAAGAGGTGCTGAAATTTGTTTATTCATCAGTTTATACCAATCAACATGAAATCTGCAATTTTTATTTTCATTCTCGTTTCCATGGCAGTTTTAATTTCTGAAACTGTCGGTCAGACGCCTCAAACTTGCAATGTCTGTCTTGGTGTCAACGTAGCGTGCTCCCAGGATTGCCAATGTTGCGGGACATTAAAATGCTCAAGTAAGTTGACTACAAAGTATATTTCACCAATTTTTAAGGTAAATTAAAAACATTAGAATTTCCATAAAAAACATTTTTTTAGAATATGTTTTTAAACTATTACTTTTTCCATTTTTTTGGCTATTTTGACATAGAAGAAAAATTAGTTTCAATAATACTGTATTTTAATTCTTTAATTTTTTTTGTCTTACTAGGCGTTATTGGTTCACTAGTGAAATTATGTTTAAACGTCTAATGTGATAATTTCTACCCACTGATTACGATGACATTCTTGCTGTGACACGGAAAACGATTTTATAAAAATACTTTGTCTATCCTTATACAACATAATACAAAATAATTTTGAAAAATTGGCTGTGGTATTTTAAAAGCTCCTACACACTGTTGTAAGAAAATTGTAATTTTGTATACAGATGTTTTAATAATAAGTAAAATTATAAAAGAACAGTGTTTTATTATTTGTATACTAAGTAAAGAAAGCACAATAGTTTGTTTAACAATTATCTTAAGGTCATGTTATTCAGTGTGAAGTTTTCCATAGTAAAGTAAATGGGGCACGTGACCACTGAATAACATGACCTTAAGTAAAAAAATAAATTTTATATTAAAATTAAATTCATATCAATTTATATTGTAACTAGAAAATAAAAAGCTTATTAAAGATCAGCAGAAGAAAAGAAAATATTTAATTTAACACAACATAAAGTTTTTAATAATAAAACGTATTGCGAAAAATTATCTAAAATAAAAAAAATATTTTGTTTTTAAACGAAATTTACAATCAAATTAAAAATGAAAAAGCTTATTAAAAATCCGTAGAAGAAAAAAATGATTTAATACAATAAAACATTATTAACAACAAAGTGTATTAATAAAGAATGTGGAATAAAATTCTTATTAAAATAATATTAACAAAGAATAAAATAAATAAGAATAAGTAAATATAAAAATGAATTTTAGTTATTACAGAATACACCTCTCATTTTTTAAAAAATAAAGAGAAGAAACTTCACTTAAAAATAAATAAACGGAATTGTCTGTATTTATTTTTAATGTTTTTCATTTATGTAGCTGCGAACTTAAACATGTTAATAATATCAAAATAGAAATTTTCCTCCTTCTTTAAAACGGTTTATAAAAGGAGGAAAGAATTTTTCACAAATATCAGTGAACAATAAAAATGAAACCAACAATTGTCGTAATTTTTTTCTAACGTGTATGGCATTTTGCCATGGAGGAACTCAACCTCATGATAGTACCAAACATAACACTTGCACTACGTGCCTTGGTCTTCATATCGGATGCTCGAGTGACTGCCAATGTTGTGGCAATATGAGATGTACAAGTAAGTTCTTTTTTATTAAAATTTAATTTATTTTAAATAAATTCACTAATTTTTTTTTCCAAATCCAGAATGTTGAAATATACTAAACGATTTTTTAATTTCAGAGTTACTTGGTTCATTACTTGGAATATGTATAAGTCTTTAACGTCATTTGCTCTAATGGAGAAATCTTTCTTAAATGTAGAAGAAGGATTAATTTAATTAAAAATATATTTATCTCCCGAATATAATTTTAAAAGAAGCAGTACAATTGTACTACCAATACAAATTGTAACTATCCTAAAACATTGTTTTAACTATAACATGATTGTAATAAATAAAAATATATATTTTGTACAAATGCTTACATTTAGAAAAATACTGTAATAGAATAAAATAAATTTACCAAAAAAAATAATTTTTCAATAACACGCAGAAATTATATATTTGAAATGCTATGTTAAAAATTAATTTTCTGATTGCCGATAATTGTTTGCGAATAAAGTTCCAAGGGGAGTTGTGCTTTCAACTAATGCCGACTTGAGAAATCATGTGCGTGCGTAATCTTGGAAATTTAATTATCGCCGACCAACATATCAGGATCTTTTTAAGGGATCCGCCTGCAATGTAATATGAAAGCGTGCGTGCTTATGTTAAAAATTTTCTTCCCCAAAAAATTGACAGATGAATATTAAAACAAAATTCATAAACGTCAAAATCATCATATTTGACAAGAACTCAAAAAAATCAACAAGAACCCCAAATAAAACCAGATGTAAAAAAAATCTGTAAATTCTTAAAAAGTATAAACGCACGCAACATTTGAAACATGTTTCAATCGATAATTACACTTTCCTTAAATAAATTTACTGTAATTTTAATTAAATACCTGTCGACGTATCAAATTTCAACGCAATTTTATTTTTATCCCAACACACTCCTATTACCAATTTTAATGAGCTGCGATAAATATTAATTTCTCCAGTGATAAAGTGTTGACATGTAAATACAATTAATGACCATGCGATGAAATTTATACAAAAATTCTGGCAAAAAATGTAGATTACAAACTGAAGGTTTGTGTCAACTTATTCCTTGAATCAACTTTTATTTCTAATAATCGAATTCAGTTTCAAACATTCATGAATTCTTGCGAGTGTATATATATTCTAATTCGAGTAATGCTTTCTCAATGAATTTGCAAATTTTCTTCTGACGGGTAAAAAGCATTTCATTAATAATTGAAAACTTTTTTTTTGTGTGTACGAAAAGTTACAATAATCGTATAGGAGTAGTCTCTCCGCATTATTTAGCTTCCACTTAACCAAATGGAACTGTCAAGGGGACATTAGTTGAATTACTTTGAGGAACACCCGCCAGCGTTCATTGGTTTTTAGTGCTGTAAAAGTTGAATAGTGATAAACTTCACTGCCTGTTTAATTAATTCCCATTTCAAACTGATCAAACACTTACTGTGGTTTCGCTCCAATGACATAAAATTAAATAAAAGTTGTAAGTTGTGTGACTTTAAAAAATTCGCTAACTAACAAAAAAATTCATAACTTGTGCATTTTATAATTTGAAAATTGTAAAAAATTGTTAAATGTTGCTTAAATGGAGACTAAAATAATATTCAAGTTTGAATAAATTTGAATCATATTCTATTTTTCAAAAAAGTGACTTAGGCCCCTGTGATGGGTCAGGTAGTCTGTTGTCAACATTGGTCGAGTTAACACCTCTCTATGTTAAAACTAAACTGATTTGTCCTTAATAAATTATATTTTTGCTCCTGCAACATTGAAATTTCGTTTTCATTTGAATGAAAGAAAGCTTATTAAAGATCAGTAGAAGAAAAAATTAAAAAAATAAGTAAACGGATTTCGTTTTCATCTTAATAAAAGAAAGCTTATTAAAGATCAGTAGAAGAAAAAAATATAAGTAAATGAATTTCGTTCATTCGTTCGTTAAAATGAAAGAAAGTTCCCAGCTGAAAATAATTAATTATAAAATTGTTGGCACAAATTCAATTATCTTTATAAATTATAAAATTCTTCTCCAAAAGTTAATTATTTTCAGTAAATTTAATAAAATCCCCTGTTAAAATTCCAATTATTTTTCAAAATTTCTCTGTATTCAATGATTTTCAATATATACTATTTTAATAAAATTTTCTAAAGGAATTTAATTAATTAAAAGAATTCCTTTCCAGTAATTCAATTTTATTTTCAAAAATAGTGAAATTTTTTACAAAGATTCAATTATTTTCATAAATAATAAAATTCATTTCAGAATTTTAGTTATTTTTAATACAATTTTAAACAAATTTCTTAAAAATCGAAATTATTCTTAAAAATTTTATTAAAATTCAATTATTTTCATAAAAAGCAAAACTCATCGCAGAATTTCAATTATTTTTAATAAAATTGTAATCGAATTTCTCGATAAATGTAATTATAATTAGAAATTTTATTTAAAATCAATTATCTTACAAAATTTTAATAAAATTCTTTGCAAAATTTCAATTATTTACAAAAAATTTCCTCACTTTAATGATTTTTAATATATCTATTTTTTAAATAAAATTTTCAAAAAGAATTCAATTATTTAAAAAAAATTTTAATAAAATTCTACGCAAACATTTCATTATTTTCATAAAATAATAAAAATTTCACAAAAATTCCATTATTTACAAATTTTTTATTAATTTTCTTCGCAATATAATTCAATTATTTTTATAAAAAATAAATTTATTACAGGGATTCAATTATTTTTATAAATAATAAAACTCATCGCAGAATTTCAATTACTTTTAATAAAATTTTAATCTAATTCCTCGATAAATGTAATTATTATTAAAAGTTTTATTAAAATTCGTCAAACGAATTCAATTATTTAAAAATTTTCTGATAAAATTCTTTATCAGAATACAACGTTTAAGAAACATTCAAACATTCAATAAATTTTTTTTTGTATTTAAATAATTGAATTCTAGTTGAGGTTTCTTATAAAAATTAATTTAAAAATGAATTTTAATTTAAATTTTAGATTAATTAATTGATTTAAAGAAAAATTTTAATGAAAAATTCTTCAAAATAATAATTGAATTAAAATGATGAAAATAATTTTGAAGAAGTACATCGTGTAATGAAAAAATTTAATTTATTCTTTTAAGTAAAATGTTCTCCTTTTTTTGGTTTGTATTTTTAAATACTTTTACTGGTTCGAACCCTGTTACTAAGTTGAATATATATTTAAATGATATAAACAATGTCTGCCCAAATTTTGTCATAAAAATCAAATTTAAAATTCAATTACAAAATAATATAAAGTTGATAAATATTATTTAACGAATTTAAATTCTTTCTAATTAAAAATCACTAAAATTTAGTACAATTCATGTAGATATTCTATAGAATCATTTTAGTAAAATTCTGTAGAATATTAACTAGAATTCATATTGAATGATTCCAGTGAAATTGTATAGAACTTTTTCAGCTGGGCTTATTAAAGATCAGTAGAAGAAAAAAGAAATTAATAGGAAAATAAATTTCCTTTTCATCTAAATGAGAGAAAGCTTATTCAAGATCAGTAGAAGAAAAAAAGAAATAAATAAGTAAATGAATTTCGTTTTCGTCTAAATGAAAGAAAGCTTAGTAATGATCAGTCTGTTGCCAACATTGGTCGCATTAACATCTCTCTACGTTAAAACTAAACTGATTCGTACTTAATAATTTATACACTTTTGCTCCTACAACATTGTAATTTCTTTTCATCTAAAGGAAAGAAAGCTTATTAAAGATCAGTAGAAGAAAAAAAATAAGTAAAAGAATTTCGTTTTCGCATAAATGAAAGAAAGCTTATTAAAGATCAATAGAAGAAAAAAAAGTAAATGAATTTCGTTTTCGTCTAAATGAAAGAAAGCTTATTAAAGATCAATAGAAGAAAAAAAAGTAAATGAATTTCGTTTTCGTCTAAATGAAAGAAAAAGCTTATTAAAGACCAGTAGAAATAGAAAAAAATAAATAGATAAATAAATTTCCTTTTTATCTAAATAAAAAAAAGCTTATTAAAAATCAGTAGAAGAAAAAATGAAATAAATAAGTAAATAGATAACTTAAGAGAAAAATAAGTAATTATATATAAATAATAAAATACCGCGCTCACAATTTGTCGAATTGTACATTTACACTCTAGGAAGGAATTACTCGAGTTTAGAGAGAATAATTTCGAATTAATTTAGAGATCTTAGAGGATTATCTTTACGCTGTTCATCCTTTATGTATCTATATATAGACTAGGTATGATTCGATTCCTGTTACTTAAAATTCTCAAGAGGATGAGAGGATGAATAGGCGGGATTGCATTATGGAGTTGGTGGTTTTTGGGCGTGCAGGTGTGAGACGTAGGTTGAGGGGGTCGAAAGTTCATGCAAAATTCAGCCAGGGGTATATAAAGCCCTCACGTTCTCGAGATAAACCAATAAAGCAGCACGATAGCGCCAAGGCAGGTGCAACGTGGGCGGTGAGTTACCGCTCAGGTCAAAGGTCATTCGCAGCTTCACTCTTCCCGCAATCTTTCTTCCTTATTTCATATTATTTTTTTCCTTAATATTTCTCTCATATCATTTTTTTTTCTTTCCTAATTTCTTTTTTCATTTCTTTTTTTATACATACTTCTTTCATCCTCATCTTCTTCTTTAACGGTAAAATTTTCATCTCGTTCCTGATAAAATTTTTCTAATTTCCCACCCAGAAAAATAGTAAAAGTAAAGTTTGTTCTCTTTTGCGCGCCTACATGTTAATTATGAAACACACAATGTTGCGAATAACACGTGCCCATTTAGAATTCCTAATTAGATAATGATCCATAGAGATTGTGCGCACTTTCGCGTCCATTTGGGCTCGGATAAGATTTTCAATCAATCGAACGAACGAACGAGATTCGTCCAATTATCGCAATCGAACGGCAGATGCAAAGAGCTATCTCTTGGCATCTGGGCACAACTCTGGCGGACGATCCATGTTAACCGTGTCCTCTATATATATATATATATATGTGTATCCGTTATACGGGTTACGCGGTAGCCGCTTTCAGTTAATTTAATCCCCCGAGAATCGAGATTCAACGCAGAGGCATTCAGATCCCACCCGATGGATTTATATCGCGTAGATCACTATCGACAAGATATTTACTTCCACTCTCCGTCTCGATCGAAATAGCGCCGGCTAAATTGCACAAAGATGGCATTAAACGCATTCGCTCAAGATCTCCAATCAAGATTTAACATACCCTTCTTTTTCAGTAATTAATTACTACCTTGCGAAATGTAGCGAGAATTCAATCGAAAAAAAAGTCACTTTCCAACCCCTTTACATTCAAAAATTACCTCATTCTAAAGTTTAAATATATGTTAAATTAACCGAGATTGAATTTCGTAGTGTGTTATTGCAACATTTTTCTACCTTCTTCTTTCGAAATCGATTGCGTGTTCGTATCTATCGAACCACAATTCTAAAAATCACTTTTCTGCCTGCTTTCCTGTCATATATTTCATTTCTCGAATCAGAAAGGATCAAGAAACTTCCGTATAATAGAAGTAAATATATATTTCACTAAAAGAAGAATTTAGTTTCAGGATTGTGTAAAGGTTTATTGAAAACACATAAAATATGGTCGTAAAAAATTTTAGGATGCTTCCAACTTCTCTTCATAAAGTCTATAATAATTATTGCCTATATAGAAAGAGATTGTTCATTAGGTATATATAGAGGGACGATAAATTATGTTGCGCAAAAATCCGGGAACCGCGAATGGAAGTTTTAGGCCACGCATTCAGATTTATGTTCTTTCCGTATAGGCATTCCTAGAACAACCTTAACAACGAGCTTTAATTCTTTTTTATGAAGTGAGTCCAGTTATATAGAGGTCGAAGAATTATGAGTGTTAATTACCGAGTGCCGCGAGAGGGACTTTCTGATTAGAGGGGTATTTTGTTAGCACCTGCAGCTCCCTGAAAATGTAACACAGCATCGAATCCGATCTCTCTTTTGTTTTATGTATACAAAAAAAATATTTTAGTTTTCCAAAAATAAAAAAAATTAGACGCAATAACTTTTGCTTTTCGGTTTTCTTAAAGATTAATTCAACATTACAGGATTGCCATAAATGTTTAATTTTATTTTTTCCTGACTTTTCCATGATTTCCAGACAAAATTTTCACTTTTTCCCTGACCCTGAAAAATATTCTGATTCACTCCAAAAATTGTTAGATACTCAAAAAATGTTCTATTACATTTATTTACAAATTTCTTTAATTGTAAAATTATTCAAAAACATCAATGACTTCTTTTATGAATAAATATTTAATCATTATTATTTTTCTGTCAGAATTAAAATTCTTCAAAACATTCAAATTCAACCCTTTTTGATATTCAACAACTTATAAGAATATTATTTCGAATCTTCGATTCGAAGTGATCGATTTCTTCATGTTTTATAATAAATTTAACATGAGAAAATAATTAAATTCTTGCAACAAATTATATTAACAAATTCTTTAAAGAATTGAATTCCTATAAAAAAATTTATTTGTGAAAATAATTAATTTCTTGTGAAGAATTTTATTCAAATTTGTTAAAATAATTAAATTTATCAGAATTTTTTAAAACTTTTTGAAAATAATTAAATTCTATAGAAAAATTGCATTAAAAAATTGAAAATAATTGAATTCCTAGGAAGAATGTTATATTTTACGAAAATAATTTTATTCCATGACCAATTTTATTATAATTTATTAAATTTATATAAAGCATTTTATTAAATTTTTTTTAAAAAATTCAATTCCCGAGAAAAATTCTATTATTTATGAAAATAATTGATTTCTTGCGAAGAATTTTATTTTAATTTAATTAAATAATTGAATTTTTAAGAAGAATTGTATTAAAAATAATTGAATTGTATAGGAAAATTTTATAAAAAATTCAATTTTATTAAGTAAATCTTGTAAAGAATTTTGTCAACATTTTTTTAAATAATAAAATTTAGAAGTAATTTTATTTAAATTTTTTGAAACAATTGAATTACATTGAATTGAACTATTTTTTACAATTCTCTGAATTTATTTGAATTCTTTCGAGAAACTTCAATAAAAAATAAAAAATTATTGAATTGGTTCGAAGAAATTTATAAAAAATTGGTAAGTAATTGAATTCCTGTGCAACTTTTATTAAAGTTTTGTTTAAATAATTGAATTCCTTTGGAAAATTATATTAAAATAGTAAATATTAAAAATAATTGAAATGACGAAAATTCTTGAAAATAATTGAAATTTTGACAAGAATTTTATTAAATTTTTTGGAAAAAAATTGATTTTTTGCGAAGAACTTTATTCATATTTTTTTAATAATTGAAATCTTAAGAAGAATTGTATTAAAAATTATTGAATAGTATTGGAAAATTTTATTAAAATTTTTTGCAATAATTCAATTATTTTCATAAATAATAAATCGATTATTCGGTAATTCATTTTTAAATCAATTTTTATTAGACAATTCTAAAAAAATTCAATTATTTCAATTAAAAAAAAAAAAATTTAATGAATAATTGAATTTTTGTTGAAATTGAATTATCATAAAAAATGTTATCAACATATTTTTAAATAATTGAATTCTTTTGACAAATTGTAATAAAATTTTTATGAATAATTACATTTTGCTTGAATTCTTGAAAAGATTTTTGTTGAATTTTTTTAAATAATTGAAATATTACAAAGAATTTTATAAAAAAAATTTTAATAATTGAATTTACATCAAATTGTATAAAAAATAATTGAATTCTTCCAAAGAATTGTATTATTTACAAAAATAATTTAATTCTTCCAACGAATCTTATTCAAGTTTATAAAAATAACTGTATTTCTGTGGAGAATTTTATTATTTACATAAATAATTAAATTTTTGTAACAAATTTTATTTACATTTGTAAAAATAATTGAATTCCTGAGAAGAATTTCATTATTTGTAAAAATAATTGAATTCTTACTTTCTTTAATTGAAATTTCAAACAATAATTGCATTTTTCGATGAATTAATTTAGAAATGTAATAAAAATAATTGAAATTTTAAGATGATTTTTGTTAATTAAGAAAATATTTTAATTTTTGCATCGCATTTTATTTAAATTTGTAAAAATAATGGAATTTCGGTGAAGAATTTTAATATTTATAAAAATAATTGAATTCTTTAAAAGAACTTTGTTAAATTTTTTTTAAATAATTGAATTCTTGCGACGAATTTTATAAAAATCTATTTAAATAATTTATATTTTTCGAGAAATTTTATGAAATTTTGTAGGTATTTGAAATAATTGAATTCCTGTGAAAATTTTATTACTTATGAATCATTTGGAACTTTACCAAAATTCAATATTTTAAAAATATTTTTAACTAAAATTCTTCTATCAATCTAGTATTTATGAAAATTGTAAAAATTAATCATTAAATAATTTTTAAGTCTTAATTTTATGATAGTTCTTGAAAAATTAAGTTATAAAAAGAAATTAGTGTTAGAAATAGAAAAAATTGAAGGTTTTGTATTAAAATTCTTGGTAATTTCATAGTTTACGAGTCAAACAAAAAAAAAACATCAAAATTCAGTGTTTTCTCATGAATTTTAAAAATTCAATTTTTTTCAGTACTTTTACTAAAAATCCCTGACTTTTCCCTGATTTCCGTGACCAATTTAACTTTTCCTGACTTTTCCCTGAATTCCCTGACCTGTGGCAAGCCTGCATTAATTATTAAAGATGCTGCAGCAAAAAAGTTATCTTTTAGAGAAGAGGGCAATGAGAAAAGAGCAGGCACACATAAGGAATTTATTTATCATCACGATCCGCATTTACAAGGCTTAAAAGTAGTCTTTGAAATTCCCATAAAACTTGGACTGACGTAAAACTCGACCGGAACAGCATAAAGTGAAACGGGTTTAAATTGAAAAAGGGCAATTGCGTACAGCGCACGATGAAGCGCAGCACCATTCCAAGGATTGTCACCAAAGGGAGCAGTTTACATTCCTACTGCCAGTTTGTTTCTTCCCGGCATAATTCGCACACTCTGAAAATTGCCTGCTCTAATTCCAAAGTAATTACTCTCTTATCTTGTACAAATACAGAGGAGGAGGACGATGAAGCACACACGAACACAACTTGAAAAATCAAGACACAAGGAGTTTATATAATAATAAAGAAGGGGAGTGTAAAATACGTTTGAATTCCAAGCAAAGTACTTCAATTAGCCAGGACTCCTAATTGAGACATACCTATTACAACAATTCAGAGCAACCCGTTATTAGTCGCACATGCAGACTTATTTTATATATAATGTATTTATAATCATTCGATTTTTGGACAGAGGATAATTTTTTATCCTGCTCCTTCTTTGGTATAATCCATCAAAATTTTTATGATATCAGGAAAAAATTAGTCTCCCTTTAGTTTGTAAATTTTGTAATACACGTGTCACATATTTATACAGAATGGGAGAAAAATTACCATCGAGATAAATTGGTCCTACATGCTTCGTACTCGTTAAATAATTTTTAAAAAAGTATCATTAAAACAGAAAGAAGTTTTGTTTTATTAATATATTAATGTAAATATTTACTTTACTCTTAATATCTCCAGTGTTGATAAAAAAAATTAAAAAAAGAACTTAAAATATTAAGAGGATGATAATAAATACTGATGATAATTAAGCAATAAAAAAAAGATAAAATTTCGAAAAAAGAGGAAAAAATTTGCAGAAACATTTCAAAATTGTGGAATGTAAAAATTAAATTTGTATGCAACAGTAATGGAACTATAGAAATAAAATCGTTAAACGTTTGAGAGTATATAAATTGTGAAAAATTTTCATTCGACATTAATTTAAATCTTGGTTTTAACAAAGAAAAGAGACATATAAGCAGTAATAAGAAAAGGTAATATTGAACATTTGATTATTTCTTAAAGTTGAATTCTTATAAAGAATTTTGTCAACAATTTTTTAAATAATTGAATTCCTTCTAAGAATTTTAATAAAATTTCAACTATTTTAAAAAAGATTTACAATTTTTCATAAGACTACTTTTTTCATAATTTCCAAACTTAAATAATTTTTTGTAAAAGGTAAATATTTAAATTACTAATTTATTAAGTTTTTAAAATAAATATTTAAATATTAGGTATCAATATCTTGGTCGTAGAGTTCGAAAAGAATCCGATTATTTAAATACAAAAAGAAATAAGTGAATGAATAATTGATTATTTATTAAAATTAAATTCTTACGAAGAATTTTATCAAAAAATGTTTAAATAATTGAATTTATATCAAATTGTATTAAAAATAATTGAATTCCCGCGAAGAATTTTATTATTTACAAAAATAATTGAATTCTTGCAACGAAATTTATTTAAAGTATTTTTTAAAGAATTGAATTTCTGTGAAATATTTAAATATTTGTGGAAGTAATTGAAATTAATAATTCAATTGAAATACTGAATTTCTCATAAAGAAATTTAAGAAAACTGTATTTCAATTTTAAATAAGTGAATTCTTCTATGAAATCTTGTTAAAATACTATAGATATTGAAAATAATTGCATTCTTGAAAAAAATTTCTTTATTTTTTAAAATGATTGAATTTTTTCAAAGATTTTTATTAAAACTTTTATTTTAAATATTTTAATTTCTGTGAAAAATTATATTATTTATGAAAATAATTGAATTCTTGTAACGAATTTTATTCATATTTTTTTTAAATACTTGAATTTTTATGAAGAATTTTATCATTTCTGAAAATAATTGGATCCTCGCAAAGAATTTTTTCGGAACATTTTATAACAATTTTTTTAAATAATTAATTTCTTCAAAAAAATGTATGTAAACTGTGTTTTAAACAATTGAATTTTTGAAAAGAGTCTTATGTAATTTTTATTTTAAATAATTGAATTCTTTTGTGAAATCTTATTAAAATAGTAGACATTAAAAATAATTGAATTATTTCTTTAAATGGAATTTTTATAAAGATTTTTGTCAACAATTTTTTAAAGAATTGAATTCCTTCTAAGAATTTAAATAAAATTTTAACTATTTTCAAAGAAATTTACTATTTTTCTGAAAACTAATTTTTTCCATACTTTCTAAATTAAACTATTTAAAACTTAAATAACTTTTGTTAAATAAATGTTTAAATTAATTATTTAATAAGTTTTTCAAATAAATATCTAAATACTATTAAATTGTAGTCAGAAAGTTCGAAAAGAATGCAATTCTTCAAATACAAAAATAAATAATTGAATAAATAATTATTTCTTAAAATTGAATTCTTATAAAGAATTTTATCAAAAATTGAATTTATATCAAATTAGAAATATAGGAAAGCTTATAAACAAATTTTATTAAAATCCTTTAAAATAATTGACTTCTCTCAGAGCATTTTATAAAAATTGTTTTAAATAGTTAATTTATTTTAAACAATTAAATTTTTAAAAAGAATTTAATCCAATTTTCATTTTAAATAATTGAATTATTTTGTGAAATCTTATTAAAATAATAGATATTAAAAATAATTGAATTTTTGAGAAAAATTTGTTTCAAATTTTGGAAATAATCGAATTGTTTCAAGGGATTTTATTAATTTTTTTTTTAAATAATTGAATTTCTGTAAAGAATTCTATTATTTGTGAATATAATTGAATTTTTGTGAAGAATGTTATTTAATTAATTGAATTTTTTGTGAAATCTTATTGAAATTTAGTAGATATTGAAAATAATTTAATTTTTCAGTAAAATTTCTTTTAAATATTCAAAAAAAATTGAATTGCTTCAAAGGATTTTATTACATTTTTCTTTCAAATAGTTGAATTTATGTGAAAAGAATTTTATTATTTGCGAAAATAATTTAATGTTGGGAAACAATTTTATTTAATTTTCTTTTTAAATAATTAAATTCTTTTGTGAAATCATATAATAATATACAGTAGATATTTATTTATTTACTTTATTTATTTTTTTTTTGATATTGAAAATAATTGAATTCTTCAGAAAAATTTCTTTCAAATATTCAAAAAAAAAAATTGAATTGTGTCAAAGAATTTTGTTTTAATTTTTTTATTTGTATCCAACTAGTGGCGAATTGTAAAGAAAAAGTAGTAAACAGTAGGTTTCAGTACAGATGAGTGCGCGAAGCCTAATAGAAATTGAAAACTAAAACATTGTATATACGAGAACAAAAACATTGTCGAGAAAATGTTTAATAAATATATGGAATTGATTTTTTCCTTGCACAGTGAAAAAATTTTTTTCCCCGCGTGTGCGAGTACGCGCGCGGTTTTAACCAGAGTCGATTTTTTTTCCGCACTCTTCATCTCTCACAAGACAGGGACTTAAAATTATACGTCTTTGGAGTTTCGCCGCGCCGCATGTATAACCCCAGTATAAGAAAGGGCGACGAAGAACGGGACTGTGATAAATCACAAATTACGCGAACTTGTTGCGGCTGAAGACAAATTGATCCTTCGAGTCATGAGCTACGCAGCGGGTAATAATATAATTATAGGACTGCCAAGTTTCTTCCTTCGATCTTTCAGTTTCAGCTTCTTACCACTTACTCATCATAGTCCCTTTCTATAGCGCATATATGCACATATAAATGTATTTCATTTACAATTGAAAGTTTTTAGATGTGAGACGATACACTTTTCCTGAAAGATGCTTTTAATACACGATTCTTATCATTTAAAATATTTCCGTATTTCGAAAATGATTATTTCCTGAATTTTTTTTTAAATTCACAAATTTCAAAATTTCAAAATGGCGGATGTAATATGGCGGACGACTTTATTGAAAACCGATCCAATTTGCTAAAAATTCGTTACTCCGGAATTTTTGCGCTACTTACGAATTTTCAAAATTTAAAATGGCCGATTCAATATGGCCGACTATTTTTAAAAGTAAAATCATTTTGTTTGAAATAAAGTAAAATTATACTTTCAATAAAAAATATCTCCTCATAGTGATGAGAATGAAACAATCAAAAAGATAATAAATATAAAGATAAGAAAGGTGAAAAAAATATTGCAACCTTGAAAAAGAGAGAAAATAATAGAGAGAGAGAGAAAAAAATTTTTATTAAATAAACGATGAAAAAATAATATAAATAGAGGAAAGACATTTTTTGTGAGTATATAAATGATGAGAAATATTTTCTTTAAAAATTCAAATTTAA
The DNA here is from genome assembly GCF_015476425.1 of Leptopilina heterotoma. Classification (NCBI taxonomy): domain Eukaryota; kingdom Metazoa; phylum Arthropoda; class Insecta; order Hymenoptera; family Figitidae; genus Leptopilina; species Leptopilina heterotoma. Next base: position 26,815 of record NW_025111200.1, read on the forward strand.
CTTTCAAACAATACAACCGATCTGAGAAATTAAAAGAAAGGTAATATTACTTATTAGGTATTTAAAGAAAAATTCTCAATAGCAAATAAAGAATTAAATACACAATTTTTGATTTAGATGAAAACTTTCACCCTTGTGTTTTTGTGTATTGGGACTTTTGTCTTAGCCGTCAACAGTCAACCATGTATGGACATTGGTAGATCGGTAAGTTATTAATTACTTGAAACAAAAAAAGTTTCTACTTTTCAAAACTATTTAAAATTATAAAAAAAATCTAATTAATAAATTTCTAAATTAACTTTTTAGTGTACAGTGGATGAAAATTGTTGTCCTGGTAGTGTATGTAACATCAACCGACGACATTGTATAGAACGTTGTGGAACATTAGGAATGCAAGTAAGAAAAATTATATTATTTTTGAAAATTAAGAAACTCATTTGTAAAATGAACTTGGACTTTTATTCATTTAAATGTTTTTTTAATTTTAATTGAATTTTAAATAAAAATAAGGAGAAAATTTTTTATTTTAGTGTGGTGGAAGTTTTGGATGTTGCCATGGACGCATGTGCCGCAGTGGAACATGTTGCATACGAGATGGATATCTAGTAATAGAAACTTATTATTTTAAAAAAATTTTCTATTTAAAAGAAAATTTTAATTATCTGTCAATTGAAAATTAATTTTTTAATTTACTTTATTAAATTGTAGTGTCGTGAAAATTTTCAATGCTGTAGTAGCCAATGTGTCAGAGATAGATGTGCAATAGAAAGGGGCTAATAAAACTTATTTCAATTTTACTCTATCTACAATTGGCCAGAAAAATTATTAAGGATTTCAATGGACAAAATCAATCAAGAAATTAAAATTTCAAAATTTTATATTTTCCAGAAAATTCTATCTGATAAAACAATCAATTTTCCTATTTTAAATTTAATTTAACTTTTAAATAAAGAATATATAAGTTGATGAGTTTTTTCTAAATCTATTCGCTAATAAATTCAATTATTTTCAAAAAATTGAATAAAATTCTTGTCAAAATTTCAATTATTTTCAAATATTTTCCTCAATATCAATTATTTTTAATATCTACTATTTCAATAGAATTTTCCAAAACAATTCAATAATTCAAACAAAATTTGAATAAAACTTTCACAGGAATTCAATTACTTGCCAATTTTTTATAAATTTCTTGGAATCAATTCAATTATTTTTAATTTTTTAATGAAATTTCTCCAAAGAATTCAAATATATTAAGAGAATTGAAAAAATTATTCTGAGAAATTCAATTATTAAGAAAAATTTTAATAAAATTCTTTTAAAAATTCTATTATTTAAAATAATGTTGACAAAATTCTTTACAGGATTTAGTTAATAAAATTGTAATTTTAAAAAAATTTTCCTATACAATTCATTTATTTTTAATACAATTCTTCTTAAGAATTCAATTATTTAAAAAAAATTGAAATAAAGTTCTTCGCAAGAAATCAATTATTTTCATAATTAATAACATTTTTCTCGAAAATTTAATTATTTAAAAAAATTTGAATAAAATGCTTTATATAAATTTGAAAAATTATAATAAAATTGATCATAGAATACAATTATTTTCGTAAAATATAACATTTTTCCTAGGAATACAATTATTGTCAAAAATGTTAGTAAAATTATTCCCAAGAATTCAATTATTTTTAAAAATAAACATTTTCAAAGGAATTCAATTATGAAAAAAAAATTGTTCTTAATTCTTCGTCAGATTCCAATCATTTTCAATTTTTTAATGAAATTTTTGCCTAGAATTTAATCATTTTCAAAATTTTTTTAAAATTCTGAGAAATTCAATTATTTTAACAAATTGGAATAATATTATTCACAAAAAATTGATTACTTTCTTAAATAATATTTTTCTCCAAAATTAAATTATTTTCAAAAATACATTTTTTCATAGGAATTCAATTCTTTAAAAAAATTTTTTTTAATTTTGTTGCAAGAATTCAATTATTTTTATAAATAATAAAATTTTTCTCGAGAACTCAATTATTTAAAAAATTTTTGATAAAATGATAATAAAATTGGATCATAGAATACAATTATTTTCGTAAAATATAATATTCTTCCTAGGAATACAATTATTGTCAAAAATGTTTGTAAAATTCTTCCCAAGAATTCAATTCTTTTTAAAAATAAACATTTTCAAACGAATTTAATAATTAAAAAAATTTTTTTTTAATTCCTCGTCAGATTTCAATTATTTTCTATTTTTTAATGAAATTTCTCCATAGAATTTAATAATTATTTTCAAAATTTTTTTAAAAATTCTGAGAAAATCAATTATTTTAACAAATTTGAATAAAATTCTTCATAAGAAATTAATTATTTTCATAAAAAATAATACTTTTCTCCAGAATTCGATTATTTGCACAAATAATTTTTTTCATTGGAATTCAATTCTTTAAAAAAATTGTTAATAAAATTTTTTGCAAGAATTCAATTATTTTCTCATGTTTTATTATAATATTCCCATAAGTTATTTAATTTCAAAAGGTTTGAATTTAAAAATCTTAATTCCTATAGAAAAGTAATAATGTTTAAATATTTATTTAAAAAAGAAGTTAATAATGTTTTCGAATAATTTTACAATTAAAGAAATTCGTAAATAAATGTAATAGAACATTTTTTTGAGAATCTAATAATTTTTAGAGTGAATCAGAATATTTTTCAGGATTAGAGAAAAGTCAGGGAAATACAAAATTAAATTTTTGTGTCAACCCTGAACCGTATATTTAAAACAATGTTCAATGTAACAACTGTAAAAAAAACGAGAAGTAAACAAGGATAAAATTCATTTTAGAAAAATTTGAACAAAACAAAACTTAAGATATTTTTTAAAAAAATTGTAAATATTGACATTAATTGGACAACTTAATATTCGAAAAGGGAAAAAAATTACAAAAATATTTTATTTTTCAAAAAAGAAAACTCCTTGTTATAGAAAAGAAAATAACGCAATTAAATTGATAATTAAAGATTTTCATAACAGCGGTTGCTATGGTTACTATTTACATAGCAACGGTTGCTATGGATACAGTTGTTATGGTAACTAAAACCATAGCTACGGTTGCTGTTGCGCAACGTAACGTCCCCTATAGGGACCGTTAGGAACTACAAATAGAAGCCTAAGTCATACTCAATTTAGTATATGGTCTACCTTTTAACCACTAAAAGGGAACCACTAAATAGAGGTTCCAATGTACTTGACCAAATGCTCAAGTACAGACCACAATTTCGATACACGATTTTAGCATTAATCATTTCAACAAGAGGGATTGAAATATTTCCATTTGAAATGGAAGCCAATAAGGGAGGATTGTATTTGTAGGAGGCGATTCCGAGATAATTAGGAAGATAGCGGAAGTGTCGACAGCTTGGAAGTAAACTGACACTGAATTGGCGAAAAAAAATATCGAATGCAAAAAGGATCATTACGAATATAAAGGGTATATAGAAGGTGGAGCAATAAATACTTCAATCAGCGCCCTTTAGGTCCAGTGGACAGAATGGCGGCAGCATCCAAAGCCTTCGAGCTCTGTCTCATTGTAAAGTATGTTTGCCTCTCTTGACAGCCACCTGCGACCTGCTTCTTTGATCTGCATCTCGAAGGAGGAACTAGGAATTCCAATTTTTGCCACTACTATAATTCTATTGCATCACTGCTATTAAAATTAATGGAATTAATACTTCTGATAGAATTAATCTTCCGAATTAATAGAAATGCTAATTTTATTAATAAAATACTCTATTAATAAAATTAGTATTTCTATTAATTAGGACCAATTGCCAAATAATTCTTTCATTCATTTTCAATGGCCTCTGCGATTTCGTCTAGTAATTCAATTTCCAAAATTCATTTATCATAAAATTTATCATCCACCGCTTTGGTAATAAATTTTCAAGAATATATCGAGCAATAAATCAATTGTCAATGTATATGAGATGTATTAAATATGATTCAAGAAGGTATCGGGGGGAATCGCGTCAATTATAAATTGTTTATGATCCACACACAGAGGGAAGTCGAAAGAGCGAGTGAGAGAGAGAGAGGATTTGCGATTTTGATCGCGTGGCAGAAGACGCTTTTATGGTTTATTGCTGAAACTAAAAGGAAAGGAAAGGGGAGAGAGAAAAGATCGGGAGCTTTCGAAAGGTCGTGTTGTCAGCGGCTGATAATTGGGTGAGTAAAACGACACGACACCCTCATGCCCCGTATTTGCTGTTTTATAGGGGGGGGGGGAATCACGGGACGACACATGCGGTTAAAGAGATGGCTGCCACCACATCCCGTGGCATCTCCTCTTCTCCCTCAAGTCAAGTCTTGTCGGCACAATAAATCTGGCCGTTCACCGGGTAATTGGGTTCACTCGCTCTCAGATCAATCCGATACTGTCTACCTTGTCCATCCGTTGACTCCCCGATACTTTTCGTACTCTCGGTTCCCTCTGTGCTTCCTTTTCTGCACGCACCGTCCAAAAACCCCCTCGCGCTCACTGTTGTAATTGCCTTCAATTCACCACACACATCTCCTTGCCTTCAATTAGATCCGCTGATATCATTGTAATTATATCAATTCGAGTCTTTCGCAGGGTTTTTTCATTTTCGAAATATAGCGTGCCACGTTCGCCGCTCTTTTTATTTTTTTTCTTCTTTTTGGGGGTACGTAGTCAAGGGCAGAAGCTTAGCCGTAATTCCTAAGGGCCCCTATAGCATAACAATGGTTGCTATGCTACTGGGGCCGTTAGCAATCGTTACAACTGTGTCCATAGCAACTGTTGCTATACTAAATGGTTACCATAGAAACTGTGTCCGTAGCAACAGTTTCTATAGTAACCGCTCCAATAGCAACGGTTGCTATGCGAATGGTTACCATAGCAATCGTTTCTATAGTAACCGCACCAATAGCAACGGTTGCTATGCGAATGGTTACCATAGCAATCGTTTCTATAGTAACCGCACCAATAGCAACGGTTGCTATGCGAATGGTTACCATAGCAATCGTTTCTATAGTAACCGCACCAATAGCAACGGTTGCTATGCTAATGGCTACCATAGTAACCGTTTCTATCATAGCATAGTTGCTATGATAATTATTACCATAACAACGTTTTTCACGGCAACCGTTGCTGCGATAGTTCAGGGTTGCCACAAATATTAAATTTTTTTTGTCCCTGCTTTTCCCTAATTTCCAGACAAAATTTTTATTTTTTCCCTGACCCTAAAGAATATTCTGATTCACTCTAAAAATTATTAGATACTCAAAAAAATGTTCTATTACATTTATTTACAAATTTCTTCAAGAATAAAATTATTCAAAAACATCATTAACTTTTTTTTTAAATAAATATTTTATCATTATTATTTTTCTGTAGGAATTAAAATTCTTCAAAACATTAAAATCCAAACCTTTTCGAAATTACCATAAAATTTTTCAAAAAAAAATGAATTATTTACAAAAATCCTAATAAAATCCTTTGCAAGAATTAAATTATTTTTACAAGTAGTAAAATTTCTCAAAAAAATTTAATTATTTAAAAAAAATGTAATAAAATTCTAAGCAATAATTCAATTATTTTCATAAATAATAAATCGATTATTCGGTAATTAATTTTAAAATCAATTTTTATTAAAAAATTTTAGAAGAACTCAATTATTTAAATTAAAAAATAAAGAATTTATTGAATAATAATTGAATGTTTGTTAAAATTAAATATTCTCATGAAGAATTATATCAACAAATTTTTAAATAATTAAATTCTTTTGACGAATTCTAATAACATTTTTAATAATAATTACATTTTGCGAGGAATTTGATTAAAATATTGTATCAAAAATAATTAAATACCTGCGAAGAGTTTTATTAATTATGAAAATAATTAAAAATTTTATTAAAATTGTTCTAAAATAATTGAATTTCGGAGAAGAATTTTATTATTTATAAAGATAGTTCAAACTTGGACAAAAATAAAAAAAAAAAATAATGATAAAAATTTAATTCTTCCAACTAATTTTATTCAAGTTTATAAATATAATTGAATTTCTGTGAACAACAATCCATTCCACGCCTTTAATTTTATTATTTGCATAAATAATTGAATTTTCGCAACGAATTTTATTTAAGTTTATAAAAATAATTGAATTTCGGTGAAGAATTTTATTATTTATAAAAATAATTGAATTCTTGAAAGAACTTTGTTAAATTTTTTTAAATAATAATTGAATTCTTGCGGCGAATTTTATAAATATCTTTTTAAATAATTTATATTTTTCAAAAATTTATATTAAATTTTGTATTTTAAAGAAGTGAATTCCTGTAAAATTTTTATTACTTATGAAAATAATTGAATTTTCGAGAAAAATTTTATTATTTATGAAAATAATTGATATCTTGCGAAGAACTTTATTTCAATTTTTTAAATAATGGAATTCATATGAAGAATTCCATGAAAAATAATTGAATTGTATAGGAAATTTTGATTATAATTGCAATTTTATTAACTAAATATTGTAAAGAATTTTGTCAACATTTTTTTAAATAATATCATTTTTAAAAGAATTTTATTCAAATTTTTCGAAATAATTGAATTTCTCAGAACTATTTTTTTTCAATTCTCTGAATATATTTGAATTCTTTCGAGAAACTTAACTAAAAAATTAAAAATAATTGAATTGGTTAGAAGAAATTTATAAAAAATTGTTAAGTAATTGAATTCTTGTGAAACTTTTATTAAAATTTTGTTTCAATAATTGAATTCTTTTGGATAATTATATTAAATTAGTAGATATTAAAAATAATTGAAATAAGGAAAATTTTTGAAAATAATTGAAATTTTGACAAGAATTTTATTAAATTTTTTGAAAATAATTGAATTTTGGAGAAGAATTTTATTATTTATAAAGATAATTGAAATTTTGACTAGAATTTTTTTAAATTTTTGAACATAATTGAATTTATGCGAAGCAGTTTATCACTTTTGAAAATAATTAAATTTTTTGGAATTAGTTGTTCTTAATATTTCAAATTAAAACCTTTGAAGTTCATCTAGTTATGAAGATTGTAAACGCAACTATTTTGAAATCCAATTAATTTTGAAATTTTTAAGTAAAATTATTCATTAAATAATTTATAAATAATAATTTTATGATAGTTCTTTGAAAATTAAGTTATTTAAAAAGAAATTATTGTCATAGAAATAAAAAAAATTGAAGGTTTTGTATTATAATTGATGGCAATTTCATAGTTTATATGAGGCAAACAAAAAAGACTCAAAAATTCTGAATTTTCTTATAAATTCTAAAAATTTAATTTTTTCCAGTACTTTTTACAAAAATTTCCGACTTATTCCTGATTTCCCTGACCAATATTACTTTCCCTAATTTTTCCCTGAATTCTCTGACCTGTGGCAACCCTATAGTTACCAAAGCATCTTTTTCCATAGCAACCGTTGTTATAGTAATGGTTACCATAACAACTTTGTCCACAACAACCATTGCAACTGATTCCATAGCAACGTTTGCTGTACTAATAGTTACCATAACAACCATTGCTATTTAAATAATAACCACAGCATCCGTTGCTAAGAAAATGGTCTCGATTTGTCCCCATAAGGGCTGGGTGATGACAAAAAAAAACCCCCTACCAAGAATTAAAATTCCCGAACAGTCCAAAAGTGTGTTCCTCCTTTAGGTGCGTATTTTAGGGTCGTAACCTTCCCCGTCTCCTTATCCGCAGCGTCTCCAAAAAGGGAATAATTTTTATTCCACCGGAGGATGAATGCTTAAATATATATTTCTATGTATTTGCGGAATGGGTCGACTCAAATTCAGGGACGTATGCCTATATAAAGCGAAACCGCGAAACGAAAGCGGCTTGTTATGCGTCGGTCTCTCATTCAAATCGGGCCAAGATCGTGTCGTATGCAAAACGTCGAATTTCCGAGGCACCCGAAGAGTTGGTATAAGGCAAAGACCTGCCGATCTGTGGGAGTCAGTTCGAGTCCGACTATAAATCTGAATAATAAATGAGTCCCAACGGCCTCTAAGAAGTCCCGCCTCAGCGTGGAGACGTTGCTGAGGGCTTTAAAAGATGAATTTACGACGATGCCGCGCTCTCTGCTCATGAGATTGTACGCGAGGGCACGACAGAAGAAACGCATGATCACGCGGTTTTGTTAAAAAAAAGCGTATATACTATATAACTATTTATACCGCGCAGCAGACGTCCAAATACATGCCCCAGTGATACCATCCCCACGAGTCTGTATTGACCTTCCCTGGCATTCACAGACTTACGACCTTGAGAATGGCGAACAATTCCTCTCCCTCAATACTCAATTCAAGTGAATAGTTTACCTCATGAAAAGAATTCTCTTAATTTTTATACTCGAGTTTCTTTACTTCAAAATTTCTATGTTTATTAAATAGTTAAAGTATCATTGAATGAATCCACAAAGAGAAATTCAAAATGGCGGATCCAATATGGCGGACAACATTTTTAAACATAAGTTAATACGTTGGAAACTTGTTTCTTGGTACTCTTTGAAGCCGCAGAGTACGAATATGCGGCTGGTAATTTTAACCCAAAAATCAAGGTAGAAAGCACATTTATTTTTCTGATAAATTTAAATTTGTTTGAATTTTAAACGATTTAGCTTAAACAAAAACAAAAACACCTGACCAACAGTCAAATCAAATAACAAACCAGATCTGCATTAAGATTATTCTCTTTCACCGATTGCGGAGTTATTTAATAAAATTGATGTTTGGTTGATATGGGATGAAAGTTGTTATAACCGGGAGTCTTATATATATTTGGAATCGGAGAGATTGTCGTCGAGTGTATATACAAAACTCGTACCTGATTCAGGTGGATAATGAATGAGCCAATTATGAAATCGTCGAAATTTCACACCGCGACCAAAAATTCATTAGAGAAGCTCGTAAGCATAAATACTTCAGTCATCCACGCCCAGTCCTATAAACAAGAGCAAGCAGTGCTGTGTGAAACTAGCAGTCAAGTCCAGCGGCTCACTTCCCTCACATTATTATTATTATTATTATTATTATTATTATACACATGTGCACCTCCTGCCGGGGCACAAAAAAAAATTAATGAAATTTTACGATATTTTCTTTTATATAATTAGGTACAGACAAAAAAATTTTTTTCTTTTGAGAATTTGTCACATAATTTTAAATAGATGATTTTTTTCATCCAGCGTTAATTACTGAGCAATCCTACAAAGTATTGTCGTTTTTTTCCACCCTAGAATTTATTATTCTCGTTTTTTCCTAAAAACTCCTTTCTTAGACTCAATTTTGCCAGCTGCCCATTGTTATAAACAATTGACTTTGTTTATAATATTTGAAATATTTTTTTGGTAAAACTACACCAGGGTTGCCACAGATCAGGGAAGTCAGGGAAAAGTCAGGAAATTTAAAATTGGTCAGGAAAATCAGGGAAAAGTCAGAAATTTTTATTAAAAGTACTAGGAAAAATAAAATTTTTTAAATTTATAAGAAAACTCAGAATTTTTTAGTATTTTTTGTTTGCCTCATAAACTATAAAATTGACAAGAATTATAATACAAAACCTTCAATTTTTTTTATTTCTATGACAATAATTTCTTTTTAATTAACTTCATTAAATATTAAATAACTTAATTCTTGAAGAACAATCAAAAAATAATTATTTATAAATTACTTTATGAATAATTTTACTTAAAAATTTCAAAATTAATTGGATTTCAAAAGAGTTGCGTTTACAATCTTCATAAATAGATGAATTATAAAGGTTTCAATTTGAAATAAATAATAAAATTCTTTTTCGAAATTCAATTATTTTCAAAAAATTTAATAAAATTCTTGTCAAAATTTCAATTATTATCAAAAATTTTCCTTATTTCAATTATTTTTAATATCTACTATTTTAATATAATTTTCCAAAAGAATTCAATTACTTAACAATTTTTTATAAATTTCTTCGAACCAATTCAATTATTTTTAATTTTTTAATGAAGTTTCTCGAAAGAATTCAAATATACTCAGAGAATTGAAAAAAAAATAGTTCTGCAAAATTCAATTTTTTCGAAAAATTTAAATAAAATTCTTTTAAAAATTCTATTACTTAAAAAAATGTTGACAAAATTCTTTACAATATTTAGTTAATAAAATTGCAATTATAATCAAAATTTCCTATACAATTCAATTATTTTTCATGGAATTCTTCTTAAGAATTCAATTATTTAAAAGAATTGAAATAAAGTTCTTCGCAAGAAATCAATCATTTTCATAAATAATAAAATTTTTCTCCAGCATTCAATTATATTCAAAAATTTTGATAAAATGCTTTATATAAATTTGAAAAATTATAATAAAATTGATCATAGAATACAATTATTTTCGTCAAATATAATATTCTTCCTAGGAATACAATTATTATCAAAAATGTTTGTAAAATTCTTCCCAAGAATTCAATTCTTTTTAAAAATAAACATTTTTAAAGGAATTCAATTATTTAAAAAATGTTTTTTCAATTTTTCGGCAGATTTCAATTATTTTCAATTTTTTAATGAAATTCTTCGATAGAATTTAATTATTTTCAAAAAGTTTAAAAAATTCCGAGAAATTCAATTATTTTAACGAATTTTAATAAAATTCTTTACAAGAAATTAATTATTTTTATAAATAATAATATTTTTCTCCAGAATTCAATTCTTTTCACAAATAAATTTTTTCATAGTAATTCAATTCTTTAAAATTTTTTAATAAAATTTGTTACAAGAATTTAATTATTTACTCATGTTAAATTTATTATAATTTATTGAATTTCAAAAGGTTTGAATTTGAAAATCTGAATTCCTCTAAAAAAATAATAATGATTGAATATTTATTTAAAAAAGAACCTATTAGTGTTTTTGAATAATATTACAATTAAAGAAATTCGTAAATAAATGTAATAGAACATTCTTTTAGTATCTAATAATTTTTGGAGTGAATCAAAATATTCTTCAGGGTCAGGGAAAAATTCAAAATTTTGTCTGGAAATCAGGGAAAAGTAAGGGAAATACAAAATTAAATTTTTGTTGCAACCCGGAGCGGAGCACTAAAATATTTTTATGGTAAAATTGCAGTAAAATATTATTAGGGTAAAATTACAGTAAAGTATGTTTACGGTAAAATGACAATTAATTATATGTTTATGGTAAAACTACAATAAAATTACCATAAAAAGAAGTCCCCAAAGAAATGCAAGACAAGTTGTGAACTTCCCATTAAATAAAATCATGACATATGTGGTTGAAATAATCAAAGACTTTATAAAGCGATAGACAAAAGGCCGCAGGGACACACGTCCACGTTTGAAGCATCGGAGATCTAGAATCTCTGGAATTCACGCAAACGAAAGATATCTTTTGGGAAAGACTACACGTTTTCTAGTCGCGCGGCATATAAACACGAAGTAAAACTGAATTACACGACAACAAGCAACGTAAATCCTGTCAAAGGAGTTGGTGGAATGCCTTTGAAATTGCCCACTTGTTCAGTTTATATTGCTGAAACACGAAAGCTTTATTTCACTGAAAATCACCGTCCAATCTTTCTTCTTTTTTCCCCTCTCCTTCTCTCACTCTCTCTCTCTCTCTCTTTCTCTCGTTTTTAGTTGTCGTAATCCCGTCAAGTAATAGTGTTGAAGAAGAAGAAGAAGAAGAAGCATCAGTAAACGAGAAAGTACCAAAAGAATTTCAGTATTTTGTTTAATGTTAATGAGCAACTTATCCGACCACATTGAATTTTAATAGTGTGATCAAAAAACTATCTAATATAAAAGAAACAAGGTCATCAGCTTCTCTTAACATTTTATCTTTATCTTCTTTTTCTCCTGTTAGTTTTGATTATTCCGATGATAGTTTTGATTTTTTCATGATAGCTGGAACAATTTCTACTTGATGTCCAGATGTTCCCGCACTTTAATATCTGTTGATTAGGTGGGGAAATGTTTCTCGAATAATTTATTACTCATTAGTTTGTGTCTTTGTATTTTTTATCTTCGTTTGTATTTACACAAATTTTCAGAGTGTATAAATTTTTATCTTCGACTGTATATATACGTTTTTATCTACAAGTGAATACACTTTTATCATCGTGTGAAAATATTTTCACCTGGCCTTAGTACATGTGCTTTCACGGTTTTCCTAAGGGTTTCAAATTGAGACAAAAAATGAATCAAAAGTGTTGCGAAGCAACATTTTTGATTTGTTTTTTGTCTCAATTTGATGTCCTTAGAAAAACTATATGTGTATATGTGCTAGAATATGTGTATATGTGCATGAATTTGTCTATATGTGAATGAATTTGTCTATATGTGCAAGAAAATTTCTATATGTGCAAGAATATGTCTATATGTGCATGAATTTGTCTATATGTGCATAAATTTGTCTATATGTGCAAGAATATGTGTATAAGTGAATAAATTTATCAATATGTGCAAGAATATTTCTATATTTGCAAACATATGTCTATATGTGAATGAATATTTCTATATTTGCATGAATTTGTCTATATGTGCAAGAATATGTGTATATGTGAATAAATTTGTCTACATGTGCAATAATATTTCTATATTTGCAAAAATATGTCTATATGTGCATGAATATGTCTATATGTGCAAGAATATGTCTATATGTGCAAGAATATTTGTATATGTGCAAAAATATATCTATATGTGCAAGAATATGTCTATATGTGCATGAATTTGTCTACATGGGCAATAATATTTCTATATTTGCAAAAATATGTCTATATGTGCATGAATATGTCTATATGTGCAAGAATATGTCTATATGTGCATGAATTTGTCTACATGTGCAATAATATTTCTATATTTGCAAAAATATGTCTATATGTGCAAAAATATGTCTATATGTGCAAAAATATGTCTATATGTGCATGAATTTGTCTACATGGGCAATAATATTTCTATATTTGCAAAAATATGTCTATATGTGCATGAATATGTCTATATGTGCAAAAATATGTCTATATGTGCAAAAATATGTCTATATGTGCATGAATTTGTCTACATGGGCAATAATATTTCTATATTTGCAAAAATATGTCTATATGTGCATGAATATGTCTATATGTGCAAGAATATGTCTATATGTGCATGAATTTGTCTACATGTGCAATAATATTTCTATATTTGCAAAAATATGTCTATATGTGCAAAAATATGTCTATATGTGCAAAAATATGTCTATATGTGCATGAATTTGTCTACATGGGCAATAATATTTCTATATTTGCAAAAATATGTCTATATGTGCATGAATATGTCTATATGTGCAAAAATATGTCTATATGTGCAAAAATATGTCTATATGTGCATGAATTTGTCTACATGGGCAATAATATTTCTATATTTGCAAAAATATGTCTATATGTGCATGAATATGTCTATATGTGCAAGAATATGTCTATATGTGCATGAATTTGTCTACATGTGCAATAATATTTCTATATTTGCAAAAATATGTCTATATGTGCAAAAATATGTCTATATGTGCAAAAATATGTCTATATGTGCATGAATTTGTCTACATGGGCAATAATATTTCTATATTTGCAAAAATATGTCTATATGTGCATGAATATGTCTATATGTGCAAAAATATGTCTATATGTGCAAAAATATGTCTATATGTGCATGAATTTGTCTACATGGGCAATAATATTTCTATATTTGCAAAAATATGTCTATATGTGCATGAATATGTCTATATGTGCAAGAATATGTCTATATGTGCATGAATTTGTCTACATGTGCATGAATATGTCTATATGTGCAAACGTGTTCGCATATGTGTACGCATACGCTTATGTATAAATTTCCATCCTCGTGTGAGTGGAAGACAACTGCTGTCGTATTTTCACTCGGACAAGATCAAAAGGCCGAATGGAAATAACGAAAGGTGTAAGTGCGATATGAGATCCACGGGTGTTACTGTTTCCTGCGGCGTTGAGCTTCTGTATGGAGCATGAGGGGCCCATGTCACGGTGTTACTTTTGTCTTTTGCCGCCAGTACGTTTACCCACGTAACTCACGTCACCACTCGAGTGATTAGATCTCCTCCTTTCTTTTCTCTCATCTTTCTTGCTCTCTTCCTTCTCTCATTTTTATCCACAATTCATTCGCAATCGTTCATCCCATCATTCCATTCATTCCTTGAAAATTGCTTTGATTGAAAACGATTCAACTATATAGAAAACTTAACAACAAGAAACAGAAATCTCCACGAAAGAAATAAACATTCTTTAATTCCAAGAAAATTTTTCTTCTCTTTTTTAATAAGATTATTAAAATCAACTTGAGATTTTTATCGCTTTTGGCGCAAGATTTTATATTCACGGTTCATCGCGAGAATTCGTAGAAATTTTTTTCCCTCGCCTTTTTTTTATTTTTATTTTAACTGTTTCATTTAATTCTCGTCTACGTGGAGAAAATTAAGAGTGTCCCTTTTTTCTTTATGTGTGTGAATGTGTTTTTACGACATGTACAACGTTAATACGCGGAACCAATATATTTCTTTTGGGTTGAGCCACCACCACCACATGCGGGGACGAAACAAACGCGCGCGTTAAACCCCAAGGACGCGCTCCCAAAAAGTATATAAAATGCGCGAAGCACTAATTTTTCGGTGCATGAAATTTTTAAAACCCGTGCAATTGAGTCATTTTTACAGGACGAATTAAGAGAACTGGTGTAATGCTTCATTTTCTTTTCTTTTTGTAGCTTGAAATTACATAATTACATATATATGTGGCAGGCGAGGGAAAAAAATGATGAAGATCTTCATTTAACGAATCAAACGTGAGAGAGAAAGAGAGAGACACATTCTGGGGCAAAAAGGAAATTTGTGCTCGCAACTTATACAAGATTATTATACATATCCAATCGAAAAGTTGAAATTACAAATTTTTATTCGGAATTGAGTGCTTCTTTTCAAACAAAAAAAGTTCAACAAAAAAAATATTACCAAAAAAAATTTACTGATATGACAAAATTTACAATATTTACTAATTCCAAAAATATCTATACGGAAAAAAGAAGAAAATAGTACGAGTGAAAATTAGTATTTGTATTAGTCGAGTCTAGAAATAAATGAATAGCAAATATTTCCATTTTCACCTTGTCACTAAAAAGAGTGACATAGCTGAGTGGTTATACTACTGGACTCGTAATACTACAGACCAGGGTTCGATTCTCCTCGACAACGGATATTTTTCTTTTCAAATTATAATATAATTTATATTTTCGAATTAATAAATTATATCACAAGGAAAAACAGGGTTGCCACAAAAATTTAATTTTGTTTTTTCCTGACTTTTCCCTGATTTCCAGACAAAATTTTCACTTTCTCTCTAACCCTGAAGAATATTCTGATTCACTCTAAAAATTATTAGATACTCAAAAAAATGTTCTATTACATTTATTTATAAATTTCTTCAAAAGTAAAATTATTCGAAAACATTAATAAATTCTTTTTTAAATAAATATTTAATCATTATTACTTTTCTATCGGAATTAAAATTCTTCCAAAACATTCAAATTCAAACCTTTTTGAAATTTTTATAAAAACAACTAGACTCGGAGTGATCGATAATTTCAACTTTATTATTATAAATTTGCCGAGTGATAGCTTCAATTATTATTTAATTTATAAAAATATTATTACAAAACATGAAGATGATGGTCACTTCGAGTCTTCGACTCAGAGTGACCGTCATCTTCATGTTATGTAATAATTTAAAGTACCACAAAATTTTTCAAAAAAATATTAATTATTTACAAAAATCCTAATAAAATCCTTCCCAAGAAATAACAAGCTACAAAAAATGAAATAGTAAAATAAGTATAAGTCTATAAAAAATAAAATGGAATAAATGAAAAGCTATAAAAATAAAAGAGTAAAACATATATTAAAATAAAGAACATCCAATAAAATAAATTAGAAATCTACCAGGACTTAAAAAAAATTAATACCCATCAAAATGAAAAAATCTTGTAGTCACACATATAATTTTATCATTTCAACAACAATTTAAACATCTCATTTTTTCGAAATGCGGTTGTCATTCGTCGAAATGTCTAAAGTGGAAGATTATTAAGTAGACAACTGTTGGGGACGGGCTTCAAATTTATATATATGTATATAGCTTTTGTTAAACGACCTTGCGCCCTTTTTTTGCAATGAGCAAAAGTTAATTTGATTTTTTTTTTGTGGCGAATACGCGCTCACGAGACGAGCGCCATGTGTCCGACGGTATTTTGATGAGGAACAGACTACGTGGACTTGTCGAGGCAGCACGCTGGAATTGCAATTTGAATTAGCCTCGATAGCCGAAGCAAATGATTCCTAAAGAGCAAAACACAGCATCCAAACGCGAGCAACAATATTCCATGTGCGCGCACTGTATATAAGAAATTATCTCTTGTAAAAGAGAGAGAGAGAGAAAAAGAGAAAAAAAGTCAAAAAAGAAAGAGAGAGAGAGAGAAAGAGAAAAGGGCAGAGACCGTGAAAGAGGTTCCAAGTTTTTGTCTCGACCCTCGTTTAGTTGTTTCAACCGAAATAATACCAAAAAATGTCATTCAAATATCTTTCTTTTCTCACTTCTTTGCAATCAGATGAGGCATCGAAAATGTTTTTTTGTGCCATTTGTACTAATTAGGAAAGTTTGAAGAAATTCTACTTAATGAAAGAAATTTTTGCTTTTCTAAAAATATAGCGACTGTGCTAATTATAAAAAGGGTAAATTAACCTGATTTTATAAATTTTTGATTAATATTTACTTTTTGGTAGAATTACTACTATTTAATTAATTTATTACTATTTGGTAGAATAAATTCTATTTACAAATAATATATTCCTTAACGTCCGAGTGATTTAAACAATAATAAAATAAAACGAAAACATTCAGACAAAGATTCTTTAATGTTACTCCAACGTTTCGAAATCCACGGATTTCCTCTTCAGGGAGTCAAATTAACAATTTTCTATTTAGTACTTAGTGGAATTATTACTATTTTCAATTTTGTAGAATTAATACAATTAATATTTTAGTATTTAGTAAATTAGTTGAATTATTACAATTTTATTAATTACTATTTGGTATAATTATTATTACTTTTCTATAAAAATTAAGATTTTTAAATTTAAACCTTTTGAAATCCAATAACTTTTGGGAATATTATTATAAAACATAAAGAAATCGATCACTCTGAGTCTTCGACTCGGAATGATCAATTTCTTCATTTTTCATAATAAATTTAACATAAGAAAATAATTGAATTCTTGAAACAAATTTTATTAAATTTTTTTTTAAAAATTGAATTCCTGAGAAAAAATTTATTTGTGAAAATAATTAAATTCTGGAACAAATATTATTATTTATGAAAATAATTAATTTCTTGTGAAGAATTTCATTCAAATTTGTTAAAATAATTGAATTTCTTAAAAATTTTTTAAACTTTTTTAAAATAATTAAATTCTATTAAGAAATTTCATTAAAATTAAAATCTGACGAAGAATTAAAAAAAAATTTTTTTAAATAATAATTGAATTCCATACAAAATGTTTTTTTTTGAAAAGAATTAAATTCTTGGGAAGAATTTTACAAATATTTTTGACAATAATTGAATTTATAAGAAGAATGTTATATTTTACGAAAATAATTGTATTCTATGATCAATTTTATTATAATTTTTCAAATTTACATGAAGCATTTTATCAAAATTTTTTAAAATAATTGAATTCTCGAGAAAAATTTTATTATTTATGAAAATAATAATTGATTTCTTGCGAAGAACTTTATTTCAATTTTTTTAAATAATTTAATTTTTAAGAAGAATTGTATTAAAAATAATTGTATTGTATAGGAAAATTTTATTAAAATTGCAATTTTATTAACTAAATCTTGTAAAGAATTTTGTCAAGATTTTTTTAAATAATAGAATTTTATTTTAATTTTTCGAAGTAATTGAATTTCTCAGAACAATTTTTTTTCCATTCTCTAAATATATTGGAATTCTTTTGAGAAACTTCATTAAAAAATTAAAAATAATTAAATTGGTTCGAAGAAATTAATAAAAAATTGGTAAGTACTTGAATTACTGTAAAGCTTTTATTAAAATTTTGTTTAAATAATTGAATTCTTTTAGAAAATTATATTAAAATAGTAAATATTAAAAATAATTGAAATGAGGAAAATTTTTGAAAATAATTGAAATTTTGACAAGAATTTTATTAAATTTTTTGAAAATAATTGAATTCCTTTGAAAATGTTTATTTTTTGAAAGAATTGAATTCTTGGGAAGAATTTTACAAACATTTTTTTGAATTGTTTTCCTAGGAAGAATGTTATATTTTACGAAAATAATTGTATTTTTCTATGATCAATTTTATTATAATTTTTCAAATTTATATAAATCATTTTATCAAAATTTTTTGAAATAATATTGAATTCTCGAGAAAAATTTTATTATTTTTGAAAATAATTGATTTCTTGCGAAGAACTTTATTTCAATTTTTTTAAATAATTGAATTCTTAAGAAGAATAATCAAAAATCAAAAATAATTTAATTCTGTAGGAAAATTTTATTAAAATTGCAATTTTATTAACTAAATCTTGTAAAGAATTTTGTCAACATTTTTTTAAATAATAGAATTTTTAAAAGAATTTTATTTAAATTTTTCGAAATAATTGAATTTCTCAGAACTATTTTTTTCAATTCTCTGAATATATTTGAATATATTTGAATTCTTTTGAGAAATTTCGTTAAAAAATTAAAAATAATTGAATTGGTTTGAAGAAATTGATAAAAAATTGGTAAGTAATTGAATTCGTGTGAAACTTTTATTAAAATTTTGTTTAAATAATTATTGAATTTTTTTGGAAAATTATATTAAAATAGTAGATATTAAAAATAATTGAAATAAGAAAAATTTTTGAAAATAATTGAAATTTTGACAAGAATTTTATTAAATTTTTTGAAAATAATTGAATTTTGTAGAAGAATTTTTTTATTTTTAAAGATAATTGAAATTTTGACTAGAATTTTTTTAAATTTTTGAACATAATTGAATTTATGCGAAGCAGTTTATCACTTTTGAAAATAATTAAAGTTCTTAAAGTTTCAAAGTGAAACCTTTGAAGTTCATCTATTTATGAAGATTGTAAACGCAACTCTTTTGAAAACCAATTAATTTGGAAATTTTTAAGTAAAATTATTCATTAAATAATTTATAAATAATAATTTTATGATAGTACTTTAAGAATTAAGTTATTTAATATTTAATTAAGTTATTTAAAAAGAAATTATTGTCATAGATTTGCACTAATTCAGATTTCGGGAAGTAATCAATTTTGAATATTTTTTTTTAATAAAAATATAAAGAGCAAGTTTAATTAATTAAATTTTATTTAATTTCAAATTTTCTTAGTCTGGAAACGAACCATAAAAGTAAAGGGAAGAGAAGGAAGACGAAAAGTTTCAGCAGTCTCCAGTGAGAGAGCAGCAGCTCTCTAGGCTGAAAATCGTTTCTCCTTTACTTCACGGCACTTTCTTTTATCTCTCTTTTTCTTTGTCCCCCACTTTTCGCATATAGAGAGAACTCACGCGTGGCACGCGTTTTCTCTTCGGTTGAATTCGATTATTCTCGAATCCTTTCGGGACCTGATTCTCCCCACGTGTCTCTCTCGAGCCGATCACGCGTCCTTACATTTACACATGCGTCACATATATATAGCTATATACCTATATATATGTATAATTTATTATCAAAAAAGATTCAATAAAAAATTTTTTTTTTAAATTATCCTTAACTCTATACATTACATAAAAATCGATTGCAATTTTCAATTAAAATAAAATTTGATTAAATATGCAATTAAATAAAATATTTTTTCCAAATTGAATATTTAAAATTTTTATTTTTAATCAACTTTGGAATTAATTCAATTTAAATGAAATAAAGTTAATGACGTTTAAAAATAAGGCGAAATAGATTTTTAATAAAACCAAGTCAACTATAAGTTTATAAAAAAATTAAAATCAAACGAAATTACACGTTAATATTAAACAAAATCAATTAATTTTAAGTGAAATACAATTAATTAAACGTAATTTAAAGTCAATTAATTGAATTGAAATTTATGAGAGGAAAATTAATTAATTTTTAAATATAACAAAATCGGTTCATTTTAAATAAAACGAAAATAACTATTTTTGCAAATAAAACGAAAATAAAACGAAAACGAATTAAAATAAAACGACTTTTAATAAAACAGAAACGAATTTAAATAAAGCCAAATAAATGTTACAATTAAAAAAAAGTAATTAATTTCAAATGAAACAAAAAGAATTAACTTCGAATGAAATAAATTTTTTATCCGCAAGTATACCGACATTCGAAAAAAAGTAACTGTAACAATAATTTGTAAAATAATTTTCGCGCAAATATTGGGGTTTCATTTTTAAAGCATCACCGTATAGCAGATGGTTCCCGCGTGGACCTTAATAATAAAATTACATAAGAAAGCTCTTCCGCAAAAAAATATCAATTTTTTTATTTGCGAGTTATAAAAGTGAAGAAAACCACAAAAATTCTTTTCATATGCGAAACCTGCAAAATAACCCTCTGTGGTATTCATAATTCTCATTAAAGTGAATTCACTAATTTTATGTAGGAGTACGAGAGAATATAATAACGGATAACGGTTTTTGAATCATAAAACTTCTATACATATATATATTTATAAAAACAAGATCGACATGGAAAAAAAATAAATTACATTGAAATTGCTTTTAAATGAGTATTTTATTTGCAACCTGTGGTCATTCGGAATATCAGGTTTATTTTATTTTTGTCGACTTAATTAAAGTGTAATTAAATGATGATCAGATCAGTAAATTGTGCTTTAAATGTTATTAATTTTATTTGAAATCCACCCACCCCCCCTCCACCCCCATAGGTAATCAATGAGGAAAAGAAAGTTTCATTTACATATTTATTTTAACATTTTTTTTCCTCGTTAATAAAAAAAAATGCTTAATACTTCTTCAGTGATTTTAATTATTGTAATTATTAAAATTTTTCTCCTTATTTTTGTTCTTTGAGATTTTTATTCGCAGACCTATTTCATTTGATTTTCTTCAATCTCTGATTTCTTGATCAGGGTTGTTACAAAAATGTCCAAAAAATTATTAGATACTCAAAAAAATTAATAACATCTTTTTTTAAATAAATATTTAATCATTATTACTGTTCTATAGGAATTAAGGTTTTCAAATTCAAACCTTTTTAAATTCAATAACTTATGGAAATATTATTATAAAACACGAAAAAGTCGATCACTCCGAGTCTTCGACTCGGAATGATCCATTTCTTCATGTTTTAAAATAAATTTAACATAAAAAAATAATTGAATTCTTGCAACAAATTTTATTAAAAATTTTATTAAAAATTCAATTCCTGAGAAAAAATTTATTTGTGAAAATAATTGAATTCTGGAGAAAAATATTACTATTTATAAAAATAATGAATTTCTTGTGAAGAATTTTATTCAAATTTTTTAAAATAATTGAATTTCTCAGAAGTTTTTAAAACTTTTTGAAAATAATTAAATTCAATCCAGAAATTTTATTAGAAAATTGAAAATAATTGAAATCTGACAAAAAATTTAAAAAAAAATTTTAATAATTGAATTCCTTTGTAAATGTTTATTTTTGAAGAGAATTAAAATTCTTGGGAAGAATTTTACAAACATTTTTGACAATAATTGTACTCCTAGGAAGAATGTTATATTTTACGAAAATAATTGTATTATTCTATGATCAATTTTATTATAATTTTTCAAATTTATATAAAGCATTTTATCAAAATTTTTTTAAATAATTTAATTCTCGAGAAAAATTTTATTATTTATGAAAATAATTAATTTCTTGCAAAGAACTTTATTTCAATTTTTTTAAATAATTGAATTTTCAAGAAGAATTGTATTAAAAATAATTGAATTTTATAGAAAAATCTGATTAAAATTGCAATCTTATTAACTAAATCTTGTAAATAATGTTTTCAACATTTTTTTAAATAATAGAATTTTTAAAAGAATTTTATTTAAATTTTTCGAAATAATTGAATTTCTCAGAACTATTTTTTTCAATTCTCTGAATATATTTGAATTTATTCGAGAAACTTCATTAAGAAATTAAAAATAATTGAACTGGTTCGAAGAAAATTATAAAAAATTGGTAAGTAATTGAATTCCTGTGAAACTTTTATTAAAATTTTATTTAAATAATTGAATTCTTTTGGAAAATTATATTAAAATAGTAGATATTAAAAATAATTGAAATTTTGACAAGAATTTTATTAATTTTTTTGAAAATAATTGAATTTCGGAGAAGAATTTTATTATTTATAAAGATAATTGAAATTTTGACAGGAATTTTTAAAAATTTTTGAGCATAATTGAATTTATGCGAAGAACTTTATCACATTTGAATTTTTTGGTTATGTAATAATTATTTTTTCTGAACCCAATTTATCTTAATTGTTTTCAAAAAAGCAACAAATTTTTATAGGAATTTTATTTTTTGAAATCTTTCATCAGGATGATAAGGATATTTCGTCCTTTCTATTTACGCGACCTCTAGAATTCCTACCACGCAACTTAAAAATATAGCAGTCGGTAACTTTATCCTCAGTCGCTGAGGAGAATGATGGTAAATGATTTCTTTACCATCTGAAGGATATTTCTACCGTTTTCTACATAATCAGTGTTCAATAAACGTTTTTCAAATTAAACGATATTTAGTAAGTTGATTAAAGAAAAAAAAATTTCATTAAAAACCAATTGATTTAAAATTAATAAAAAATGGTTCCTTTTGTGGCAAAACGAAATAAAAAAAGTCCAAGAGTTTTAGTTCTTTGAATTATTTCTAATTAACAATAATAATGATTGTTTAATTAATTTTTTCAAATTAATCTTTAAGAGGCCTTATTCATGACAATAATTATTATTATCAATTATAATTTATTTGAATTTAAGTAAAATATTTATAAAATGTTAATAACATCTGATATTTATATAAATATTTATAAAATATCAAATAAAATACTTCCTCTATGAGGAAGTAATAACAAATTTAATTAATAAATAATAATAATTATTGTATATTAAGTTACTCATTAAATAATAATTATAAATTATTAATAATATTTTACTAATTGTTAATAAAACATTAATAATAAACACTCTCAATTCATAAAATTTTTAAAACAAATTTTAAACAATAATTGTCAGTGAAAACTATTTATAAATAGTAATTATTATAATTATCTTTTAATAAATATTTACTCACGTGAAATTTGCGGTGTTTTTTCCGAAAACCGACACGACACTACCGAGGGCAATCACTATTTGAAGGCTGCAAACCTGAAATCAGAAAAGTAAATATTTATTGACAAGAAAAAAATTTAGATGCAAATTAAACTAAATTTAATTTGAATTTTAATAAAATAAATAAATATGTATTATTTATTATTATCGAGATATAATTTAAATTTAAATAGAAATAAATATTTATTATATAGATAATTTATAAACTTTCACGCTATTGAATACTTTTTTTCTGTTATATACATATACGAAATTTCTGCGGAGATTATCGGTAACCCTTTCACGTGGATATTGTTACCTAATAAATATTAAGTTCTAAATTAGTTTACCAATATTCTTTCCTCCTAACGATCAGTGTGAAGGAAATATTTTTTTTCTAAAATTATCACGCTTACTTTTTCTGGTCAGTCGGCTCTTTTAAGTTATTTGAACTCATAATCCAACAACGCCAAAGAGCCTGTTCGCCCTCATAATAATTGACCGGAAACAAGCCTTGTAATCAAGAGCAGTGCCATCATTTGGCACCTGTTTCGCCCTTTATTTTTCAACCGGTTAAAGTCAAGTGTTGCTAAAATATCTCTTGATTAAATTTAATGTACCGTTACTATTCCAAAAATACGATATAATTACCGTGTATTATCAAATATTGATAATTTAGTATCGGCAATATAATTGAATTAAAGAATAATTTTATAATTTATAAAAATTTAATAATTTTATTTTTAAATAATTAAAAAATAATTTTACGGGCACTGCCCGTAAAAATTTTATAAAATTTTTTTTTTTTAAATAAATAAAATAAAAAAATAAAATAAAAATAGTAATAATAATACAAAATTATGATAATAATAGTACCTAATAATATTAATTGTTAATAATTAAGAAATTGTGAAAATGAGCGATCAATTTAATTAATTTTTATTAGTATTAGCAATATATCAAAAAAAAATTTGAAATGTATAAAAATAAAAATAATAAATAGACAGTGACAATGGCCGCGCGGTAAAGGCGCACGACTGCTATCCGGATAGCAAGGGTTCGAAACTCGGCAAGTATCAATAACACAATAATAATTAATGATTGCAATAATAATAATTATAATAATAATAAAAATATTACCTAGTATTATTATAAAATTTATTAATATTGTTAATATTATTATCGACATTTATTAATGTTGTTAATCTTATTATTAATTATTATTAATTCTGTTAAAATTATTATTAACATTAATATTAATAATAAAAATAATATTC
Source organism: Leptopilina heterotoma (assembly GCF_015476425.1). Classification (NCBI taxonomy): domain Eukaryota; kingdom Metazoa; phylum Arthropoda; class Insecta; order Hymenoptera; family Figitidae; genus Leptopilina; species Leptopilina heterotoma. The sequence continues at coordinate 51,582 of NW_025111200.1, forward strand.
ATAATACTAATAATATATAATTATTAGTCCATAGATAATAATTAAAAATATATAATGATAGTAAATGATTCCTAAACAATGGAAATTTCTAGTCAACAAAAAAAGTATGCGGAACAAAAGCTAAAAGCGCGACATCCGATATCAATATAATAATTGTTAGGAAATTGTGGGAAAATATATATATCGAGAACTTTTCAAATTCATATATAATAAAAGAATTGTATTTATATTGACAGATGTATAGTAACATTATTTTAGAAAAGGGGAAGTAAAAATAATAGGGGCTCCTATGGTTTTTAACTTCTTTTCAGCTACACACAACACCCTTAATAACTTTTAAAACCAAAACATGCAATATATATATGAGCGCTCTCTTAAAATTGCGATCGTAAAATTCGCCTTCATATATATTTTACGACAATAGTTTTTTGCACTTTATAATGAAGTTAATAAAAAATTTAGAAAAAAAATTTGAACGTAAAATAAATAATAAATAAATATAAAAATTAGACATATGAAATTGAAAATAAATTATAAGGATGGAAAAAATTTTATAAAATAATTTAAGGGCAAAAAAATACAAAAAATAATTATAGAGATAAAAAAATTGTATACATAAGATAATTAAAAGGATGAAAAAATTATTATTAGTTAAAAATAATTTCAAACGAAAAAACTGTTGATAAAGTTATATGATAAATATGATATAGTAAAATGTCAAAATAAAATATTATAATGTGCATAAAACAAACAAAAATCTTCCATAAAATTTGTTCTCAACTTTTTCAAGGGGTGAAAATTTATAAATCCCAAATAAACTTTGCCAGGTGTTATTTATATAAAACTTATCCTCATATGGGAAATTACGCCTGATAAATCATCACAATTATTCTCACGATGATTTAGTAATCGATATTCTAATAATAAAGTAAACAAATTTCGTAAAAGGATTTAATCTTTGATTATCATTTAAAAATATAGTTAAATAATTTCTATACAATTTAATAATTGACGTAAATTTATTGTCCGTTATTAGAAAACTATTTTTCCTAGAATATTTTCTGCAAAAAAATAATTTTTTTATAAAAGTATTTTTACAAGAATACTTTCTATACAAGAATCTTTTCCACAAGAATATTTCATTTTTGCAAAAATATTTTCTACAGTTATATTTCTTACAAAAATATTTATTTTCGCAAAAATATTTTCTACAAAAATATTTTTTCCAAGATTAACTTTCTACCAGAATATTTTCTACAAGAATACACTTTTTAAAAAAATATTCTTACAATAACATTTTCAGCAAAAATATTGTTTGCAAAAACAATTTTTTACAAGATTTTTTTTTTTGGTAAAAATATTTTTATCATGAATATTTTTTACAAAAACATTTTTTTAGAATAAGACTATTTTACAAAAATACTTTTTACAAGAACATTTTTAGCAAAAATATTGTTTACAAAAACATTTTTTACAAGAATATTTTCTAATATAAATGTTTTGTACAAAAATATTTTCTGCAAGAATATTTTCGACAGGAATAATTTTTACAAGAATTTTTTATTTTCGCAAAAATTATTTCTAGAAAAATTATTTTTACAAGAATATTTATTTTCGCAAAAATATTTTCTATAAAAATTATTTTGACAATTTTATTTTTGCCAAGAAAAAATAAAAATTATGAATAAAAATTGCATCTCTGCAATTAATGATACATTTCTAGTCTAATTAAATAAAAAACACAGTGTTAAGTCAACCATTATTGAGAAATAATAATCGACACATGAAATATTCCCACAGCGATAGCGTCTATAAACATATAACCACCTGGTTGCGCCTTATGGAGCGAAGACCCCTTACCATATACGATGATATCCATACTACGAGGGTGTAATTTAAATTTAATTAACCTTCGAGCGTGTCACCTTGTGAATTGAACCCGAGAATTATATTCCAAAAGAAGTTAAATACTTTGAGACTGAAAAAGTCAGATATTAAAATTGTCTCGATGGAAAATAATAGAAAAAATTAAGAAAAACGTATGGTCAAAAGAAAAAAAAAGATTCTAAGAAGAATCTTCTCAACATTCCAGAAGAGTTCATTAGAAATGGACCAAGTAGTTTAGTTTCTCGATGCAAATTCACGACCTAATTACAATATTCCAAAGGTTCGTTCTCTTTTGTGAATTATTTAGCATAATCCCTGAATTTTCAAGTGAGGATGAGTCCTAATATATTTCTAAATATATATACAGTGAATACGCAACAGGGAACATTGACCTAATCTTCGAAGAAGAAGAAAAAATTTAAACATTGAAAAAAAATTTTCTTCTTCTGAAATGACTATACTAAAGCTATAACGGAGGGGTCATTTCATTATCTATTTCACTATACGTGCATTATTTATAATGATAGCTATATTCACTCATTAAAAAATACGTTACAATGTAAAGGACAATAAAAAATTTTGAAAATAATTATTGAATTTATGCAATTATTTGTAACTTCTCCAAAATTCGATTTTTTAGTTCAAAATCAACTCTAAAAGTATTTTTTATCAAAGAGAGCAAAAGGAGAGGTAAAAATTATAATTCAAGTGTTAATTTATAGTCGACTTTTATTTCAACTCCCTCTCTTTAACCCTCTTTATTTATCACAAAAAGGTCAAAATTTTAACTCTTCGTTTAACTCCTTTTAACCCTCTTTTTTTACCCCAAAAAGTTTTCGATTTTTATACGACAGAAACTCGTGCGGGGTTGAAAATTAACTCTCTTTTTTATGGGAGTTAATTATATGCAAGAATCAATAATCATATTAACATTAGATTACAACAGTTAATTATTTTCAAATTAATTTAAACATAGGAAGTTAATTATATACTTTGAAATCAATTTAATTTAACAAATTAACTTTTTTATATTATATATAGATTTGGATAATCAGACACAGATATAATAATTATAACAATAATGATCGATAATCAGATATATCGATAATTACATAATACAGAAAGGTAATTATTCTACCTCTATATAGTTATGGTTTAAAAAAATATTTTCTCACGGGCAAAAATATAATTTCTCCCCCTCTTCTATTCCCCCTCTCTATATGCATGTGTACATTTAAAGATTATAGTTTCTAGGACACGCGAATGCATGCAGAGGAATGATCCTGCAGGTGAGGTCATGATTTCTGATAAATGCGCCAAAAATTTCCAGGTGTCAGTACGCGTGTACCACGTGCCAGTTTCCCACGTGTACATGGAACCCTCCGCGTGTGACATATATACTCTTATAATTCCTCACCTTTCATTTCTATTCTTTATTTCGCCAAATGTATGTATATATATATATACTCATATCCAGTCTTATTCTTTTGATGGTCTGATCTCATAGTGAGCACCCTCCCAGACTCTAAGTATATCTCCCCCTCTTTTTGCTACCTCTCAAGATTTTTAAAATGCACAATATGACGACGTCACACGCCAGCTGATGTCTCCGCTAGTTACGTCACAGACATATGTGCGCGAATTTTTTCACGCACACCCCGCAAAGTTTTCGGCAATTTAAAAACAATATAAATAATTATAACAACAATGACAATAATAACAATAAAAATAATTGAAATAATAATATTAACAATAATAATAATAACTATAATCACAATAATAATAATAATAATAATAATAATAATAATAATAATAATAATAATAATAATAATAATAATAATAATAATAATAATAATACCTAATAATAATAATAATAATAATAATAATAATAATAATAATTTTGTTCATGTCGTTAAATTTATAGGTGAAGAATTTTTCCGAGCTGCTTCAAAAAAAAAAGTTTTTATGCTTCACAAAATTCAATAAATTATAAAAATATTGTAACTGCAACTTTTTCAAAATTATTTTCATTATTTCAATTACTCAATTATTATTTTCTAGAATTTTAAACTAATTTCTACTAAAAATAAATTATCTTTAACAATTTTTGACAAAATTCTTTGACAATTTTGAAATCCATTATTGTTTAGAATTCAATTTTAGGAAATTTCGCGATTTTCAAAGATTTTAATTTGAAATCTTTTCAAAATTTAATTATTTCTAAAAATTCATCTTATCTTGCTTTTAATATTCAATTATTAACCAAAATATTAACTATGAAATTCATTTTTAAATCAATTTTTATTAGAAAATTCTACGAGAATTCCATTATCTCAATATAAAAATAAATTATTTATTGAATAATTGAATGTTTTTTAAAGTTGACTTCTCATAAAGAATTTAATAAAACAAATTTTTAAATAATTAAAATTCTTTTGACGAATTTTAATAATATTTTTAAGAATAATAATTACATTTTTCGAGGCATTCGATTAAAATTGCATTAAAAATAATTTAAATTTTGCGATTTATTATTTATGAAAATAATTCAATTCCTAAAAAGAATTTTATTCTTTATAAAAATAATTGAATGCCTAAAAAGAATTTTATTTTTATTGGGGGGGGGGGATTTTATTAAAATAGAAGATACTAAAATCACTGAACTAAGAAATATTTTTGAAAATAATTGAAATTATGACAAGAATTTTTTTAAAATTCTTGTAAATAATTGAATATCAGAGAAGAAATTTGCCATTTATAACGATAATTGCAATCTTGAAAAAAAATTTTTTGAACTTTTTTGAAAATAATTGAATTTTTACGAAGAATTTTATTAAAATTTTTGAAAATAATTGAATTTCGGAGAAAACTTTTATTATTTATAAAGATAATTGAAATTTTGACGAGAATTTTTAAAAAATTTTTAACAGAATTGAATTTTTTCAAAGAATTTTGTTACTTTTGAAAGTAATTGAATTCTTGTCATGAATATATTGTTATTTATGAAAATAATTGAATTTTGCAAAGAATTTTATTGAAATTCCTGAAAATAATTGAATTTCTGCGAGAAGAATTTTGATATTCATAAAAATAATTGAATTCTGTCAAAGAATTGCGTTACAATTTTTGAAATAATATTAAAAATGTATTAAAACATCCAACTAATTTCAACAGAATTGAAATTAAATTTTTAAAAAATTAGTTTTACAGAACTATTAATTAAAATTATGAAAAACTCAGATTTTCCAAAAATTTGAATTTGAAATCTTATTCAAAATTCAATTATTTCTAAACATTGCAATCATTTATAACTTGTCCAAAATTCAATTTTCTTTAGAGTTTAAAAAAACTTCTTCTAATACAAATCTATTATTTTTAATATTTATTTAAATTGTATATTAAAAAATTTAACTAATTTAAGAAGAATTTGCAGTTTTTAAATTTGTCAAAAGACTAAGCTCTGTAAAATTCTTAATTAAATTTATTCAAAATTGAAATTTTATAAAATTTTAAAGTATAAAACCTTTTGAAGTTCATGTATTTATGAAAAAAGTAAACGAAACTATTATAAAATTAAATTATTTTTTAAATATTTCTGTAAATTGAATTCTGTAAATTATTCATTATAAATAACTTATACTCTGAAAAAAAATTATTTGGTTCAATTAAATATTTAGTTGACAATAGACAGGTAATCGGTTATTTGAATTAAATAAATTTTCTTTCAGTCTAAGTAATTTTATGATATTTCATTAAGAAATTGCGTTATTTAAAATAAATTGTTGTGGCAGAAATAAAAAAATGGTAAGTTCTGCATTAGAATTCGTGGTTATTTTCATAGTTTATTATGATGAGGCAAAGAAAAAAGACACCAAACTTCAGAATTTTCTTATGAATTCTAAAAATTTAATTTTTTCCAGTACTTTTAATAAAATACCCCTGACTTTTCCCTGATTTCCCTGACCAATTTTACTTTTCTTCACTTTCCCTGAATTCCGTGACCTATCAATTTTTTAGCCTTAGAATTAATTTCTCCCCTGAATAAGTTGATCCTCAAATTTTACAACTATAAAAAAAGAAAACAAAAAATGCAAAAATTTCTATATGGAATGTAAATGCAGAAAATTATTTATAGTTCTAATAAATATAAATAACATTTCCTAATATAAATAAATAAAAAATATTTATTAAAAACTAAAATTCAGAAATATATATTCGCAATTGATAATTTCATTGTGGGACGAAGAATGTGGAAATAGAACCTCTGAATGAGAGTGAAAATAAATTTGCGGATATATTTTACATACAATGTGTGTATGTATATATAACATATATGATGAACGCGCAACGTGGGGTCTTCGAAATGTTTTAGATATATATACGTAGATCCACGAGGTTATTTAAAATGACAAGCATGTATTACTGTGGCAGATGCTATCAGCAAATACCGACACAGACATCCCACCGTAAAGGAAGGAGGAGTCAATATTCATGAATTTCTGTGACATTCGATGTTAAAGTTTCACACGGTCACACTGCGAAGAGAGAGAGAGAGAGAGAGAGAGAGCAACAACATTACGTATATTTGCATTAGTTTATATTCTTTTCTCAGCCCCTGCTGTAAATTCCACATCGATGTTGTTTATTCATTAACATTTATTCATTAGCATTAACTAAACGAATTTATCCAAATTACGTGAGATAAACAAAAATACTCTTTATTTTTTTTTTTAGTTTTTAAATAAATTAAAAATTTTCTAAATGCTCAAATTGTAATTTAAAACTAATGTATTACACAGTTTTTCCAAGGATATCAAATTTAGACAAAAATGTATTAAAACGTTGATTCGCAACTATTTTGATACACTTTTTGTCTCAATTTGATATATCACAAACTATTTGTGATGCGCTACCAAGAAAAGTACCTATAAGGTACCTAATTATAGGTTAGGTTCCTGTTAGATCTTAATTAAAAGTTTAAATTTTTAATTATTTGAATTTGAAACCAATTTTCATTGAATATTTTAAATATAATAAAGACTTGAAGATCAATAATTTTTAATTAATAATTGATTCTCTTTCTGTATTTTTACTCAAAAAATTAAAAACATAACCTTAAATTTTTTGCTCCTTAAGTATACCTTATTTCTTCGCAGCGTGACACATTTATAGTTATTATTTGCGTTTATTATTTGAATTTCTAAAAAGTAGTTTATAATAATTTATAATAGTTTATAAGTATATAGTTTATAATTAATTTATAAATAGTTTATAATAATTTATGAATAGTTTATGAATAGTTTATAATAATTTATAATAGTTTATAAATAGTTTATAATAATTTATAATAGTTAATAAATAGTTTATAATAATTTATAATAGTTAATAAATAGTTTATAATAATTTATAATAGTTTATAAATAGTTTGTAATAATTTACAATAGTGCATCAATTAAATATTTAAAATATTAAAATATAATAGGATATATACTATTCGACCACAAATAGTGGACAGCAAATTAAGAAAACGTAAAATAAAGATTAAGATCGTATCGACAACTTCCGGTTGCACGTGTTACTGCGGGAAAAGAAAATAAATACAAAAATTCGTTCGTTACTCTGCATTAGGGGTTTGAAAATCAGCGAAGTTTGGAATCTTAACGTACAATAAGTATATTTTGAGCTTTCAATTATAACTATACGTTTTCTACAAAACGTTAAGATATTTTGTATATATAAGGACTGGAAACGATTGAAGAAAGTCTCGCTCTGATGATTAACGCGTAGAGCATGACATTGCAGCTGCACGTGTATATATAAGAAAATCGTTCGAGTAAATTGTATACACGTAAGCATTTTACATACCAACATATATACACACACGAACACTATTGGATAAAGTCTGTGAGCAGGTGACGTTGGTCGCGTGCCAAACTCCCCTTCTTACCATCAGCAAGAAAAGCATCTTGTGCAATGCCATTGTCCTTGCTCCCTTCCTTATATTCTAGATTCACAGTCCTTTTAACGCTCAATCGCGAAGGGGATTTTTACCCTTGGAACTTTGCGCGTATCGGCGTATGTACGAAATTCCCTCACAATGTCTATTTGTTTATGGAGTCTGAGTCTTGAAACTCTTTTCAGAATATTGGTCGCAGTATATTTTTTTTTCTATTTTTTCAGGTTGAATCGATAGGCATTTTTGGCAATGAAAATATTCTTTTACTGTAGTTCGAGTGCATAAGCAGTTTCTTTATAATGTAACTACTTACATTAAAGTTTAATTAACTCCCTTTTGGAGTTAATTCATATTTTTACTGTGTAAATTTTAACGCCCTTCATCCAACTCCCAAATGAGTGTGACTTAAAAGTCACACTCAAGTGTAATGTAGAATCCCCTGGAGAGTTAAAATTTAACTCCCATTTCTTTACAGTGTAAAGTTCAGTGTACGCAGTGTAAAGTATAATGTTTGTTGTACTTTATATAATGTTTTTTACTTTTTTGTATAATATTTGTTGTGCATTGTATAATGTTTGTCATTCTTTGTATGATGCATATAACACACTTAAATATACAATGCAATAAACACTTTTGCACTGCATAGTACACATTAAATAATTTATGATACACTTAACTGCACGATTAGATGCTACAAAATCGTTTCCTATGCCATAAAATAAATTTTATGCTATTATAAAATATTTTCCTTCCTGTGTCATTTTCTCCAGGTATTGGGGGGGAAATTAAAAAAGAAAGCATCTTGTTGACTTTATAACTGTCATATATATATCTATAAAAATCGATAGATCGAGAGGCAGGTGAGACATGTGCCACGCGCCAAGATTTCATTCTGAAAGACTCCTCCGACTCCTTCTCTTATGTATGAATACATATGTTACGAATAAGAAGGGCATTTCAAGATGCATCTATTGTTACTCGAGGCGCCCCTCAGCTTTTCGAATATACACACATCCAGAACTCTCTAAAGTGTCGATTAAATTTTCAGATTTGCAGATCCTATCTCGATGACTTCCCTCTTCTGAGGCTAAAAGAAAAATCTATAACTATATAGTCTTTTCTGAAGCTAAAAGCAAAAACTTTAACTAATAGTCTTTTTCTAGATAAATACCGCCAATTTACTATAATTTTGTTTTTCGAAAAACAAATTACAAAAGAAACAGTTTTGTATATGATGATATTGAAATTGTATCCTGCAACCATATAGTACCAGAAAAAATATTAAAAATGCTTTTATTCATTTTGATTCCTTCTGTTTATTTTCAATTTTCAAATGAAATTTCTCGATAGAATTTTATTATTTTCAAAAAGTTTTAAAAAATTCTGAGAAATTCAATTAATTTAACAAATTTGAATAAAATTCTACACAAGAAATTAATTATTTTCATAAATAATAATATTTTTCTCCAAAACCCTGAAGAATATTCTGATTCACTCCAAAAATTATTAGATACTCAAAAAAATGTTCTATTATACATTTATTTACAAATTTCTTCAAAAAGTAAAAATATTCCAAAACATTAATAACTTCTTTTTTAAATAAATATTTAATCATTATTACTTTTCTATAAGACTTAAGATTTTTAAATTCAAACCTTTTGAAATTCAATAACTTATGGGAATATATTATTATAAAACATGAGAAAATAATTGAATTTTTGCAACAAATTTTATTAAAATTTTTTTAAAGAATTAAATTCCTATGTAAAAATTTATTTGTGGAAATAATTGAATTCTGGAGAAAAATATTATTATTTATGAAAATAATTAATTTCTTGTGAAGAATATTTTATTCAAATTTGTTAAAATAATTGAATTACTCAGGCTTTTTAAAAATTTCTGGAAAATAATTAAATTCAATCGAGAAATTTCATTAAAAAATAAATAGAAAATAATTAAAATCTGATGAAGAATTAAAAAGAAAATTTTTTTAAATAATTGAAATCCTTTGAAAATGTTTATTTTTTAAAAGAATTGAATTCTTGGGAAGAATTTTAAAAAAACATTTTTTAAAATAATTGTATTCCTAAGAAGAATGTTATACTTTACGAAAATAATTGTATTCTATGATCAATTTTATTATAATTTTTAAAATTTATATAAAACATTTTATCAAAATTTTTTGAAATAATATTGAATTCTCGAGAAAAATTTTATTATTTATGAAAATAATTCATTTCTTGCGAAGAACTTTATTTCAATTTTTTTAAACAATTGAATTCTTAAGAAGAATTGTATTAAAAATAATTGAATTGTACAGGAAAATTTTATTAAAATTGTAATTTTATTAACTAAATCTTGTAAAGAATTTTGTCAACATTTTTTTAAATAATAGAATTTTTAAAAGAATTTTATTTAAAGTTTTCGAAATAATTGAATTTTACAGAACTATTTTTTTCAATTCTCTAAGTATATTTGAATTCTTTCGAGAAATTTCATTAGAAAATTAAAAATAACTGAATTGGTTTGAAGAAATTCATAAAAAATTGGTAAGTAATTAAATTCCTGTGAAACTTTTATTAAAATTTTGTTTAAATAATTGAATTCTTTTGGAAAATTATATTAAAATAGTAGATACTTAAAATAATTGAAATGAGGAAAATTTTTACAATTAATTGAAATTTTGACAGGAATTTTATTAAATTTTTTGAAAATAATTGAATTTCGGAGAAGAATTTTATTATTTATAAAGATAATTGAAATTTTGACGAGAATTTTTTTAAATCTTTGATCATAATTTAATTTATGCGAAGAAGTTTATCACTTTTGAAAATAATTAATTTTCTGGAATCAGTTGTTCTTGAAATTTCAAATTGAAACCTTTGAAGTTCAGTTATTTATGAAGATTGTAAATGCAACTCTTTTGAAATCCAATTAATTTTGAAATTTTTATGTATAATTATTCATTAAATAATTGATAAATAATAATTTTATGATAGTTCTTCAAGAATTAAGTTATTTAATATGACTTTTTCCTGAATTCCCTAACTTCCCTGACCTGTGGCAACCCTGTTGTTGTTAATTAATTTTTGTCGACCCTCCAAAACAGAAAAAAAGTATCGAACAATTATTTTCAATTTTTGCTTCCTGAAAGGATTGAGAAAATTTTCTCACACTGGAGTATGTACTGCATATTCAATTGAGTACATAGAGGACCTTGTTTTGATGAGCAAAATTTTAAATATGAACATCCGGTTTTTGTAGCTGATGCAAAACTTGTTGAAAGATAGAAATTTTCGCACCCATTGGAGATATTTTTTTCGAAATTAGCATAGAGCTATGTACCTACGGTCTCTATAGCTTGGAAGCTCCTTTTTTTACAGGGACTAAGCGGGTCAATTAACACTCTTACAGAATATCCTTGCCCTTAACGGGTCATTACATTTTTGTCCTAAGTAGCAGATGCTTGTATACTTCCTCAGATTTCTACCTTCCTTCCTTCCTTCCGCATAATTATCATCTTTTCCAATATCGATTCATTCTATTTGTTTGGACATCAAAAATTTTATTTCGCATGAAGAAATTTTTATTCGAACCAAATAAAATTGAAATCCTCCCTTCTGCACTGGAATTAAAATAAATTATCATTTTTCTTCTAAGCTTTTCGGTTTTGAATCTCTGAAAAAATCTATTTTGCCTAAAATGCTACTCTGTTTGTATATCTATGAATCTTTTTTGTGAATATTGTCCCGGTATTTTAGAAGAGAGATAAAAACTTCACCCGAAACACATTAGTTATGACAATATTATGCAATTTTCTCAAGCAAGAATTTCCCATTTTCTTCGAAAATTATGCCTCGTCATTAAGAGTTTCATCTAATATTTAACTTGATGTTTCTCAGGATATATAAGTACCAAATGTTGAAAATTAAAATTTGACCAAATGGTATAAAATATCTAAAAGGTATTTACCTAAAACAACTAAAAACGAGAAATCTAAAGAGGATCATGACTGTTTCAAAAATGTGTTTCAGTTTTCTTAATAGCTCCTCAAGTCTTTCTATATAAGGACAGATTTTTTTTTTACAAATGATACATTTAATTACTGGTTTTTTTCCCTCTTTTGTCAAAACAGAAGAAGTTCGGCTTCTGAATCTAACTACTTCCGGTATTTCCAATTTATAACGATCTCAATTATGTTTCCTACTTTTTTAATTATTATTATTATTCGGTTGTCAAATCAATTCCAAACTTTCATTAGAGAAATTTTCTAATTTTTAATTTTCAATACAGAAATTTGAAAAAAATTCGTATTTTCAAGAAGAATATCAATAATCAAACTATGAATTTCAGTCAATCTTTTCCAAATGACAGTCATTTGGATTTATTTATTATAAAAAGTTTCCTGTGACGCAATTCGTAAATCATCGGTTACAATACATGAAAAGAGAATAAAGAACAAAAAGAAAAATACAAAAACCGGAAATTACAGAAGCATGAACAGTATTTTTGAATAAAATTATGGTACATGAAAATTTGTGAAATGATTTCGAAATACATATATATAGAAAGATGTTTTACAATTAAAATGATGCTGAAAAGGACGGAATTACTTGAAAAAATTGAAAACTGAAAATACATGGTCTGCGGAACTACATTAGTGGGCCATTTCAGTCCATTTGGCGACCGAAGGGCACTTGATGAAGGGAAGAAGACAGATCGGGAATGAATCGAGTGGAGCCGAGAGTCGACGATGAAATTTCCGAACATTTCCGAGAGCATGGTGGGAACGTTAAGCGCTGACTGTTCTCACCAGCTTGCACACTCTGCGATCTTAGAGCATCACGATGAGGAGGCGCAAGGTGTTTTGCCAGTTTCTGCTAAACTTTTCTATACCTAAAGCACAACCTGCTACATTGCTCAACATTGGGGCAACCTTGGCCACGTGTCGCAAAAAAAACCCTTTTTTTTTACTTTTTGAGATAAATAAAAAATTATTGAAAAATTTTATTTTACACTAAGAGAAAAATTTTTATTTAAAGCAAATATAATATTTATTATGTAAATTATTTTATTATTATATTTATTAGTTAAATAAAAAATATATTTGTCTTAGAAACTACTACTTTGTTTGAATAAAAAACATGTTCATTAAAATAAAATTTTTATTCACTGAACAAAAAAATTTATTTGATTCAAATAACCGATTAATAAATAAATAATTATTTAAATCAAATGAATTTTTTTTCAGTGAATAAAATTTTATTTTTAATGAATAAATTTTTTATTTATACAAAGTTGTAGGCTCTGAGAGAAATATATTTTTATTTAACTAACAAATATAAATAATATAATAATTTATTTAATAAATATTCTATTTGGTTTAAATAAAATTCTTCTCTGGATGTAAAATGAATTTTTTCAGTAATTTTTTATTTTAAAACGTAAAAAAGGATTTTCCTCGATTACTTACTCGATTCAAATAATTTTTATTTAATTGAAATAAATCATATTTGAACCAATAATTTCAATATTCGAAGCAAATAAAATTTATTTGAAATAAATAAAAATTCTAGTTAGCTCTGAGTAAAATATAACTTTCTTTCGGGTGTAAAAAATATCCTTATTTAAAAAAAAAAATTACTAAAGAAAATCCTTTTAAAAATATCGTTTTTACTTTTTGAAGAAAATGAAAAATCCACGAAATCAATTAACAAATTATTTACCAAACTATTTAAGAAATTATTTACAAAATTATTCAACCAATTATTTATAAAATTATTTAAGAAATTATTTACAAATCTATTTAAAAAATTCACAAAATCATTCAATAAATTATTTGTCAAATAATTAAAAAAATTATTTACAAAATTAAGAAACAAATTATTTAAAAAATTATTCAACAAATTATTTACAAAATTATATAAAAAATTATTTACTAAACTATTTAAAAAATTCACGAAATTATTTACAAAATTATGCAACAAATTATTTACAAAACTAATTTAAAAATTTACAAAATCATTGAACAAATTATTTACCAAACTATTTGAAAAATTATTTACAAAAGTATTCAACCAATTATTTATAAAATTAACTAAGAAATTATTTACAAATCTATTTAAACAATTCACAAAATCATTCAACAAATTATTTGACAAATAATTTAAAAAATTATTTACAAAATGAAGAAACAAATTATTTATAAAATTATTTAAGAAATTATTTACAAAACTTTAAAAAATCACAAAATTATGCAACAAATTATTTACAAAATTATATAAAACATTATTTCAAAACTATTTAAAAAATTCACAAAATTATTTACAAAATTAGTTACAAAACTATTAAATAAATAAATAAATTTCAAAAAATTTTAATTAGTGGAAATAACAATGACCGAATTTTCAGTAACCGAGTGAGCGCTTGGTGTGACTAAAAATAAGATATATAAATTCAATTACATAAAAGTCGCTGCAAAAAAAAAAAAATTATTCAAATTAGAAAAAGCCAAAAATTAAACAAAATTTTCAATAATTCAAATGAAGAAAAAAAACGGAAAAAATATTCCAATTAATTCAAATTTAAATCAATTTTTAACGCGTCTGAGTTTCGAAAAGTTGCACCAAATTTTTTCAAAAATCAAATGCACTCTTCCTATTGTACTCTTCTATAATTGTGAAATTTAATTAATTAATTAATTCAAAAAATGTTATTTTTGAACGAAATTTAAACCTAAAAATATGACAAAAATTTTGCCTCTTTCGCACAAAAGGTGGAAAAAAAAGAATAAAACCGCTGCTGCAACGTCCTTCGTCTAAACTATATAAGAATGTGTAACATTTTTTATTTGTCTCCGAATTAAAAGCGAAACATGGCAATTTTTTTTCACTCTTTCACGGTCGTCTGTTTTTTTCTCTTCCTTATATTTTGTTCGTCAGTCGTGTGATTCAACCAAAATTTCTTTGTATCACCGCCCGAGGAATGCGCTCACAAGGGATTTAATGGATCGGCTAGTCTCGAAAGTGTCTATGAACGTGCAGATTAATGGGGGGTATAAAGGATCAATTCTCTCCTTTTAGGCAAATATTCTTTGTCCCAATAAAAAGTCCCAATAAATTCAAAAAATTATAATTGCAAAAAAATTACCACTCAAAGGATTTTATTTGCTTACGATTAAAAAAATTTCTCCTGACAGTCGATTTCGAAGGAAAACTATTAAACATTTAGAAGAAAATTTACCAAACATTTTTAAAAAATGTACTAAACATTTAAAAAGAAATTAACCAAACACTTGAAAAGAAAAAAATTTTGCTGACAATCATTTGGAATTGAAAAACTAAATATTTGAAAACCCCCAAATTTACTAAACATTTGGGAAAGAAATTAACTAAACATTTGGAAAGACAATGTTTAGGAAAAATTTACCAAATGTTTAGAGAGAAATGTACCAAACACTTGGAAAGAAATTTCAGCAAACGTTTAGAAAGAAATTTAAAAAGCATTTAGCATTGAAAAGCAATATTTTTTCTTCCAGGAAGAAAGGAACACTTGTGTGAAAGAAAAAGAGGAGAGATAATAAAAAAAAAATTTGCCAAGCGACGAAAAGTTTGTCAGTTCATTGTAACTTAATATGACTTGGCGAGTTCATATTATTGTAAAACCCAATACACTGCATACATATAGTATATATATAAAAGGAAGAAGCTGTTCGCAGCCCGTTAAAAATCCTTCGGTGGATCTCTTTTGAGAAATTCGATCTGTTTGGTGCTCGTCATTTCAGGAACCCCCCACCGTCACACTCGTGGGATCCAGTTTTCAAGAGGTTTTTACTTTCGAGAAATTTATTTTCACTGTAACCAAATTTTTTCCCATTCAGAGGCTTATATATATTGTATTTTCGATAGTTTGGGACTATTTTGAAATCTATTTGGAACACTGTTTTGAAATTGCTTTCTTTATTGCCTAAAAACGACAGAATTTCAAGTACGACCTTAAGAGAGAGGAAGAGAGATAGTGAAAAATAGAAAGAGAAAAGGAGAGCAAGAGAGAAAGAAAGAGAAAAAGAGAGAAAAAAGGGGAGAAACAAATACTATGAGAAAGGATAAGAAAGAAGGAAAGAAAGCAAGAAAGCCACTGGAAGTGACCAAGGGGAACTTGTGGAGCGACTTATATTGCGCCGTTTCCGCTCTAAACAAACATCTTAAGGAAGTTGGATGCAAACATTTAAAACGTGGGAATCCCACTCATGAGTGGGAGAAACAAAATACTCACGAGAGGAGATTTTTTCTTGGTACACACAACTCTTTCTAAAAATATACCCGAAAATAGAAAACAATAAATTATCTGTACTTGTTGATCGTATCTAAAAGAGCAAAGGAATGATGAAAAGAGTGAGAATATCAAAATTTCAAGTGGATGATTTTTTCGAAAAAAGAAGAAATCTACTTTCTTTCTAATTCACTTTTATTTTCCATTTCACTCTCACTATAACAAATTTTTATTTTCTCTGTCACTCACTTTCAATTTTACTTTTACTTTAATAGATTTTTAATTTCACTTTCATTTTCACTTGCAATTTTATTTCTACTTTAATAAATTTTCATTTTCATTTTCACTGTTACTTTTACATCCATATATTTTTATTTTCACTGTCATTTTCACTGCGGCACTTTCAATTTTATTTTCACTTTAATAGATTTTTATTTTCACTTTCACTCTTGATAGCTTTTTATTTTCACTCTCAAAGTGAAAATGAAAGTTTCTTTGTTAAATCTAATTCACATTCAAAGTAAAAATAAAAATCTATTAAAATCAAAATGAAAATCAAAAGTAGAAATAAAATTACACAATGATGCTGTTATTAAATAATTATTAACCAAATTATAGTATTCACAATATTACATAATTATGATATTAAAAAATTAATTAAGCATAATAATTAAAATTACAATACTATATAATTAATTACATTAATTATCATTATATAAAAAATTAGGTAATTTTCTTTCTACTTCGACTTTCATTTTAACTTTCACTTTGACGGATGAAAGTGAAAATAATGTGAAAATGGAAGTTGAAATTAAAATAAAAAAAAAAATGAAAGTAAAAATAAAAATCTATCAAAGATTATATGATTAATTAAGCATAATAATTAAAAATACAATACCATTTAATTAATTAATAATGACATAATTACGTAATTTTCTTTCTAATATGATTTTCATTTTAACTTTGATATAGAGATGCAAATGAAAATAAAAATGAACATAAAAATCTATTAAAGTGAAAATTAAAGTGAAAATAATTGTTTTTCGCTAAATCAAAATTTACTTTGAAAATAAAGATAAAAATCTATCAAAATCAAATGAAAGTGAAAATGAAAATAAAACTCTATTAAAGTAAAAATAAATATAAAAATCTATTAAGAAAAGGGATTATCCATATTTTTAATTACATCAAGAAAATAATTTAAATATTTTATAAAAAATAAGTTTTAAAGTAATTTTTTGAAAGATAATCGATATAAAACGAAATATACATAGATAGAAAATATTTTTATTCTTTTAACATTTTTATTTTTATATAAAAATTGGTTGACTTTGAAATTCATGCGTAATTTATTGTAGAAAATATGTTTTTGTAACCAAAGAAATTACTGAATGGAAAAATCAATTTTTACTATACATTTTGAAATATTTTTTGGAAAAAAATTAAAATTCTAAAAAATTACATTATTATTCAATTTTATTATTTGAAAATTTATTTGTTTATTTGTCTAATTAATAATTTTAAAAAAATTTTATATTTTTTATTTTTTACATATAAAAAAAATTATGATTTAAAATTAATTAGAAAAATAAACAATTTTAAAATAAATTGATAAAAATGTTATTTTTTAGTATTTCTACCCCAGAAAAATGTTATATTTGGCTCAGAACCAACTAGACTTTTTATTTGTTTCAAATAAATTTTATTTGGTTTAAATAATATATTTTTCTCTGGGTGTTCAAACCTGAAAACAATGCTTTTGTTTTAAAAAAATATTTGTAAAATAGTAAAAGTAAATTTTTTTATATTTGTCAATTTTTTTCTGTATAAAAAAAACACATTTTCTGCAAATTTCACTTGAGTTTCAAAATAAATTAATTTTTAAGAAAAATAAAATTTCGAAAATGATTAAAATTTATATTGTGACCGATTATATCATATTGTCATTGAATTCCACCTGAAAAAAGGTGAAAATGAAATTGAAAATAAAAATCCGTCAAAGGGAATGTGAAGATAAAAACAAAATTAGTAGAAATTAGTACAAAAAAAAATAAAATTATTTATTTGACATAAAATTTTAATTTAAAACAAATAAATAACCTAGTTGTCTTTGAGACAAAATATACGTTTATTTAATTCAAATATACGTTTTTTTAATTTAAATGAAATTTATTTAGTTTAAATAAAATTTTTTTTGAGTGTAAGCCTTAATTATCAGTAAAAACCGAAGAAGAAAAAAGAAAAAAACCTAATAGAGAAAATAAGTCCAAAAGCAAAAATCTAAGAAGAGAAGAAAAGTGAATAGAAGAAAAAACCTGATAGTGATAATAAGTCCTACAACAGAAATCTCAGAAGAAAATAGTCAGAAAAAAGAAGATAAAGGAAAAAACCTGATAGAGAAAATAATTCCCAAATTGTCAGCGAAAACCTAAGAAAACAATTTAAATACAAAAATCTCTGTATATACAAAATATACAAAGCCCTATGGCCTTTCTTGAGGATTCTCTCTTTCTCACTCCTGTGGTTTTTTCTTTCCCTTCTCAATAAAATATTTCGTGTGTCAGCCACGCGTACTTCTATATAGACAGCGGTCAGATTATAATAGATGCACGAGGTCGCCTCACTCTCTTGGCTTCTCACTTTTATCCTCTCTTCCTCTTTCCCCATCTCCCTTTTTTTTATTTTACTCTATATATAGATCTTTTTCAGCAGCAGCAGCAAGCAGCAACACACTCGACCACCTTCAGGAGGTCCTCCGGTTAAAAAAAAAGGGGGGTGGGGGTTAAAAGGACTATCGCGCAGAAACGTGGGAACCGTCGCCAGGTGATTCCCCCCTTTTTCTTACTTCTCCTCCAAGTTTTGCAAAGTAAGGATCATTCCGGAAGGGAATATGTACCCGCACCAAAGTTGAAAATAAAAAAAAAAAAGAAAAATAAAATAAAAACTGGGGTGGCTACTGCACACGCATATTGTATAGTCAGTGGGGGTATAAACTGAGGGGAGCAATTACTCGCCTGCAGACCTTGAATCGATGATGCCATATGAGGTATATAGATTAAAGCGACGATCTGCACATGAACACATTTTCTATGACAAACAATACCTGAGTTTATTATATTATATATATTTATAATGTCTCGACCTTGAGTCACACGACAGGGGGACAGAAGCATTTTTCAATTTTTAGATCCGGATATAATGTATAGTGTAATGATAATACAATGCCCAATTATTCCGGATGCTTGTATTGGGTTTATGTAACATTGTTAGTTTTTCGAGTTTTAATTTTAAACTCGAAATAATAATTAAATATTAATTTTATTCTCGATACTTTTATACTGCTTTCTATTTCTTTCACAAAACCAAAAAAAAAAAAATTTTATTTTCATAATCTATTTTAGTTAAATAAAACTATATTTGTCTCCGAGCCAACTAGATTGTTTATTTCTTTCAAAAACAAATTTTATTAGATGTAATTAAAACTTTTAATTCGACAAAATAAAATTTTATTTCATTCTCTTAAAATTTTATTTAATTCATAAATAAACTTTCTTTCAAATAAGTAAAATTTTATATAATCAAAATAAAACTTATTTGAACCAAATAAAATTCTACTTTATCGGAATGAAACTTATTTGAACTGAATAAAATTTTACTTAATCCAAATAAAATTTTATTTAATTCAAATAAATTTTATTTGGTTCAAATAAAAGTTTTTTTCAAACAAGTAAAATATATTTTGAACCAAATAAATTTATAGTTTGAACGAAATAAAAATTTTAGAAAAAAAATTTCAAACTAAATAAAAGTATCTGATTCAGTGAATTTTCATTAAAATCCAAAAATTATTGTTTGGACCAAATAAAATTTTTTGAAACAAGTAAAATTTATTTAAAACCAAGTAAAATTTATTTAAACTAAATAAATTTTTACTTAATTCAAATAAAATATTATATTTCATCCTCATAAATTTTATTTGGTTCAAATAAAATTTTCATTTAAACCAAATAAATTTAGCTTGAACAAACAAAAATTTTTTTCAAGTATTGAAAGTTACTTCAAACCAAATAAAAGTATTTGAACTAATATTAATTTTCATCATTGAAACCAAAAAATAATTGTTTGGACTAAATAAAATTTTTTGAAACAAGTAAAATTTATTTAAAACCAAGTAAAGTTTATTCAAACTAAATAATAATTGTTTGTACCAAATAAATTTTTTTGAAACAAGTAAAATTTATTTAAACCACTTAATTCTTATTTGAAGTAATTAATTCGGACCAATTAATCTTTATTTGAACCAAATAATTTCCATTCGAACCAATCAATTTTCATTTGAACAAATTAATTTTCACTTGAACCAAATAAAGATTATTTTAAATTTAATAAAAATCACTTATTGAAACAATTATAATTTTTTTGGAACACCTACAATTTATTTTAAACGAGAAAAAATTGATTTTAAACAATTAACTTTCATTTAAAACAAATAAAACATTATTTTGATCAAATAAAATTTTGTTCAAACAAGTAAAATATATTTTGAACCAAATACATTTATAGTTTGAACCAAATAAAATTTTTAGAAAAAAAAATTTCAAACCAAATAAAAATATTTGAACCAATGTATTTTTATTGAAACCAAAAAATTAGTTTTTGGACCAAATAAAATTTTTTGAAAAAAGTAAAATTTATTCAAAACCAAGTAAAATTTATTAAAACCAGGCCTGATTTAAACCAAATAAAATTTCATTTAATCCAAATAAATTTTATTTGGTTCAAATGAAAGTTTTATTTATGTCGAATAAAATTTTTATTTAAAACAAATAAATTTACCTAGTTGGCTATGAGACAAATATATATTTTTTTATAAGTGAAATAAAATATATTTAATTTAAATAAAATTTTTCTCCGGGTATATTACATTAATACAATTTAGATAAATTTAGTTTTGAATTAAGTGAACTGAAGATTAAGTAGAAATTAAATAAATTTGAATTTAGTTCGATTTTATAATTCTAATGAAAAAATACTTCCAATTACTAAAATTATTATTTCGTAAGATTGCATTATTTAAGTTTTAAATTTCTATAAAATATTTTTTATAATTGTGAAAAATAAAAAAAAATTGAATTAAAAAATAAGTTAAAAATAAAAAAGTTAACTTAAAAATAAATTTAAAAAAAAATGAAAAAATGAATTGAGACTAAAAAATGAAGTTAGAAAATAAATTGAAAAAAATGCATTTAAAAGATGATATAAAAATTTAAGTGTCAAATTTACAAATTTTGTTAACTGTGATTATTCCTTGTCCAGTGCATATACGACCTAATTCCCACCGTAACATATATACACCCAGTACGAGATTTCGAATCCATTGACCTGATTGAATTCAATATAGTGTTGCACTTTATAACTCACGGTTCAAAAGAATTTCGATAGACGATTTGATCCAGTTTCCTTTTTAATAAATAGTAAATGGGCGTTTCAAAATTGAAATAATTTTGACAGCGTGTATATTAAAAAAAAGTATTATATACACTGAAAGAGAGAGAAAAAAAAAGAGAGAGAGAGAGAGAATTGCTTTTATTTTCCCAACAGTTTATTTTATCCAAAATTTTACCACAATAAACAATTATCAAAAACAGATATTTTTCCGACAGCTTTTCAAAATAGAGAACTTCCAAAAAAGAGAATTTACTTCCAAAATAGACCCAAAAAATAAACATTTTCCAAAATTTGACATTAATCAACCGAAAAAAAATTTTTTTTCTATCAAAATAAAGAAAAATTTTGTGTCTGCACTTTTACACTCCGGTTTCTTGAAAAACAAAAAAAAAAACATATACAAAAAATAATTTTTTCTAAAAAGAAAAAAAAAAGTTTCTCCACCCTTCGTTTATGTTTCTTTCTCCCACAAAATTCCCCCTTTTAAATTTGTCACTTTTTATCCGCATTTGAAGAAAAAAAAAAGATATTTTCATAATTCATTTGTCAATTTTCAAGGAGACCTCCCTCGGGATTTTTTTTTTAAACAAAAGCAACCTAATTCGAAAATACGTGACAAAATTTGTGAAATATAGTCGCGGAATGTATAATAAAGAAAGGAAAAAAAATATAGTGTTTTAGCTTTACGACCGGAAGTTTAAGAATTGGTGTTCCCAGTTCGGAAAAAAAAGATGAGACCTTTATAGACCCCAAAGGGATCACTTGCAGGTGGGCTTTAAAAATTGAGGGTGGTCCATCAATTTAAGAAAAAGATTCCCTATTTTAAATGTCTATTCATTCTTAATAAATTAACGATTCCTTTTAAATATATATTCATTTGGTAATATGTAACCTTTTCGGATTAGAAAAAAAATGACGGAAAACTATATTTAAATTTATCATAAAATGACGATTAATTAATATTTTATTAACAATGCGATAGTATTTTTTATTTATTTATTCTCAAAAATAAAAATTCATTATTATAAATTTAGGCCTCGGATTGAATTATTAATTTAAAATAATTATTATTATTATTATTTGAACCAATTAATTTTTTTTCGAAACAATAAATGTTTTTAATTATAAAAATTGAGGGATAAAATGGTGGTTTAATTTCTCCACTTGAGAACGCCAAGGTCGCCACCAGGTGTCAGGAAAAATTCCAAGAAAGAACTGAACTGCCATCTAGCGGTGACCTTGGCGTTCGCAGGTGGAGAGTAGCATCGCCATATTGAATCTCAAAATGTTCGTCAATATTAGTAATTCTATAATTGTTTATAATAAAATTTAGAGAGTTTAAAAATTAATAAAATGGATTTCAATTTTTAATTTACTTTCCTTTTTGATATTTTTATCGTCTCCAATTTTCCTAGACTCTTAGAATTATAACTTCTTTAAAATTGATATTTAAAATCCTATTTCAAGAAATATTAATCGCATTTAATATTTTTTAACGAAATCAGTGTAAAAATTAACATATAAATAAACTTTTACATTAAGGTAAAATAATTTTATATTAAGTAAAATAAATAAAATTTAAATTTACATTTATAATAAGCATAAATAATGAAATAAAAAAAGTCAAAAAAAAAATATCTTGCGTAATGGGGAGAAAGAGGGGGTATTTATTTTGATTGTTACGAAATATTATTCTGAATAACGTTATTCAACACACGACACGTATATAATTGCATAATAGTCGCAATTATATGCAATTTGTGAAATTTCTTTTCATCGAAAAAAAAAAATTGTTTTAAAAAAAAGGAAAGAGTTAAAAAGCGAGGAGGTGAAGGAGAGAAGAAAATGATTCTTGGTCTTTATATAAAATATATAAAAAAAAAAGTCGACCACAAGGCTTTTATTACAAAATTGTAATAAATTATGAAGGATGTGCATAACGGGCAGCGTTCAACTTTGTTCCGGAGTTGCCACCGGAAGAGGAGAATCTCACAGTTTCCTTCTGCGTGAGAGGATCCCAGGGTTGCAGGTGCAACTGGGATTCTCAAGAAGGTATATATAATATAAGCGTGGGCGTTCCAAATTTAGAAGCGAAACTCGCCTTCCCTTCATCTCTCTCTTCTCTCTCACTCTCTCTTTCTCTCTCTTGAGAGAGGTTTTGTGGTCAAGCGAAACGCTCCAGGCAAAAACATCTCTTCTTCTTTATATATTGGAGGAGGGGGGTTAATGAGAAGGTCACGACACTCGACCGAACTCCTTCCGTAATGACAGCTAACACGAATATTTATGGGAAATTACATCAACTCATGGGAACAAAAAAAAATTAAAAAACGATTGACCTCCCAAAAGGGAAGATTTACTTTTTTCCACATTGTTATTTTTCGGTGTGAACTAATTTTGTTGGGAAGACTTAAGAAACGTAATTTTTACATACAGTACGTGGAACCTGTCGGAATGCAACTCGATTTTTTAAATTTGATTATACAGTAAACAATACTTAAAAAATTGTTTTACAATTTAATTCTGTAATATTTTTAGTACAATATTTTGGAACTAAGTGAAAATAATTTTTTTCAGGCATTATTTTTGAATATAAAAAGTTTTTAAAATAGAGTTGCATTCCGAAAGGTTCGACTGTATTTATATTAAAAATTGTCAGTAAATAATAATTGTTAATATTTAATAATTGTTTTTAAAAAGTAAATAAAAAATTTGATTTTGAGAATAAAAACTTGGCTCCTAAAAACTTCAAACAAGAAAATTATTTTAAGCCAAAGAAAATTTTTTTCAACTAATTTTTTTTTCATATGAAGCAAATAAATATTATTTGAAATTAGTGAAAATCACTTGAAACAAATACAATTCTTCGGAACAAATAAAATTTATTTTTAACCAAAAAGAATTTATTTGAAACAATTAATTTTCATTCAAATAAAAATTCAAATAAAAAATTTTTAAAACAAATAAAATTTACTTCAAAACCTAAAAAAAAGTAATTGAACCAATTAATTTTCATTGAAACCAATAAATTATTGTTTGGACGAAATAAAATTTTCTGAAACAAGTAAAATTTATTTAAACCCACGTAAAGTTTATTTAAACCAAATAATAATTGTTTGAACCAAATAAATTTTTCTGAATCAAGTAAAATTTATTTCAAACAAAGTTAAGTTTATTTAAACCAATTAATTTTTATTCGTTAAAATAATTAATTGTCATTCGAACCAATTAATTTTTATTTGAACCAATTAATTTTTTTTTAAACCAATTAACTTCCATTCGTAAAAAATTAATTTGCCTTCAAACCATAGTCAATCTTTATTTGCACCAATTAAATTTTCATTTAAAACAAATAAAAACTTATTTGTATCCAATTAAATTTTGTTTAAAGAAGTAAAATATATTTTTGAACCAAATAAATAATGTTTAAAACAAATAAAATTGCCTTCAAATCAAATAAAAGTATTTGAACCAATATTAATTTTCATTGTTTGGACCAAATAATTTTTTTTGAAACAAGTGAAATTTAGTTCAAACAAAGTAAAGTTTATTTAAACCAATTAATTTTCAATAATTGAAGAAAGTAGTTGTCATTCAAAACAATTAATATTTATTTGAACCAATTAATTTTTTGAAACAAATAAATTCCATTCGAAAAAAATTAATTTCCCTTCGAACCATTAAATATTTATTTTCACTAATTAATTTTCATTTAAGTAAATAAAACATTATTTGAATCAAAAAAATTTGGTTCAAACAAGTAAAATATATTTTTGAACCAAATAAAAATTTATTAAAATAAATAAAATTTCCTTCAAACCAAATAAAAGTATTTAAAAGAATATTAATTTTCATTAAAACCAAAAAACCATTGTTTGAAACAAGTAAAATATATTTAAAGCCAAGTAAAGTTTATTTAAACCAAATAATTTTCATTAGAAATAATTAATTTTTATTTAACCAAATAAAAAATTATTTGAAACCAATGAATTTTGGTTCGAACAACTTAAATATATTTTTGAACCAAATAAATTTATTTTGGACCATATAAAAATTTTTTGATCGAAATAAAATTTCCTTCAAACCAAATAAAAGTATTTAAACCAATACTAATTTTTTATTGAAACCAAAAAATAATTGTTTGGACCAAATAAATTTTTTTGAAACAAATAAAATTTATTTAAAACCGAGTAGAGTTTATTCAAACCAATTAATTTTTTATTAGAAGTGTAATTAATTTTCATTTAAACAAAATAAAAAATTATTTGGAACCAATAAAATTTGGTACAAACAAGTAAAATATACCTTTGAACCAAATAAATTTATTTTGAACCAAATAAATTTATTTTGAACCAAATAAAAATTTTTTAATACCAATAAAATTTCTTTTCAACCAAATAAAAGTATTTAATTTTAAACCAATATTAATTTTTATTAAAACCAAAAAATAATTGTTTGGACCAAATAAAATTTATTTAAAACCAAGTAAAGCTTATTTAAACCAAATAATAATTGTTCGGACCAAATAGAATTTTTTGAAACAAGAAAAATTGATTTAAAACCAAATAAAATTTATTTACACCAATTAATTTTGATTTGAAGTAATTAATTGTCATTCAAACAAATTAATTTTTTATTTGAACCAATTAATTTCTTTTTGAACCAATTAATTTTCTTTAACCAATTAATTTCCATTCGAACCAATTAGTTTTCATCGAACCAATTAATTTTCATTCGAACCAGGCAATTTTAATTTGAACCAATGAATCTTCCTTTAAACCAATTAATTTTCATTTCAATCAGTTAATTTTGTTTGAACCATTATTAATTTTCCTCTTGAATAAAAAATGTCTAGTAACAAAGTTGGTTACTACAATACCCATTCGCTTTGCCCACAATTCGAAAATATTTACCAAATTTTCCAAAGACCTCCGGTAAAAATATTTCCAAACAAAAAATAATCAACAGAAAAGATTTTTTAAACTTCCAGTCTTGAATTTTTTTTTTTTTTGCCTCTTCCCCCAACTCTCAAGGACAAGAATAACCTATCTGTGGAGGAGAGAAAAAACTACTTATTACTACTGGAAGAAAAATGTATCCATGCATATTATTCAAGGTCATCTGTCATATTAACATTGTGCAATTTGGTTTCGGTTATGAAAAATCGCTCAGCAGCCTGTGAGTGTTGAGGTTCCGGAAGGGACCGAGGGATGAGTTTTTCTTTTAATCTTATTCCGTTTTGCGCCTGAGAGAGAGAGATAGAAGCAACGACGATGGACACCAGTTTTTCAGGGACAAAGCTGCAGTTTAGCGTAACAGATTATGATGGGGATATTACCCTGTAATAAAACCATAAACCACTTCCTATAATATCTTTTTTTTTCTTCCTCCTCCTTTTTCCATCACCAAAAATAAGTAACGGACCTGGACCCAAAACGCAAACCTTGGTGGGTGTCGAAGCGCCAAAGAAATAATTACTCCACTAATTTTCGAGGTAACAGTTTTCATTCAGTTTTGGCAAACATAATCAATTCAGGAATTTGTCAATTTTCCCAAAACCGTTTTTGTCGAGAATCAAGTTTTTTTTTTTGTTGAAATTAATAATTTTCTCACAATTTTCAATTGGACTCGGAGAAAAATTGTATTTAAACCAAATAAAATTTATTAGTATAAATAATAAATTAATAAATAAAAACTTGTATTTATTTTAGAGACTACAAAATTTATTCGTTTTAAATAAAAAATTTATTTAGTAGAATACAAAATTTTTATTTGAACCAAATTAAATTTATTTGAACCGAATCTGTTCTAATAATTATGTCCAATTGTTATTTTAACAAAATAAAATTTATTTGATAAAGTTTTTTTCAACTTAACTTTATTCGGTTCAAATAAATTTAATTTGGTTCAAATAAAAATTTGTATTTTATTGAATAAAATTTTTATTTAAAACAAATAAATAATTTTGTAGTTTCTAAGATAAATACAAAAAGTTTTTATTTAAATTTTTGTATAAATATTAGTAGACTAAAAAAATATTTTTTCGGAATGAATATAATTTTGTTGAAGAATAATAAAATTGTTTTTTAAAAATTCCATCTCTAAATAATCGAATCAAATAAAATTAAAATCTTAACGAAAAATAATCAAAAATTAATAATCTAAAGGAAAAAAAATGAAACGAAAACTAAAATCAAAGAAAGAAATATTTAACCAAAATTGAAAATCTCAGGGTTTGTTTAATGATTTCCTAAATAAAATATAATCGAGAGGCCTTGAGAATTTTTTTTTAACGCAATATACAGCTGCAGGAAAAAAAAAATTTTGGCAGAAACGATTCACATCTTATTTCCTAAGGGGTTGTTGTTGTTGTTGTGTGCGAATTTTAATTCCTAATCGGCGAATCGGATATGGTCAAAAGAGGCTCTTTAGATCTTTGCTTTGGGGTTTATATTTTGAATTCAGAGGCTGGAGAGAAAAAGTAAAAGCCAAGAGAGGACTTTTGAATAAAAACACACCCGACATGAAGTGTACGTTAAAAGTTTGACCCCAAATATTAACTCGAGACTTAATTTACGTTTCATAAAATAATTATTATTCGACTATCTCTGATCTTAACTTTTCATTTTTCGAAATCCATTTTCTCCGCATATTCAAGTGTCCATCTGCTGTTTTAGCCCCTATTTTTTTTCGTATAACGACAACAACAATACCAATAACCCTGGATTTCAATTTTTATACAATAATAATTTTTTTTCTCAATTATTTCTCGTCTATAATTTTTTTTTTATTGTTCGTTGAGATCCAAAAGATTAGATTCATTATTATTATCAATTACAGAGACGAAAACAAACAGCGTTTTTGTTTTGAAGAACTGACTAAATAATTTAGTATTAAAAATTATTAATTAAATTTTTTTTTTACATTTAACAAAAATAAACTAAAAACAAATTAAAAATAAATTAAAAATAAAAAAAATAGAAAAAAAATATACAAAATAATAATAAATATTATTATTTAATGTAAAATTATTGTAATAAATAAAAATAAATATAAGAAAATTAAATAAGAAAAATAAATAATAAAAAATATTATTTATAAAAGAGAAAGAAATAAAGAAATCTGGAAAAATGAACTTCGTTTTCAATTTCGGTTTTTAATCCAAAGAACTGTTTCTAATTAAAAATTTTCTTTATCTAAAAAAAAAAATTACAATCATCACTACTCGAGAGCAATAAGCTTTTTTTGAACCAAAAATATTGAATGTGAAATAAATCAAAAAAAAAAATTCGACACCGGTGGAAGGTCTTTGAGTTTGTAACGATCCTAAAAGTAAAAGTTTTCCTTTGCCAATAATCGTGGCTCGTAAAATTTTATCCGTTTATTGCCGGCGTCATTATTGCCTCTTGAAGGTACAGAATTGCTGTAACTGATTTTGTGATTTGTCAACTCAATACAATGTGAAATGTTTACTCTCCAGCAATTTTTATTATCCCCGGTCCTTGCGCTTAAACTATATTATTATTGCGATCTTCTTCTTCTTCTTCTTATTTTTTTTTTATTGTTTTATAAGCGTTATATATAAATAAAGAACGCGTAAGCGTGCCGAACGCCAATCGGAAATTTTTCCATCAACTGTTATAGTAAAAAAAAAGAAGAAGAAGAAGAGAAAAATTATTTTACAATCTGTTTTGTTAATATCCAATAAGAAAGAGGGCAATTTGCAAAGCATAAATTTTCTCAAAAATCTTCTTTTACTTTTAACCTAATTTTTTTATTATTCATATTTTTTTCTCTTGGCTTTTGAGAAGCGCGAAGCTGAAAAATGTTTTCTGAATAAACATTTTTAATTCATTTTATTTATCTTATAACTAAAAAAAATAAAAGTTTATGTTTTTCATTTAAAATATACTGTTTCAGGTGAAGATTTTTAGAAATATAATTTTAATAAATTGTAGTCAGGATTATTAATTTTATTAATTATTTTGAATTTTTCCTGTTCTTTTCGTTACTAACGTTCAAAATATTTTCGGGGGTCTGCAAATTATTGAAGAATAATGCGAATAAAAGAAATGCAAGCGTTTTGAATTCCCATGGTGTACCCCATATCTCTGAAGGTATGTACAGGTCTCATTGGGTTGCATTGCGCACGCCAGCCACACTTATGACGTGTGCACACATATGCACTCACACGCTTCTTTGACCCTACACTCCTTTTCTCTCCTTCTCTCTCTTTCTCTGCATATACATTCTCTCATTTGTCGCAAGCTTTTATGCTCAGCCGCTATCAACATTTGTTCGCACGGAGAATAAATATTTTTTCAGTTCTACAAAATTTACCTCTTTGTATTTTTATTAATTTACCTTTTTAAATTTAAAAGTATAAATTTAAAGTATAAATTTATAATTCTCTACTTATACTGTTAACTTTAATTTTTATTAGATGAAAATTTTGACTACAATAATTTGTTGTTTAATATTTATTTACACTACGTCTATATTAGCTGCACGAAAAAAAATGTTGCTACATTCAAAAGAAATTTTTAGCTAAATAAACTATAAATTTCGCTAATATAATGAAATTTTTAGCTGTTCCAGGTAAAATTTTTTTGAGAGTAGTCAGGAAATTTTTCAATTAAATATATATTAGAAAATAAAAACATTAAATAATATAAAAAAACTTCAATTAAACTTTATAAAAAAAATTAATTATACAGAATTATTAGTTAAAAATATTAAAAATTCCGATTTTCAAAGATTATAGTTTGAAATCTTTCAAAAT
Organism: Leptopilina heterotoma; assembly: GCF_015476425.1. NCBI lineage: Eukaryota > Metazoa > Arthropoda > Insecta > Hymenoptera > Figitidae > Leptopilina > Leptopilina heterotoma. The sequence goes on from NW_025111200.1 coordinate 81,926, forward strand.
TCAATTATTTCTAAAATGCCATGCTATAATGCTTTTAATATTCAAATATTATCTAAAATTTCAACGAAAATTAATTTTTAAATCAATTTGTTTTAGAAAATTCTAGGAGAATTTAATTATTTAAAAAGAGAAAAAATAATTTATTGACTAATTGAATGTTTGGCAAAATTGAATTCTCATAAAGAATTTTATCAACAAATTTATAAATAATTATGAATGCTTTAAACGAACTTTAATAAAATTTTTAAGAATAATTACATCTTTATGGAACTTAATTAAAATTGTATTGAAAAAATAATTGAAATTCTGCGATTAGTTTTACTATTTATGAAAATAATTGAATTCCTAAAAAGAATTTTATTATTTACAAAAATAATTGAATTATTGCGAAAAAATTGATAAAAAATTTGTAAATAATTGAATTTCTATGAAATTTTTATTATTTATAGTAATAATTGAAATTTTGAAAAGAACTTTATTACAATTTTTGAAAATAATTGAATTTTGGAGCAGAATTTTATTATATTTATAAAAATAATTAAGATTTTGACAAGTTTTTAAAAATTTTTAAACATAATTGAATTTTGGAGAACAATTATATCATTTATAAACATAATTGAAATTTTGATAAACAATATTTTTGAAATACAAAAATAAAAAATTTTTTGAATAATTAAATGTTTCTTAAAATGCAATTTCACAAAGGATTTTATCAACAAATTTCTGAATAATTGAATTGCTTTGCCGAATTTTAATAAAAGTTTCAAAAATAATTACATTTTTTGTGGAATTTAATTAAAATTGTATTGAAAAATAATTGAAATTCTAGGGTAACTGTACCAATTGTCGAGGGTTTTAGGCAACATGTGACTTTGACATTTTTTTTCTCGGAAGTAAATGCACTTTAAAATTTGATTTTTGTATATTTGGACGAAGGATCTAATAATGTTTAATATTCATATTTATTTTTTTAATATAAACTAAATTGTTAAGCAAAAAATATATTTAAAAGTCAATCGAGCAAAAGCACCATTTGTCGATGGTCTTGTGCTAATTTCTCGAGGGTCTGTTCCAATTGTCGAGGGTATGACATTTTTAAACATATAACCCAATATAACCTAACAATTAACCTGTACAGATATTAGAAAATCGAGTAGATATTTATTTTTTCGATAAAAATATTATAGAACATTACCAGAAAACAAATATATTTATTTAACTATAATTGAATAATTTATAATATCGATATAAAACATTTTTATAGTAGATGATACAGGACAGAAAATTACTTAACTGTTTTTTAAACTTTTATAAATATAAGTTAATTAAATTTAATCAATTTTGTTAATCAGACATTAATTAAAAAAATAAATTAATTTAAGTCACATTAAATTTGTAAACGAATAAAATAAACTTTTATTACGAACTGTAAATATAATGGTTAATTATAATTAAACTATAGTACAAAATTTTTTAGTTTTAAATAATGCATTTTTTTATTAATTTTTTTTCGGTCTTTTTTCCTCGTTTTTTTGGTTGATTATTTTCTGTTGGTTGTAAATTTTTTGAGCATTTTTTTTTCTTTTTCTCTGTACCTATAAATGTTTGGCATTTATGTTTGACGTTTAGTAAATAAACACTTAACCATCGATAAATGGTGCATCAGCGAAAAAAGTGACTACACCAATTTTCGAGTCATTTCCTCGAAAAATGGAACTGTCAAAAAAAAGGAACCAAATACCGATGATTTGCTTTTAAAAAATATTAAATATTTTTTTTTAACAAAAAAACATGCATACAAAATTAATTTAGTTCGTGTACAAAATTATAATAATAATTTTGTACACAAAAAGTCATTATAAATACGTTTAATTTGCATTTATAAAAATCTGTTTTAATCAACCTGAAGTATTAAGAAAATGGAGATTCGTGTAAATTTCACAGCAGTGAATTATAATATTAATTAAATAATTATTTTAGTAGAATCGCTACGAAATTTGTATATATAAATATACAGTTGAAAATACAAAGATTATTTAGAAATTTTTTTTGTTCTTAAATATTATATATTATACTATTTATCTAAAAAAGAAAATTATTATCCTCGACAATTGGAGCACCCTCGGCAATTGGTGCAGTTACCCTACGATGAGTTTTACTATTTGTAAAAATAATTAAATTTCTAAAAAAAAATTTATTATTTACGAAAATAATTAAAATATATATGTCGAAAAAATTATTTAAAACTTTATAAATAATTGAATTTCTATGAAATTTCTATTATTTATGAAATAATTGAAATTTTGCCAAAAATTTTATTAAAATTTTTAAAAATAATTGAATTTTGGAGTAGAATTTTATTATTTATAAAGATAATTGAAATTTTGTCAAAAATTTTATTCAAATTATTGAAAATAATTGACTTTCGGAGAACAATTTTATTATTTATAAATAGATATTTGAAATTTTGATATTATTTGATATTTTTGAAATACAAAAAATAAATAATTTATTGAATAATTGAATGTCTGTCAAACTTGAATTCTCATAAAGAATTTTATGAACTAATTTTTAAATAATTGAATTTTTTTACCAAATTTTAATAAAAATTTCAAGAATAATTACATTTTTTTAGGAATTTGATTAAAATTGTATTGAAAAAATAATTGAAATTCTGCGATAAATAGAAATAGTTAACTATATTTACGAAAATAACTGAATTCCTAAAAAGAATTTTATTATTTACAAAAATAATTATTGAATCCTTGAAAAAGTGTTATTATTTATGAAAATAATTTGGTTATTGCGTAGAAATTTATAAAAATTTTGTAAATAATTGAATTTCTGTGAAATTTTTATTATTTATAAAAATAATTGAAAGTGCCTCAACAATTTTATTAAAATTTTTAAAAGTAATTGAATTTTGGAGAAGAATTTTATTATTTATAAAGATAAACCTCAACAATGAATGGACTGAAAAATAACTGATTTCCAGTTTAAAAAATTAACTAATTTTCAGCAAAAAATTATTGATAATTTATCAAAAATAAATGAAAAAGAAATTATATTAAAAAAGTTGTAAAAAATTACTGAAAATCAGTAGACTAATTAAAATTAGTTGCTGAAAATTTACTGAAATATCAGTTACTTTTACCTGAAACTCACTTTTATAATTTACAATTTTTTAAATTGATTTTCAGTTAAATATAACTGATTTTCAACTAAAAATTAGTTAATTAATAAAAAAAGTTTTGTTTAAAAATTAATTTCCCGTCCCTAATTAAATAGACACCATTAATAAATTAAAAAAAAGAAAAGAACGAATAAAAAGAAAAGAAGAAGAAGAAGAAAATTGTAATTAATTTCCCGTCCCCAACTAAATAGACAAGGTTAATAAATTCAAAAGAAGAGAAAAAAAGAACGAAAAAAAAAGAAAATAAGAAGAAAATTGCTAATTATAGTTCGTTTTGTAACATTTGATGAACCTTTTAGTCAAATGGGATGTTTTTTTTCCCACCAAATGTCAAATTTTCGAGGACAGCCGAGCCAATCGGAAGGTTAGCATGCACACATACGTCCCATGGAGACGAGTGGCGTGAATTCCCACACATCAACAGGTCTGGTCCCTGATGGTCTCGGAAGGGCCCCCCTCCTCTCTTTTTTTGCTCTCACTCTCTTAAACTTCAGGACTCTCCCTCTCCCTGAGGATACGACCCCCACCCTTAAAACTCGATGAGTGCATCGGCATGCGGTCACCGAATTCGAAAACGTCAAACAGTCACCCTTCAAAGCTTTGCTCAGAATATCCTCAACCTTCCCATTCTTACACGTGGAATAATTTACAACCAATTTCAAAAAAACACTAAACAATTTTCCCAATATTTTCTATTAAATAGAAAGAAAAGAAAATCATCCCTTGGAAAAAATTAAAAAAAAATCTTATTGTGTATTAAGAGGAAATTATTAAGTGATTGTGATTTTGACAAAAGGAAGAAAAACTTTGTCAAAAGTAAAATTGTGTCGTGCCTCATCGAACAATACTGTCGATGAAGTGTGCGAATTTTTTCTTTTGCGAAAAAAATAAAGTGAATGTTCGAATAGAGGAGGAAATATTTGTGAGTGTTAATTTTTCTCTCTAAATGGTGGATTACTACAAGTACAAAATGTCAGCAAGTGATGAGGAATTTGAACAACAATCACAATCGGGAATGTCAAAGGCAGAACTCAGAAGGGTACAAAATATTTAATTCTCCTATTTTCTTCTTGCTTCGACTATAAATTATTTTGTATAAATAATTAATTGTAATTAAACAAAAAAAAGTTTCCCTCATAGAATATTATAATTATCACTTCTCTATAAAGATTCGAACGAAATTATTCATTTTTTTCGAACAAAAAAATGCTTCTATTTGAATATTTATATTTTGAAGGTATATATATATTTGAATATTTAATTTAATCAAAAATTAAAATGAAATTAAATAAAAAATTACTAAACTAAAAAAGAAGATAATAAAAATATAACATTAATTTATTTAAGAGGATGTCCAAGTCGATTGCATTTTTATACTGAAGCTCTATATGTAAAAATCGTTTCAAATTTTTTTATTATTATTTTTTTAGTTAATAACCAAACTTTTTATTTTTGATCACGATCCTTAAAATTTGAAAATTGTAATTAAAAATTTCATTGTTCAAAGTGTAACTAACTTTTTTTCAATAAGATAAATATTAAAAGAAGTAAGAAAAAATTAAAAGTTCGAAACTTTAGGAACATTATGATTATCCCCCCTTTTAGTTCAGTTTTCTTAATTGTTATTTACAATTTCCATGGAAAAAATCCCGTTTTTGTATATGACGAAAAAATATGTCGCAGTTTCATTCTTCATTATCGCGAATAAAGGAGAAAAGAAACGTAATTTCTAAAGATGTAATTTAAAAACAAGAGTGTAAGCAGATTTGTAGCAGTCACGTGTGTTGGCATGCACACGTGACTTTCTTCACTCGAACAAAATACATGGATCAAGTTCGGGCCGCACAGTAAATGGAACTAAATTGCGTTAGCAATTTAGCAAAACAAAAAAAAATTATCGCGTGACTTCTCAATAAATTTCTTATTTGCAATAAATGATAATTCAAAGTATTTTAAATTTTTAATTCACTCACCATTATTCGCCAAATTCCACGTATATCTGTAACAAATAACAATTAAAATTAATAATAATATTAATGAAAACAAAAAAATATAATAATGCTAATAACAATAATAATGCTAATAATAATAATGCTGATAATAATAATAATGATAATAATAATAATGTTAATAATAATATTAATAATAATAATAACAATGATAATTAAATATTTTCCATATTATATTATAAATATTACATGAAAAAAATCTTCGCCTTAAACAATTACAAATTTTACTAAATAAGTAAAATTTTTATTTGTTTCAATTAAGACTTTCGTTCTTCTAGAGAAAATTATCGCTATCCCAGGCAAAGTTTTTTTTTGTTATATTAATATATTATAATAATTAATGTGATTCAAATTGTTGATTAAAATAAACTTTTTTCGACTGTAGTTATTAATATTATACTTAAAAACAATAATATAGATACTAAAAACCTATAAAAACTATATGCAATTTTTTAGTATACGTCCTGCAGTTAAATCTGGCAAAATAAAGGGGGTCAGAGATTAAATATATGTTAATTTTTTTCTAAGAGTATTCTAAATCCATTTTTTATAATTTTTCATTTTATTATTCATTTTTTATTCGAAAAGAATTTTTATAAAAATTAAAGCATAATTATAATAAAAAATAAAATAAAATAAAATTATAATAAAAGTAATAATAGTATAATAATTATAAACATTAGTTATGTAATTTGTAAATTCCTTGCTGTCCCACTTAGCCAGTTTTGATTGCAGCGTGAAATAACACTTTTTAAAAAAAATTCAATTTTGCCCTGCGGTTTATTTCCTTTTTAATTAGAAAAAAAACTAGTTAATTTTTCTCCACCAAAAAAATAAATAAATATAACATAATTTTTTCTATCGTAAATTTCTCTATATATAGTCAGTAAATTAAAACTATAATTTTCATTTCTTTTCAGAGTAACAAGCCAATAATGGAAAAAAGAAGACGTGCCAGAATTAATCAATGTTTGGATGAATTAAAGAGTCTCATTCTTGAAGCAATGAAAAAAGACGTAAGTTTAACAGATAATTTTGAATATTTTTTTCCAATGTTTCTTCTCAATTTTTTGTTTCAAACATTTGTTTTTAAATTTTCTTTTTAAAATTTTTTTTTTCAAACCTCAGCGCAATGTATATTTAAATAATTATGGATAAAATTCGATAAAAATACTAGTAAAACCCGTGTAGAAATTAACCAACATTTCTCTAAATGTTAAAAATAGGATTTTAATATGGGTCTTATCAAAAACTAGGAAAACTAGTTGGGCCCTCGATTATGCCTCGTTTCAAATAGGGCAAAGAAGGAAATTTTCTGCACGGATAATAATAATAATAATAATAATAATAATAATAATAATAATAATAAAAAAATATTGACAATTCTAAAAATAATAATAATAATAATAATAATAATAATAATAATAATAATAATAATAATAATGATAATAAAAATAGCAGAAGCAATAATAATAATGATAATAAATAAAATAGCAATAGTAATAATAATTATAGTAATAAATAATAATAATAATAATAATAATAATAGTAGAGCAATATTAATAATACTGAAAGTGATAATAATAAAAAAATATTGACAATTCTAAAAATAATAATAATAATATTAATAATAATAATAATAATAATAAAAACAGGAAAGTAACATTTTCTACAGTCAAATTTGTTAGTACAGATCAAGGTCAGAATTTACCTAATTTTCGATTGTGTCCACCTAATGTATATTTTAGTACACATGTTTAATCAGTTTGTCGAAGGGGGGTCTCTCTCATCCTGTTTGATGGCATTTGTTTTTAGATTGCGATAGTGAGAGAGAGAGGGGGGGAGAAGGAAAAGGCGGGGGGCAGAGGGGGGTTTGGGCCAGGTTTTGTTTTAGTATTTTAGATGCCCCGGCGTGGGAAACGATCCGAATGAGGCCCGTTTCACCTTTACACGCGCTTTTACACACACACACACACTTATACACACGACCAGAATCACGTTTACGAAATACTGTCCCACGCGAGTATACAATAGCACTCGATCCGATGGTAAAAAAAAGGGTGCTAAAGAAATTTCAGGAGCATCCGATTTAAGCTATACCTCTCTCCTGTCAATTTTTCATTTCTTTGACACAAATATTGATTCATATTCTCGAGCTCTTAGGTCTTCCGGTGTTGTACAAAAATTTACAGTAATTGTAGCAATTTTTTTTACTCAACAACATTTTGGGTCCATTCACAGACTAAGACATTTTTTGGAAATTTTAACTCTCCCCCTGTAATTTTATATTTTTTATATAATTTCAATTAATATTTATTTATATTATTTATAATTTTATATACATTAACGCCATTTTATATAATAACCGAAACAAATTTTTAAAAAAATAAAATAAAAAAAACAAAATAATGGATAATAAAATTAATAATATAAATAATAATAATAAAATAAAATGATAATATAATAATAGATGGGAAAAGATGAGAAGAAAAAGTTGAATCGCATCATTTTTCAAAAACATTCCCAACGTCCGGGCAATTTTGCGAGATCCTGTATCGACATTGTAACACAATCCAGGCAAGATTGATTTCTCAGACAAGCATATAACGAGACAAGCGACTCTCACAATTTGCCTTTTCATTCAGCGTATCGTGCAAAAAATACTCTCACAATAATAAATATATATATTCCGAAGCCGGTTTAAATTAACCGCATATTAATCAATCTTTCAAATAGACGTCGCTTGCATGTAATGCAATTTTTATGAATAAAAATTTTTCAATTTTTCCCCGTTTGGAATAAAAATTCGGTATAGGGGCCAGTCCATTTTTTTTTCGATTCGATTTTGACATTGACTTTGTGAATTTCATTTTCACTTTGACTTCCATTTTCATCAAACTTTGAATTTTATTTTCACTTTAACTTTCACTTTCAATTTCAGAGTCAAATTCAAAATCAAACTTTGAATTTCATTTTCACTTTCACTTTCAACTTCAGAGTCCACTTCAATTTAAAATCAAACTTTGAATTTTATTTTCAGTTCAACTTATACTTTCAATTTCAGAGTCAAAGTCAAACTTTGAATTTCATTTTCACTTTGACTTTCACTTTCAATTTCAGAGTCAAAATCAAAGTCAAAGTAAACGTCAAAATTCAAAGTTAAAGTAAACGACAAAATTCAAAGTTAAAGTCAGAGTGAAAGTGAAAGTCAAAGTTAAAATTTAATAGAAAATCAAATTCAAAGTCAAAAAGAAAATGAAAGTCAATGTCAAAGTTAAAATAGAATAAGAAGTCAAAAGTCAAATTAAAAAGTCGCACCTCGAGCATCAAAATATACTGAAACTATTGTCTCAAACAAAATTTATTTGATTTAAATAAAAGTTTCTTGATTCAAGTAAATATTTCTTGTTTCAAGTAAATATTTCTTTAATAATAGAAAAATACTCGTTTACTTGAACCAAATAAATTTTTACTTCTCACTGAACGAAATGTTATCTAAAAATTAAAAGAATCTTCTAAAAATACTAAATTAAAAGAATTTTTAGAAAAAATTCGAAAAATGTGCCTATTTTTCTCTCATACGAAATATTAAGAGACGATCTGTGGTTGTCAGTCTACAAATTTTTTTTGTCATTCATTCACGTTTTTTACAGTAACACCAAAAGAGAAAAGAATCATTTCATAGTCAAAATTTGTATATATATGTATTTAAACTAAGTCTCAGAAAAAAAGAAGAAGATTCAAAGACACCAGTTGAGTTATTCGTCTCCCATTTTCAGATGTGACTTCCGCGACCTGCTGCGTTTCGTTGTCCATCTTTGCTCCTCTTTCTCTTCTCTGTACCATTATTTTCTCACCCTTGCAAACTGTTTCTCTCTCTTTTTCTCTTTTCCTCCTTGTTACTCTTTCTTTCTTTTTTTCTACTTTTATTTTTTTCACTCTCTTTTTCTCTTTCTCCCTCTCTTTTTATTTTTCTCACTCTATTTTTCTATCTTTTTCTTTTTCTCACTCTCTTCTTCTATCTTTTTCTTTTTTTCACTCTCTTTTTCTCTCTTTTTATTTTTTTACTCTATTTTTCTCTTTCTCACTCTCTTTTTATTTTTCTCACTCTCTTTTTCTCTCTCTTTACTTTTTTTACTCTCCTTTATTTTTTTCACTCTCTTTTCCTCTTTCTCATTCTCTTTTTATTTTTCTCACTCTCTTTTTCTCTCTCTTTACTTTTTTTACTCTCCTTTATTTTTTTCACTCTCTTTTCCTCTTTCTCACTCTATTTTTATCTTTTTCACTATCTTTTTCTCTTTCTCACTCTATTTTTCTCTCCCCCCTCTGATTTTCCCTTCCTCTTCTTCTCAATCTCGAAAACACCTCCCACATTCGTGGGAACTGGGAGCTTGAAAATAATTATTAAAAACTCATCTCAGATTACAACCTCTTTTGTTGACCGTATCATCTTTAAAGATCCTCTCTCTCTCTCTCTGAGCTTTCGGATGCTGCGATCGGCACAGAGGGATGGACCGCCTTTTATCCCCCCAGTTTCCAATAGCAGGTGCCTTGTCTTCGATCTCCTTTGGAAAAAAGGGTGTCGAAGAATATTTTTTTTTCCTTTATTGTCCTACATAGGCGTGAGATATTATCCCATTCATCCTGTTGGTATTGTTTCCCTTTTAAATTAAGTAATAACTCCTCATTAATTAAAAATCATTTCTTCCCAATTCTTCAAAGAACTCCTTTAATTCTCCATGAATTAGGAAAACTCTAATTTAAAAATCCTAAATAAATGTTTATTCTTAATTAAATTTAATTACTAAAACCCAAAAATAATTTTGCGAAAATTGAAATTAATTTCTTTTGGGAAAAACCAAAACAATTTTTACAATTATAAACAAAATTTAAATTCATTACAATTTTAAGTTTTTCTAAGTTCTTCTAACTTCTTCCAAGTTTTTCTGCGGATATCAATATTGAGAGAAAAAACGAATCAAAAGTGTTGCGAAGCAACATTTTTGATTCTTTTTTTCTCTCAATTTGATATCCGCAGAAAAACTGCGATTATGAATTAAAAAAAAAAAATTCTTCGATTTATAATATAGTTGCAAAAATACTAATTCGAAAAGAAATAATTTCTCCATTTTATTCGTTTCAAATTTCGCAAAAAAAAAAAAGAAAATCTCAACCTATTCGAAAAAAAAGAAAAGTCAATATATGTAGATTAGTGAAAATATCTCCTCAATTCCCACGGAAAAGCAACTCTTTTAAGATAAAAAAAAAAATAAAAAAGAAGCCTATATGTGTAACCGAGTCGACTCCCACGCTTCATTGTCAAGGTGGCTGGGTGAGCCTTAACATAAAAATGCGAATGCTTAAGCTCTTCGTGGATACAAATCTCGAGAATAGTCGTCTGGACACAATGGAATCTTGGGGGCTCTTCTGAATCACCACCATTGAGATTTGTTGGTGGTTAAAGGGCTATATATATGAAGGTTTTTCTTCTCTTTTCACCTTCTCATCTTTTTTACGGGAATCCCAAACTAAATTTTTTTTTTTTCAAAAAAATAGACCAGTTTTTCACGTGAATTCGAAAAACGGATTCCATACACATCATCATGGGACCGATACACATATAACGGGTTTACAATTCCCACGCGACGCGACGGTACTTTATTTCAATTAGGTCGAGCGGTTCCTTTCAAAAAGAAAACGAGAGAGAGAGAGAGAAAAAAAAAATAACATTCAACCGACTTTATTCTATTCAATTTCTTACGTCATAGGCGTGTCAAATTTTGAATTTAGACAAATTTTTTCCGTCTTAATTTTATACAATTTCCTGGAAATTCAATTTTTTCTATGTAAATAAAACATTTTACTTAATAATACAATAACAACTAGATTATTTTTTAATTATTCCATTGTAATTAATTTATCATTTGAAATTATAATATAATAATAATATTTTTAACTATTAAATAATATTAATAATAATAATAAAAATAAAAATAATATCACTGATAACCTAATAGTATCAAATTGCAACGAATTGATACCAAAAATGTGGATCAAATAAAAAATTGTTCCAAATTTTTGGCATCAATTTGATACTTTCAAGAAATTTTTCTAAATAATAATAATAATAATAATAATAATAATAATAATAATAATACATTGAAGCCCATGAGCTTATCGACATTTATTTAAGATATTTAATTTATTTGTGTAGATTGATTCGGGAAAATTGTTAACTTCTTTCAAATTTAATAATAATAATAGTTAATAATCATTTTTTATTTACTTAATTTTAATTATTCTATTGTTTAAAATTATTATTATTATTAAATAAAATTTTCTCTATAAGGAAACAATATTAATTAAAATAAAAAATACAATTATTCAATTGCAACTAAGTTAGTAAAACAAAATTAAATGTAAATTAAAAATTTTGTTGTGTTAAGAGAAAATTTTTTATTTATCGATAAAAAAAAGTTTCTTATTCGTATTCAAATGAAACGTTTTCGATAGCTACATGTTAGGAAGTGGAATTAAAAAATTTTTCTATTGATTTACCTACAACTACTGGGGAAGGTAGACCATTAACTCTGATTCTCATAATCGTTGGTGGGTAACCGACATTTACCCACCGAAGGTAACAAGGTCCCTCTTACCTTGCGAACGAAATAAAGTAGATTTCTGTTTTTCAACCGGAATCGATTGTTTCAAAAAAATATTCCAGTGTAAAATAATTCGAAAATCATTTTAATATAATTTTATTTTTACTATTTATCATTATTAACATTAATTAATTAATTAATTTTATTTATTTCAATTTTATCTTCAATCTCAATATTAATATTATTTTATTTTTATTTATTTTTTTATTTATATTTATTATTATAATTATAATATGATCGACTATTTCATCGTTTTATTATTATTATTATTATTATTATTATTATTATTATTATTATTATTATTATTATTATTATTATTATTATTATTATTATTATTATTATTATTATTTCAAAATATAAATTAATAAAAATTTTTCCACTAATTCACAAAAATAAGAATAGTTGTCAATTTTTAGTAAAATTTTGTCATTTTCCTTATTAGTTTTAATTTTTTTACAAAAATTTTAGTAAAAATTACTAAAGTTAAAACTTTCTAAACTGAAATTAGCAAATTTTAATAAGAAATTAGTAGAAATTACTATTTGTTACTGAATATTAATAATTCAAAAACAAAAAATCCAGTCACTAATTAAAATTATAAAATATTTTTGATAATTTAATTCTACATTAAAAAAAAAAATTATTTGATTCAGTGTATAGAGTACTAATTGTTAGTTGAAAATTATTAATTGTAGTAGAAAACTTCTCATTGGTAGTAGAAATAGTAATTTTTAATTGAAAAATATTTCTCTTACTGTTTAAATCAGAATTAATAGTTTTCTACTAATAAAATAGTGTGGATTTTTTTACCAATTAAATTAGTAACAGTTCTGACTAATTTTTAGTAGTTTTCGACTAATTTCTAATAGAAAACTACTAATTCATGTAGTAAGTCGGTTTTGTTATTTGCAATAGTAAAAAATACGAGTTACTAATGAATTAGTAGTTTTCTACTAGCAATTAGTAGTTTTATACTATTAATTAGCAGTTTTCTATTAGCAAATAGTAGAAAACTACTAAAAATTAGGCAAAAGTGTTACTAATTCAATTGATAAACGAATCCGCACTATTTCATTAGTAGAAAACTACTGGAATTCAGATTTAGAAAGTACCTATAGTTTTTTAATTAAAAAAAAAATTTAACATAGTTTTATAATTAAACAATAATTAATTTCTCCCCTTTTTCTTATTGCAGCCAACAAGACACTCAAAATTGGAGAAAGCCGACATTCTCGAAATGACAGTGAAACATTTGCAGACAGTTCAACGTCAACAATTGAGCACTGCTGTTGCCACTGATCCAGCAGTTCTCACCAAGTTTCGTTCAGGCTTTTCCGAATGTGCAACTGAGGTGTCACGATACGTGAGTCATTTGGAGAACGTCGAACCAGCCGTCAAGCAACGTCTAGTCTCACATCTCAACAACTGTGTGAGTCACCTTCAACAAGTTGCACCATTCTACAGTCATTACGTGCCGTACATGCCAGAACGTCTCTATCCCGAAGTTAAAGTTGGCTTTCAAACCGACTTTCAAAATGGCGACGAAAACAATAATGGCAGCGCAAGAATTCAAATTCCAAGTGGCGTTCAACTAATACCAAGTCGTCTGCCAACCGGTGAATTAGCCCTTCTAGTACCACAATCAGCCGGCATATCAGCAAATTTCCCCTTCTTCCCGCCAGCGCCCGAAAGTGCCGCAAGAATTGGTCCATCCTCAGCATTCACAGCAGTTCAAAGATCACACAGTCCACTTCTAAGTCCATCCACATCCACATCAAGTTACGACGAGCAATATCCATCAGTTCAATCACCAACACATCAATTTAAAATACCCGAACAAAGTTCATCGGCGTCATCGAAAAGTTTTTCATCACCCGAAACGCAAAAACCTCAAATTAGTTCAACGAGTGATCGAAAATCACCAACGACAATTTTTATTGAACCCATCAAGAGTGACAATAGTTGTGCGGCTGCTGCTGTTGCTGCTGGCGTTGCGGCTCGGGTCATCGGCTCCGAGTCATTCACACCACCGTCGAGTCATTCAACAGGTGGAGAACTCATTAATGGGTCGCAGATTTTGAGGCAACCATTGTCAGTTATCACCGAGAAAACATGTAATCGACCATCACTCATGAAGAGGGAGAATTTAAAACGACATCATTCCGATGGTCTTTTATCAATTTCCGAAAAGAAAACAAGATATCAAGAGCCATTAAATTCCACTGCTACTACTACTACTATTGCAGCTTCAACAAGTACAAATAATGGCTATTTTCGTTTGGACAGTGAACATACATCAGCATCAGCTGAAGATCTATCGGGACGAAATAATTTCGTCAGAGAACAACGAAATACACGACACTTGGCTAATGCTGGACCATCAAATGGTGACATGTGGAGGCCCTGGTGATCATATAGCAATTGGACTTAATTTATTAATTCTGAAAGATATTTTTTCTATCAGACTTTTTTGTTTTTTTTAAATATTTACTGTTATTTTTGTTTTTTTTATGATTTCTTGTGTGGAAATGTTTCCTCCAAAGACACAGAAAAAAAATTTGTTTTATTTTTACGATACACAGGGAGAAAGATAGAATTTACAATAGAGATTGTTACATTCAATGTTTATTGACAAATGATTTGTATTAATTTCTGTTTAGAATGCTACTGTCTTAATTAATTGATGTTATCTTGATTACAAATGTAACCAAAATCGTCGTCAATATATATACTCTCTAAATCTGAATTAGTATAAAAAGTCACTAATGAAATGACGAAAAGTCGTCCACCAAATTATTTAGTAATAATTGTACTAACAAATAGTGAAATTTTACTAATTGATAGTAGAGCTTTACTAGCTTAGTAGAATTCAACTAAAAATTAGTAGAACTGGTTTATTAATAGTTGATAAAATAGTTTCACTAATTCATTTAGTGGAATAAGTGACTTTCAATTAGTTAAATTCTACTAAAACACTTGTAAAATTTTACTAACAATTAGTAATATTTTATTAATAGAAAAAAAGAAAAGTCGTCCACGAAAACTAATAAAAATTAGTAAAATTTTACTATTTCTAAGTAGAATTCTACAAATTCAGATTTAGAGAGTAATTTACATTCAAAATTCGACCAAACGGATGGTATTTATTGTAAATTATGTTGTAAATTTTACCATACGATTTCAATGCTATGCCTTTCATTTTCACTTTCATTTTGACTTTGAAAAATTTTTATTCCCATTTTTAAGTTTACTTCCACTTTAAGAAATATTTATTTTTATCATCATTTTCACTACGATGGACATTTACTTCGACTTTGAGATTTTATAAAAACTTCTGAAAGTGTAAATGAAAATCTATCAAAGAGAAAATTAAAGTGAAAATAAAAATCCTTCAAAGAGAAAATGAAAGTGAAAATAAATATTTTACAAATTGAAAATGAAAGGAAGAATAAATATTTTTCAAAGTGAAAATTAAAGTAAGAGGGAAAATTTCTAAAAATGAAAATTAAATTGGAAATCGAAATATTTGTTAAATTATTTGCATTTATTGCAATCTTTATTGTAAATTCTACCAAACGGATTGTAATAATCACAACCTGCAATGTAAATGTTACCAAAATGAATTGCAACAATTCACAAACACTATTGTAAACGAACCAGTCCCTTTTTCTCAGTGTAAATTTATATATTTTTTACAAACTATATCAACATATCAATTTTCCCAACGAATTCCCAATTACAAAAAGTATAAAAAAAATTATACTTCTTCGTTAATTGATCAAAACAACACCAAGGCCACTTTAACAATCAAGAAAAATTTCACCAACACTTGAAATTTTCGTTTTTAACAAATTAATATTATTAATAATATTAAAAATAAAAATAGTTAAAGTGAGCGTTAAAAAGAAAAAAATTGTTTTCGATATTTCTTAATTTGAAAATCTACTTTTAGATATAATAGAAAATAAGAAAAAAAAGACAAAATGTAAGGATATTTTTTGAAAGATTTTCGTTTTTATCTTGATTGCTTTAATATAAGAATTCAGTGTGATATTTTTTTTCTTCTATACATTTTATACGTTTCCCGATATTATATTTTTTATAATAGTTTTTTCTTCTCAAATATTCTACGATTTATACGCCCAAAGTGTAAAGAATAAACATCTCAACGAGATAATTAATCATATTTGTAAATAACAATTGTAAATAACATTTGCGTACATTAATTTAAAGTTATACTATACGAAATAGAAACAAGAAAAAATAGAAACTAGTGAGGTCAGTATTGTCAAACAGCACAGTTGTAAAAAAAGTCTTATTTTAAGATGAGAGTGAAACTCAACACTTGTAGCCATAATTTATTGAATTTATAGAGTAAATTCTTTCTTTTCTTTCTGACTTAAAATAAGACTTTCTTGTGTCTTAAAACAAGACTTTATTGTGTCTTAAAATAAGACTTTTTTCTGCCATAATGTAAGACTTTCCTTCTGCCTTAAAATAAGACTTTATTTTTACTGTGAATGTTAATGAACTTTTGCAGGTTTGTGATAAACAATGTATTGAATCTAAATACATAAATTAATTTACTTAACAAAAATTGTTTTTAATTAATCCTCTCAGTCCTAAGTTTGAATATAAGAGAAAAATGTTTCTTATAAACTTTCACTTTAATTTTTATTAATTTTTATTTTCACTATCATTTTTGCTTTAAGATAATTATATTTTTAATTTTATTTTGATTTTAACAATGTTTTAAATTCAATTTCACTTTCATTTTGATAATTTTATTTCCACTTTCATTCTCGCTTTGATAAATTTTTATTTTCAATTTCATTTTCACTTTAATAAATTTTTATTTTCAATTTCAGTTTTATTTTAATATAATTTTTTTCTTAATTTTATTTTGACTTTAACAAAGTATAAATTTAAATTTCGCTTTCATTTGGATAGATTTTTATTTTCACTTTAATTTTCGCTTTGGTAGAATATTATTTTCAATTAATAAAAAAAAAAAAAAAAAAATTTTTTTTCATATATTTGATAACAAAAAAAAAGAGAGTTCATTTTAATCCTGAATGTTGCAGTGGCGAAGAGAAAAGTAAGAGCATCGTACGGTGAGATGTTTTATCCTTTTAAGAGGCATTTAACGCGCCCGAGTTCATAAGCTGGAGATAGCTCTCCTCGTTTTTGCCGATAATAAAGGAATAAAAAAGTGAGGACGAAGAGAGTGAGCAATTCAACCACCTGTTACACCACAAAACCACCGTCGTGCTCATCGACCGAGCATGAGAACTGATTTATCGACTGAGTTTCTCACTCCCACCCTCTATAACACCACTTTAGTAAATTTCCCTCAAAATTTTCTTACGTACAAAAGTCAAATATTATTCCCAACGGTAAAAATTTCATTAAAAAATTTCATAAAAAAATTTCATATAAAAAATTTCATATAAAAAATTTTTTTGAAAATGAAAATTTTAGATTTATTGAAAATTGTTGATACTTGAAAAATTATCTGCAAGTTTTCAGAAATTTCTTTTGAGAAGCTTAAAGTATTAATTTTCGAATTTTATAAAGTTAATTTTAAGATTTTATTTTCAAGAATTTATTTATGAAAAAATTATTCAGAATATTCGAAATTAATTCCAAGATGCTTATTAAAAAGTATTTAAATATTCTAAGTGGAAAAATTCAGGAGGGAAAAAAATCCCTAATTTTCATGAAAAAGTACGCTATCTAAAGGAATTGGTTGGAACTCGTTCGATCCTCGACTTCGGAATTTCGCTGAGAGATGGAGACTCTAATTCGCAGGATATAAATATAAGGACCTCGCACCGCACGCTTCTATCTTCTTTTATTTTACATCCACAAGCATATAAAAAGTACAATCAACTTTTATCTTATAAAATAACAATAAAAAGTACATTTATATACCAGGGACATACACTAATGAAGTTGATATTTTCTGTGATTCGAATGACTGCATATATAATCGCAACTTCACATTGGGTAGTCTAATCATTAACCGGTTTTTCACTAACAGAGCACACATATATATATATATGTAGTTTCGAAATCGAAATGGCGAAAGGATGCAGTAAATCAAAATATATATAGAAGCCTGGAGTTATAAAGCATAACTTTAAGTAAAGCATTTGTCACGAAAGTGTATTAGAATTGGATAATTATAAAATTATGCCTCGGGGATTCCATAAGCGGAACGGCAAAAGAAATGATGCGATTTGTCTGCGGGAGAGATACACACTACTTCTTCTTCTTCTTCTTCGTCCTCCTCCCTTTTTTTTCTCCTTCACCAATTTTCAACAAATATTTCAACATCAATTCCCGTTCGTTTATTTATTTATTTTGAATATGTAAATCCAATTATTATTAAAATTACTTTGAATCTTTTTAAAATATTATCATTGCTGACAATATTTTACATATATACAAGCCGGCAGTAACACCAACTTGTTTAATATATTTAATAAACAGAACATTTTCTTTCTTTTCAATTAGAAATATTTTTAATGGCAGCTATAAAAAAAGATTTAGGAAGAAGAATTAAAATATTAAAATATGAAAATTAGTCAAAATGAGAAAATATATAAAATAGTCGAAATTTAACTCCTAAAAAGCACTTAAAAATTTAATCTCTAATTTGTAAAATTTTAAAGAAAATTAACAGAATAAAAATTAAACTGAAAATCCTAATTTTTCCTAACGAAAAATAGTCAAAATAGAAATTAAAATCAAAATTCTAAAGAAAATTTTAACAAAACAAAAATTAAACTGAAAATCCTAACGAAAAATAATCAAAATAGAGATTAAAATCAAAATTCTAAAGAAAATTAACAAAGTAAAAATTAAACTGAAAATCCTAACGAAAAATAGTCAAAATAGAGATTAAAATTAAAATTTTAAAGAAAATTAACAAAGTAAAAATTAAACTGAAAATCCGAACGAAAAATAATCAAAATAGACATTAAAATCAAAATTCTAAAGAAAATTACTCAAATAAAAATTAAACTGAAAATTTCAAAGAGAAAGAATTAAGATATTAAAAATTTTAAAATCAAGAATTTTTGAAATTTAACAACTTATAATTAAAATTGTTATTATTAAAGATATCCGACTAATAAAATCATTATTTTTTATTATAAAAATATTGCTACTGTAACTTCTTCAAAATTATTTTCATCATATCAATTCAATTATTATTTTCTAGAATTTTTAACTAAAATTCTTCTGTAAGTCAATTATTTTTAATAATTTTTGAAAAAGTTTCTTGAGAATTTTCAACTTCATTTGTTTACAATTCAATTTTTCGAAATTTCGATTATTCGAAAATTTTCCAGTAAAATACAATAGAAATAAAACCTCAAATAATTAATAATAATTTCAAAAAAATTTAATTAAACTTTTTCAAAAAAATTAATTCTACACAATTGTTAGATAAAAGTATGAAAAATTCAGATTTTCAAAGATTTAATTTAAAATCCTTTTCAAAATTCAATTATTTCTAAAAATCCATGTGCTGTTAATATTCAATTTTTATCTAAAACTTTAGCTGAAATTAATTTTTATAAGAAAATTCTACGAGAATTCAATTATTTACATAAAAAAAAATAATTTATTGAATAATTAAATGTTTATAAAATTGAATTCTTGTAAAGAATTTTATCAACAAATTTGTAAATAATTGAATTCTATTGATGAATTTGAATAAAATTTTTAAGAATAATTATATTTTTCGAGGAATTCGATTAAAATTTAATTAAAAGTAATTGAATTTTTGCAATGAGTTTTATTATTTATGAAAATAATTGAATTTTTAAATAGAATTTTATTAGTTATAAAAATAATTGATTCCCTGTAAAGAAATTTTACTATTTATAAAAATAATTGAATTACTGCGAAGAAATTCTGCGATGAATTTTATCATTTATGAAGAATAATTAAATCCTTGTAAAAAAATTGTATTAATTATAAAAATAATAGAATACATGTACAAATTTTTATTATTTATAAAAATAACTGCAATTTTGCGTAAAAATTTGTAAAAAATTTGTAAACAATTTGTAAATAATTTAATTTCTGTAAAATTTTTATTATTTGCGAAAATAATTGAAATTTTGCCAAGAATTTTATTAAAATTTTTGGAAATAATTGAATTTTGGAGAAGAATTTTATTATTGACGAAAATAATTGAAATTTTATTGAAATTGTTGAAAGTAATCGAATTTTGAAGAATAATTTTATTATTTATAAAAAAATTGAAATTTGGACGAGAATTTTATTGGAATTGTTGAAAATAATTAAATTTTGGAGAAGAATGTTATTATTTATAAAAAAAAATTGAAATTTTGGCGAGAATTTTTTTTAATTGTTGAACAGAGTGGAATTGTTGAGAAGTATTTTATTATTTATAAAAAAAATTGAAGTTTTTACGAAAATTTTTGAAAATTTTTGAAAAGAATTGAATTTTTGAGCAAAAATTTATTTACTTCTGAAAATAATTGAATTTCTGCAATCATTTATAACTTCTGCAAAATTCAATTATTTTTAGTGTTTTTAACAAAAATTCTTCTATAAAAAATAATTCATTCAAAATTGAAATTTTATAGAATTTCAAATTAAAACCTTTGGAGTTTTGTCTATTTATGAAAATTGTATACGCAACTTTCTTAAAATTTAATTAATTTTGAAATTATATTTAAGCAAAAATATTCGTTAAATAATATACAAGTAATAATTTTACGATATTTCAATTTCTTCAAGAATTAAGTTATTTAAAAAGAAATTATTGTTAGAAATAGGAAAAATGGAAGGTTTTAAAAGTTTATACTTTTCTTACCAATATTTTTAACCCCTTCAATTCCTTAAGTCTTAGAAATAATTTCTTCGCCAAATAAATTTACATTTAAAATTTTGTTTTAAGAAATAGTTCAATTAGTGGTTTTTTTAACGTAAAATGAGTGTCATTAGTAATTTATTTTTAGAAATAGTAACTAAATAGTTGTATACAAGGTGAAAAAGTTGTCGCGTGAGTCCGACGCCTGAATCATAGACAATAATCAAAATATAAAAAGTGAGAAAATAGTCAAAATTTGAAAAGAGCGAAAATAGTCAAAATGTAAAAAGAGAGAATGTAGTCAAAATTTAAAAAGAGAGAATGTAGTCAAAATGTGAAAAGAGAGAATGTAGTCAAAATGTGAGAAGAGCGAAAATAGTCAAAATGTAAAAAGAGAGAATGTATTTAAAAATAAAAAAGAGAGAATGTAGTCAAAATGTAAAAAGAGCAAAAATAGTCAAAATGTAAAAATAGAAAATGTATTTAAAAATAAAAAAGAGAGAATGTAGTCAAAATGTAAAAAGAGAGAATGTATTTAAAAATAAAAAAGAGAGAATGTAGTCAAAATGTAAAAAGAGAAAAAATAGTCAAAATGTAAAAATAGAAAATGTACTTAAAGTTTAAAAAGAGAGAATGTAGTCAAAATGTTTATAAATTTAAAGTAAGAAAAACATTTTGGCATTCGGTAAAATGCAAAAGTGTAACAATAGATCGTATTTTTGAATTTAAAAAGACTGATATTCAGAAGCGGCGCCTCCGTAAGACACCTGAGAGGTGCGAGATAAAATCGAGATAGAAATCTTTGTGTTACTCCCCCTTTTCGATAGAAGTGCATTATAGCTTCACAGCAGAGGTCTGTAGAAATACTCTCGTCGCAAAGCGAAACCCTTCGTTGTATCTAAAGGTATATAAATAATTACACTGGCTGGTAGCAATTACTATAAGTTATGGCGGAGCCGGCACAATTTGCAATGTCAAGACATAAACACTGCTACCGCTTACATTTGAATACATTAAAGTGTTGGTGTGCTCTGATTGGCCACTGGATAGAGAGGGCACACTAGAAGATTTTTATTGAGGAAACTATCCTCAACACACAAGTTTATATCAAGAATTCACAAAGTCCCAATGAATTCACTCAACATTATAAAGACTAAATAAATACAAGAGAAAGAAATCATTTAATTCCAAAGTATTTTCATTTTTAAATTTTAATTTTCGTTTTAACTTTTTAAAGTTCATTTAAACAATTATAAATTTAAAATAATAATGTATAATTTTATACATTTTATTACAAACTATAAATTTCATTTAAAACTTTATT
This sequence comes from Leptopilina heterotoma, assembly GCF_015476425.1. NCBI lineage: Eukaryota > Metazoa > Arthropoda > Insecta > Hymenoptera > Figitidae > Leptopilina > Leptopilina heterotoma. The sequence goes on from NW_025111200.1 coordinate 103,968, forward strand.
TTCCAATTCAAAATTAATTATTTTTATTTTTATGAACTTTATAAATTTCATTTGTACAGTAATGATAAATTTCATTTCAAACTTTATAGATTTCATTTAAAAAATAGTAAATTTACAATTGCAAAATTTGTAAAGTTTCGTTTAAAAATTTATTAACTTCATTTGTTTAAAATTAAGTAAACTTAAATAATATTTACAATGAATTTCTGTTTCAAAATTTACAAAATTTCTATTTGGAAAATTTTGCAGCTACTTCATAGACGCGCAAAGTTGAAATATTTTTTTCTACTGTCATATGACAATCAGACAATGTTTGCATGACCCAAGTAATTTTAGATCATGCCTGATTTGGTGAAAATTGAAATTGGAAATGAATCACGAAAGGACGAAAAGGAAGTTGGACGGAAATTTAAGGCCTTTGAATTTTAACAGTAGTTATTGACATTCTTTCTTTGGCGAAGGGTCCGACATTTGTCCAATTAAACGACATCGAATCTAAGCGAAACCTTTCGATATGCGATTTATACTGGGCATTTAAAGATTGACAATTGACAAGTCTACTGATATAAATACACGGGGAAAAAAAATTCTTGTTTGGAATGAATAGAATTTTTTTTGTATTTTTACAAGAATTTTGTTTACTAATAATAAATAAATATTATTAATATTGTAATTTTAATTGAATTAACTAAAAGTCTAGTAAAAAACAGAAATCTTAAATAATTATAAAATAATCTCAAATTTTCTTAAATTTAATGTTTGAGTTTTCATTAATTTCCTTTTTTCATTTTGAATGATGACTTTAAATCTTGACCTCGATTTTTTTCTAATTAAAACAGCGATAAATTTAATGATTATTGGTAACTTTAATGAAAATGCTAAAGAGCATCAACAATTTCAGTCGTTATATTATTTTCATGGCAATTTCCGTCCCACGAATATATGTATATAATCTGATATTGTGATCATTTATACGCAATCATCAATACATTTGAACGATATGTCAATTGATGATGAATTTTTTGTTGTTGAAAAATTGATGAAAAATATATGAGAAGTTAAAGAGTAGTGAGAAATTTAATTCCTCCAATTTGCTAGTTTCTATTTTTTTCTCATACTTTATTATATATACTTTTATTTAATTCTAATTCAATATTATTTAATTCTACATCTAATTTTAATTTTAACTTTTCTCTTTATTCCTTTTTTCTCGAAATTCTAATTTTAAATATACTTCTAATTCTAATATTATAATTCTATCTCTAATTTAAATTCTAATTCTAATTTTTATTTTTTACGTTTTATACTCCTTATTCTCTCTTATATTTCTAATTCGAATTGTAAATATATAATTCTTACACTCTCTTCCGATTCTTTCTCAAGATTTCAATTTTGATTCTACGTATAATTCCAACTATAATTTTAATTAGGTTTCTAATTATAGTTCTAATTCTACTACTAATTATATTACTAACTATAATACTAATTACATTTCTGACTATAATTCTCATTTTAATTACAAAAAAAAAAATTATGAGAAAATGCATGTCTGACTGAATATTGGTTTATACTACTGAAACAAAATTTTCCAAGATTAAATCTTCTAAATCTTGAATAATAGTAAGAAAAAAAATGGTTTTTTGTTATTATTAAAATTATAATGTAGTAAAAGAATTAGAAAAAAATATAAGAAAAATGCAAGTCTGACTAATTATTGGTTCATACTACTGAAAAACAATTTTCCAAGATTAAATCTTCTAAATCTTGAGTAATATTAATTAAAAAAATTATGTTTTGTTATCATTAAAATTATAATGTATTAAACGAATATAAAAAAACTTTTAAGAGAAAAAGCACGTCTGACTAAATATTGGTTTATACTACTGAAAAATAATTTTCCAAGATTAAATCTTCTAAATCTTGAATAATACTAAGAAAAATTTTTTTTTATTATTAAAAATCTAATGTAGTTAGCGAATTAGAATGAATTTTTAGGAAAAATGAAAGTCTGACTAAATATTGGTTTATACTACTGAAAAACAATTTTCCAAGATTAAATCTTTTAAATCTTGAATAATACTAATGGAAAAAAAATTTTTTTTGTTTTTTTTTTAAATTATAATGTATTAAACGAAATAGGCGTAATATAGGGGAAAATGCATGACTGAATAAATATTGTTTTATACCACTGAAAAAAATTTCAAAGATTAAATCTTTTAAATCTTGAATAAAAGTAAGAAAAAAAAATTATTTTTTGTCATTATTTAAATTATAATGTAGTAAAAGAATTAGATAAAATTTAAGAAAAATGCAAGTCTGACTAAATATTGGTTTATACTACTGAAAAACAATTTTCCAAAATTAAATCTTCTAAATCTTAAATAATATTAATAAAAAAAATTATTTCTTGTTATTGTTAAAATTATAATGTAGTAAACGAATTAGAAAAAATTTAGGAGAAAATGCACGTCTGACAAAATATTGGTTTATACTACTGAAAAATAATTTTCCACGATTAAATCTTCTAAATCTTGAATAATAGTAAGGAAAAAACATTATTTTCTATTTTTATTAAAATTATAATGTAGCAAACGAATTAGAAAAAATTTAGGAGAAAATGCACGTCTGACAAAATATTGGTTTATACTACTGAAAAACAATTTTCCAAGATTTAATCTTCTAAATCTTGAATAATAATAATTGAAAAAAATTAGTTTTTATTATTATTATTAAAATTATAATATGTAGTAAACAAATTAGAAAATATTTAAGAACAATGCAAGTCTGACTAAATATTGGTTTATACTACTGAAAAACAATTTTTATAGATTAAATCTTCTTAATCTTGAATAATACTAAAGGAAAAATTATTGTTTGTCATTTTTAAAATTATATTTGTTTTATTCCCTGAATTTCCAAATGAGGATACAATTTTATTTTAGTATTTTCAAGTTTTAATTCGCACCTTCAAATTTCCTAATTCGAATTTTCGTATTTTATTCCCTACTTCTTATCCCTCCTCCTTCTATTTCTTTTATTCTTGTTCCTTATCTTTTTCTTATTTCCAAATTCAATATTTCTCACACTCTACCAATTGAAGTAGAATTGTAAAAACTGTAAGTAAAAAAAAGTACAAGCTCCCAGTGAACGGAACAACATAAACATTCTCCAGAATCGTGAAAAGTATCTAGAATAATGTAGCGAAACCATTCCTTTTCGCCTGCCCGCCAAATATTAAAGAAACAAACAACAATTCTCGCTCCTGAACAAAAACTCAAAAATCCAGTAGAGTAGATCAACAAATTTTACATAAATGACCATAGAAGAGTCGTTCAGCCAATGGGCGTGGACAAACGAGCGGAAAAATGGCGGGGTTTGGAAATGAGATTTGCTGGTAAACCGACAATTTATCGTAGGTATCTGTGAGCGCATCTCTTGACGTTCCTCTGACCAGAGTTATAATTAATATGCTCTCGTCACAGGAGTGCTCGACCAATATTCCCCACGCGTACTTGCGACTACATATATACACACAAATATATATACACACTTCCAAAATACTTACAGAGGGAGAGATGCCGCATATAGTCCGATTTTCGGGAGTGGGATCACAACACAAACACACTCACACATCTACAAACGATACACGTGACCAGTCGCTGATTAAGTTTGAATGACTGACGCCGCAAAAACACATTAAAACTTGAATGAGTACAGATGAAAATTTGGTTGCTGGGAATCAAGAGACCGCAAAGCAAATGGTCTGCTAGCCGCACACGTTTCGACTCCCCTTTCTTTCTCTCTCTCTTTCTCTCTCTCACACTCACTCGCTGATGATCGGATGCCCATCAAAATATCGCAACACGAAAAACATTCTTCTATTGACTAAGCGACTAGATATCGGCGCTGACACACCGGGGTCCACCGCAACAGAAATATCATGTAATCAACGTTTTAAGGTCTTTCAACTCAATTTCTGCGTCGATATTCAAAACGCGACACCCCCAAGGCAAATGGTTTAATTGCACATACATATAAAACGCACACACTGCCAAATGGCAAGTCGAGCAAAAACGAGGAGCAAATGAAATTATCGTTGAAATTTATCTTATAATAATAGTACTTAATTTCTGACTGTTGGAAATTGATGGAGGAGCAAGTTTGCAATTCTATAATTGCCAACTACTGAAAGATTTTCAATATTATTCAGGGTCAAATTCTTCCCCCCCCCCCACACACACACACACACATTGCATATTCATACGATAATTTATAATCCGTCTTTTTAAAGAATTATTTCTCAATCAAATATTTTACAAAATGCAATTTTCCTCCAAAGAAAAAAATGTAGGTGGAAAAAATTATTCATTTTACCAAATAATTTCAAATTTTTAAGGGGAGACCCCACCTTAATTTTGACCCCTTTAAAATAAAATTATTAAACGAGGTAATATTTTTTTCTTGCATCATTTTTAACCTGAAAACATATGAAATGGTAAAAAATATTTAATTTTAATTTTTGAAGAGGTTAGAATTTTTTTGTTTTAACCTATTGCACATTATTGGAAATCCATGCGAGAAGTTGTTTAGAATGGTAAAATATGCATGGAAAAAAATTTTCGTTAAAAAATATTAAAAACTGTAAGAGAAGATCGATTTTTAATATTCAAATCTTTGAATTGTGCCGAAATTTCGGAAGTCCTGAACCTTTATTTTTTTCCAATTTGATGCTCTGAGTCGAAAAACATAGTTAAAATTGACGATTACCTCATTTTCAAGGTAAAAACTATAAAAATCATGGCTTTTTGCATTTATTTCGGTATATATAAAGTATACCATAAAAGCTTCGAACTATGATTTTTATGGTTTTTACCACGAAAATGAGCTAAATGGCAATTTTAACAATGTTTTTTGAATAATAGCATAAAATTACGTAAATATACACAATTTGAAAAAAAATTAAAGATTTAAGGCTTTCAAAATTTCGGCAAAATTTAAAGATTTGAATATTAAAAATTGATCTTCTCTTACAGTTTTTGATATTTTTGAACGAAAATTTTTTCCCATGCATATTTTACCATTCTTAACAACTTCTCGCATGGATTTGCAATAATATACAATAGGTCAAAAGAAAAAAATTCTAACCTCTTCAAAAATTAAAATTAAATATTTTTGACCATCTTATATGTTTTCAGGTTAAAAATGATGCAGGAAAAAATATTACCTCGTTTAATAATTTTATTTCAAAGGGGTCAAAATTAAGGTGGGGTCTCCCCTTAAAGAATTTTGAACTAAAACGTGGACAAACAAAATTTTTACCAACAAAAAAAAGGGGAGAAAAATTTTATAATTTATAAATAAATTATTGCCAATTGACAAAAATTTATAAAATTTATAAATATTATAAAATATAAATAATATAAATATTATTTAAAATATTTATAAATTTATAAAATAAAGTTTTTGACAAAAACTGGAAAAATTTTCTAAATAAATTTCTACCAACAGGCAAAATAGGTAAAAAAGTTTTATAAATATAATAAAATTTCTACTAACAGACAGAAACAGGAAAAAAAATTTTATAAATACATTTTTTCACCAATAGAAAAAAGGGAAAAACAATTTTATAATTTGTAACTAAATTTTTGTTAACAGAGAAAAAAGGAAAACGAATTTTTTCTGCCAACAGAAAAAGCAGAAAACAAAATTTTATAATTTATAAATGAATTTTTAAGAACAGACAAAAACTGGAAAATAAATTTTTTCCAGCAGACAAAAGCAGTACATAAATTTTAAAATTTATAAAAATCAATTTTTACCAACAGATAAAGAAGAAAAACAAATTTTTAAAATAAACTTTTACCATTATAGAAATTGTCTAACTGATAAATAAACTTTTATCAACAAACTTGAAAGGAAAAGAAATTTCTATAATATTTCTGAATAAATTTTTGCCAACACACAAAAACGTAAAAAAAGTTTTATAAAATAAATTTTTACCAATGAACAAAAAAAAAGAAAAAAGTACAATAATCTATAAATAAATTTTTAAGAACAAATAGAAAAGGAATAAAAAATTTTTAAATTTATAAATAAATTTTTTCCCAACAGAAAAATTAGGAAAATGCACGTCTGACTAAATATTGACTTATACTACTAAACAACATTTTTCAAAGATTAAATCTTCTAAATCTTAAATAATATTAAAGAAAAAAATTGTTTGTTATTTACAATATATTCTAATGTAGTTAGCAAATTAGAATGAATTTTTAGGAAAAATGAAAGTCTGACTAAATATTGGTTTATACTACTGAAAAAAATTTTCCAAAGATTGAATCTTCTAAATCTTGCATAATAATAAGAAAAAAAATATATTTTTTGTTATTATTAAAATTGTAATGTATTAAACGAATTAAGAAAACTTTTAGGAGAAAATGAACGTCTGACTAAATATTGTTTTATAATTTATACTACTGAATTTTTTAAAATTTTAAGAAATTTTTTAAGAAATTTTTTAAGATTAAATCTTCTAAATCTTAAATAATAGAAAGAAAAAAAATTATTTCTTGTTATTATTAAAATTATAATGTAGTAAACGAAATAGAAAAAATATAGGGAAAATTCAAGTCTGACTAAATATTGGTGTACACTACTGAAAAACAATTTTCCAAGATTTAATCTTCTCAATCTTAAATAATAGTAAGAAAAAAAATTATTTTTTGTTATTAAAATTAAAAAGTATTTAAGGAATAAAAAGAAAAATTTAGAGAGATGTCTGACTAACATTGGTTTACACTACTGAAAAAAAGTTTTCAAATGTCAAATCTTCACGAATTTTGAATTATATTTAGAAAAAAATTATTTTGTGTTACTATTAAAATCATAATGTGTTAGATGAATTAGATAAACTTTAAGGTAAAATGCACGTCTGACTAAATATTGGTTCATACTACTGAAAAAACATTTTTCCAAGATTAAATCTTCTAAATCTTGAATAACAAAAAGAAAATTAATTATTTTTATTATTAAAATCATAATGTATTAAGAAATTAAGAAAAAATTAAGAGGAAAATGTATATGTGACTAAAAATTGGTTTTTACTACTGAAAACAAATTTTTATAAAGTCTTTCCTATTTTAAAAAATAATAGTAATACAAAGAAATAATTTTTTGTATCGTTACAATTATTGTTTGTAAAAAGAAAAATATTTCTGAAAAAATATACGTCTGACAAAATTTTGGCTTACACTACTGTAAAATAAATTTTAAAAATTAAATTTTCTAAATCTTAAATAATAGTAAAGAAAAAAAATTACATTTTGTTATTATTTAATTTATAATATATTAAAGGAAGTAAGTAAACTTTAAAAGAAAATAAACGTCTGACTGAATATTGATTTACACTACTGAAGAGGAGCTTTTACATGATTAAAACTTCTAAAATTTTCAATAAAACTAATGAAAATAATTTTTTTTATAATATTAGCAATGCAGAAAAATAATTATTACCTATTTATTAAAAGAAAATTCCTTCTAAAAAATAAACGTCTGACTAAATATTGGTTTATACTACTGGAAAACAATTTTCCAAGATTAAATCTCCTAAAACTTGAATAATATTAACCAAAATTAATATTTATTGTTATTACTAAAATTACAATATATTGAACAGACAAAAAAGGGAGAAGAATTTCATAATAAATCTCTACCAACAGAAAGAAGGGGAAAATGATGTTATAAATTATTAATAAATTTTTTCCAATAAGCCAAAAACGTAAAAACAGTTTTATAATTCATAAATAAATTTTTTCCAACAAGTCAAAAAAAAAAAAATGGTTTATAATTTATACATAAATTTTAGTCAACAAACAAAAAGGGAAAAGCAAATTTTTAAAATGATTTTTGCCAACAGGAAACTAAAACAAATTTCTTATAATTTAAAAATAAATTTTTGCCAAGCAACAAAAGCAGGAAAATAAATTTCGTAATTTCGATTAAATATCGAAAAGTTAGAAAGAAAAAGAAAGTAGCGAGAATGAAAAGAAAAGAGAGAGAGAGTGAGAGAGATGAAACATAATTGAGGGAAAGTTAGAGAGAACGAGAACAAGGTAGAAAGAGGGTGGCACAGCAGACTGGTCTGAGAGGTTGCGGAAACTTGTCAGGAGGGGCGAGGATGTTTTATTAAGTGTGTCGCGCTCGAAAAAAAGTGCCAGGCAATTTTCAGATGCTACAGAGACTGCTGATAACGCGCGACACACCGCATTTGAAACAGTCAGATACTTTTTCCGTGCCATTATTTCTCGGGGAAAAAAATGGACTTTGCTTACTATTGCACGCTTCTAATATTGTAGTACGCGCATATAAAACGTATACAAACGGGGATTATTTATTCATATTAATTTAACCGCCAACGGAAAAGATTTATTTAATACAAAAAAAATTGTCATTTATTCATTTTAAATAGAGGCGATTTTAAATAAGAACGATTATAAATAGAAATGATTCGAAATAGAAACGATACGGAAGATTAAAAAATACGAATACAATTTATAATAAAATTTGTTTATCTTTGGTAATAAAACAAATTCTAATCTTTCTGCCAATATATATAGACTTTACTACTTCTTAATAACCTGAAATTATTTTTTATAATTAGAATATCTCACTAAGTCACTATTGATAAAATTCATGACGCAATTCACTACAAAAACGATTGTCTTACTTAAAGTGTCTTAAATAAAAACACCTTTAGTGTCTAAGACACGAAAAATTCTTTAATTAAAGATACCTTTGTCCCACTTGTAAAACAAATGTTTTCGAAGTGAAAATTCGTTTCAAATGAAAAAACTTGACGATAACCAAAAAATTAAATATATTTTGTTATACTATTAACAAAAAAAAATCTTTAAAGATTTTTTTTTAAACACAATTCTGTTTTAAATTAGTTTCTGTCATTATATACAACAGTTGACTTCATTGTAATTAAACTAAAGAAATACTATTGTTTATAAAGTTAAACAATAGGGATGGATTCCGTCTGACTAATACGACTTGTACTACTTAAATACCGTGAAGGTAGTTTTAGAAGCTTATTTTCAGTGGTACGAATCAGTGTTTGGTCAGACAAATATTTTCTACATTACTTTTGCTATTGTGGTAAATACCTAATTGTTCAGATTACTAATAAGTTCATAATTATTATCCCAGATTATGTAGGATTTAAATTTGCAAAAAGTTTTCTTCAGTAGCAAAGGACAATATTTAGTCAGACATTTAATTTCCAAATAGAATTTTATATTTTTTATGAAATACAATCATATGAAAGATTTAAATTATTATATTTCTATTATTGTTATTTAAAAAAATGTTATTTATGTCAAGTCACTGGTAATTTTCTACTTTGTTTAAAAAATAATAATTGTAATACTAATTATGAAAAAAATTATTTTTATTTTTTTATAATTTTATTGATTAAAATTCTATAAGACAAATTTGCAAAATCTTCATTCCAGTTGTGAAACTAAGTGTTTTATCAGACCTGTATTTTTACCTAAAAAAAGCTTTCCTAATTTAATTAATATATTATAATTGCAATGATAAAAATAAATTGTTTTTATTTTTATCCTTATCTTGGAAATTTTTTTTCAGTAGTATAAACCAATATTAGTCAGACATTCCCCTAAATTATTCCTAATTCATTTACAAGCATTATAATTTAAATAATAACAAAAAATATTTTTTATTCCTTAATATCACTCAACAGTTAGAAGATTTAATCTTTGGAAAATTTTTTTTAGTAGTATAGACCAATATTTAGTCAGACTTGCATTTTTCTACATTTTTTCTAATTCTTTTACTACATTATAATTTTAATCATAACAAAAAATAACTTTTTTCTAACTATTATTCAAGATTTAGAAGATTTAAGTTTTTCAGTAGTATAAACCAATCTTTTGTCAGACGTCCATTTTCTCCTAATTTTTTTTTAATCATTTAATACATTATAATAACAAGAAATAATTTTTTTCATTAATATCATTCAAGATTTAGAAGATTTATTCTTTGGAAAATTTTTTTCAGTAGTATAAACCAATATTCAGTCAGACATGCATTTTTTTATAAATTTTGCCTAAGTCGCTGGAAACTTTATAATTTCAATAATAAAAAAAAAATTTTTTCTTAGTATTATTCATGATTTTAAAAGATTTAATTTTGGAAAAACTTTTCTTCAGTAGTATAAACCAATATTTATTCAGACTTGTAATTTCTTCTAAGGTTTTGTTAATTTGTTTAATACATTCTAATTTTAATATAAACTTAAAGTAATTTTTTTTGTAATATTATTTTTGAGCTTAGAAGACTTAATTTTGTAAAAGCTCCTTTTAAGTAGTAAAAAACCAATATTAAGTGTCACACGTGAATTATCTCCTAAAAGTTTTAAAAAAAGTTTTAAAAAAAAAGTTTTAAAAGTTTTTTTTTCTAATTTATTACATTATAATTGGAATAATAGTAAAAATAATGACTTCAACTTTTATCGGCATTAACATTCAAAATTATTAAAAATTGTACTTTGAAAAAGTTCCTGTCCAGTAGTGTAAATCACTGTTTAGTCAGACTATTTTTCTTCGAGAGTTTTTCTTCACTTAATACATAACTTATTTTATTTTTAAAAAACATTATTACATAAAATTTTATAAATCTTAAAATATTAAAATTTGATTTTCAGTAGTACATTCAGTGTTTAGTCAGACATATAATTTTTAATTTTCATTCTTAATTTATTATTGTGTTTACTATTAGGACTCAAGATTATATAGGACTAAAAGTTGCAAAATCTTGTTTTCAAAATGTTTATTTATTATATTTATTTATTTATTCAATCATAAACGGGATTACAAATTTAAAAATGCCCTTTTGTGCATTCACAGAAAATGTTGATTACTTGTCAAGTAAGACGCATACTATTTTACAAAATGTTTTCATGTCTGACTGATAATGTCTTGAACTGCTGATTGGAAAAACCTTTTTATCATTTTCAGCCCTCAAGTTGAACAAATTATTAAACTAAGAAGAATTGTACCTTCAGACACGTTACCCACTACAAAAAAATACAACCAAAAAGAAAAAAAAATGAATGTAAATTTTCTTCTTCATTTTTTCGAAAAAAAAAATTCGGTAAACTGCGCCTTTCAAATATTGTGTCTCGATAATAAAATAGAGTGAAATTATTTTGTCATAAAAAAGAAAAATAAAATTTGCATGATCGTATTAACAAATCGGGGAGCAACGCCGATCATAAAAACGCAGGCGACTGGTAAAGAGGCGATCCGCGGCGTTGCTCCCCAACACTATACTCCTACCACCTCGTTCCAAAATCCTGTTTGAACCTTCCGTATTCGAGGCTCGAAGCCCCGACGCCAAATGAAAATGCCGAAGGACAATGGAAATACTAATGATTGATTGGATACGAAAAAGAATTATAATTGAAAAAAACTCGGGAGAGTGGCGAGCACAAAAAAAAAAAGAACACGAACTATTGGGAATAATATATCAATACACATCGAACCCACGCATACGAATGCGGCGATCGAAATGGGGAAAAGGAGGTGGGAGGAGGTGGAGGTGGAGAAATAGTAGTAGGAGTAGGTGTGTGTGAAGGGGGTGCAAGGGTACAAGGGACGAGAGGAAAAACGCAGGGTGGCGATGGTAAACCCAGGGTGGAAGAGGGTGGGAGGGGGGAGGGAATGGGCTCATATATGGGGCTCTCTCGCTTCGAAAGTGGGTGGCGTTCGGAAAGAGTAAAAAATATTACACCCTCACACACTGACGATGACTCGCGGGTGAAACAGGCACTGCCCGATGCCAATAACAGCACAAAAGAACGATGCCTCTTCGTGTGCGAAAATAAAACATATATCTATAGATACATTTTTGTTCAATGCTTTGCGATGACATTATAACTTTTCACAAAAATCCCCTCCTCCTCCTCCCCGTATATCCCCCCTCTTGAATCAACTACACTTTTTTCCAAGATTTTTATTTTATACTATCGAAGTCAGCAAAATCTTAACATTTTTATAAATCAACTACCAAACAATTTTTTCTTCAAGTTCAAAAGTTAACTTCAAGCGGAAAATTTATTAAAATTAAATTAAATTTAATTTAATTTAATTTAATTTCAAATTTAATTTCAAATTAAATTAAAACTGAATAAATTAAATAAGTGACAAAGATATAATATTACGGTGTAATATTAATGTCTGATTGAATTTTTTGGTTTATACTACTGAAAAAAAAACTTTTCGAAGATTAAACATTCATTCAACGAATTGGAGAAAATTTAGGGAGAAATACATGTCTGACTAGACATTGGTTTATACTACTGAAAACAAATTTTTATAAAGTCTTACTATTTTAAATAATAAGAATAATCCAGAAAAATAATTTTTGTATCGTTACAATTATTATTTAATAAAAAAAAATTCTTTCTGAAAAAACAAACTCGTTTTAAGAAGTATGAATCAATATTTAGTCAGACATGTATTTTTTTAAACATAAAACTTCATTTTTATTATAAAGTATAAGTTTTGAGATTATTTGAATTATTATATTATTTTTGAAATAGTTATAATTTAAAATATTTAATTTTACAAAAAAACTTTTCTAGTAGTGTAAACCAATATTAAGTCAAACATATTTTTGAATTTTTCTCACATATTTTTCTTATTTGTTAAATAAATCATAATTGTAATAATAAATATAATTTTTTTCAGTAGTAGAAATCAGTATTTTTCACAAAATATTGGTTTACACTACTGAAAATAAGGTTTTTTAAGGTAAAATCTTTAAAAATCTTGAATAATACTAACAAAAAATTTTTTTTTTGTTATTATTAAAATTATAATGTATAAAATGAATTGGGAAAAATTTCGGGGAAAATGCACGTCTGACTAAATATTGTCTTATACTACTTAGAAACCATTTTCAAAGCTTAAATCTTCTAAATCTTTAATTATATGAAAAAAAAATTTGTTTTAATATTAAAATTATAAAGTATTAAAGGAATTAAGAGAAAATAAAGGAATGTCTGACTAATAATAGTTTATACTACTGAAACAAAATTTCAAAGAGGTTAAATCTTCACAAATTTTGAATTACATCTAGAAAAATCTTATTATTTGTAACTATAAAAATTATAATGTGTTAAATCAATTAGATAAACTTTAAAAAAATATACGCCTGACTAAATATTGGTTTATACTACTGAAAAATAATTTTCAAAAATTAAGTCTTCTAAATGTTGAATAATGCTAACAAATATAATTATTTTTTTTTGTTTTTATTTAAATTATAATGTATTAAAATAAATAAGAAAAATTTCAGGAGAAAATGCACGTCTGACTTAGTATTGGTTCATACTACTGAAAAATAATTTTCCAAGATTAAATCTTTCAAACCTTGAATAATACTAAAAAAAATTATTTTTTGTTATTATTGGAATTATAATGTATTAGACGAATAAGAAAAAACTTAGGAGAGAGAAATTCATGTCTGACTAAATATTGATTTATACTACTGAAAACAAATTTTTATAGTCTTACTACTTTGAATAATAATAGTTATGCAGAGAAATAATTTTTTTTATCGTTATAATTATTATTTATTAAAAAAAAATTTTTTCTGAAAAAATAAAAAGTCTGACCAAATATTGGCTTATACTACTGGAAAATAATTTTCATAGATTTAATATTCTAAATCTTAAAAAATAAGGAGAAATATTATTTTGTTATTATAAAAATTTTATTGTATTGAACGGAATGTAAGATTAATTTAGGGGAATGTCTGACAAATTAGTTTATACTACAGAAAAGAAAATTCCAAATATTAAATCTTCTTAAATCTTTAATTACATTGAGGAAAAAATTATTTTTTTTAACAATTGAAATTCTAATGTGTTAAATGAATTAGATACACTTTAAGAGAAAATGCACGTCTCACTTATATTGGTTTATACTACTAGAAAACAATTTTCCAAAGATTAAATCTTCTATAAATCTTGAATGATATTAATGAAAAAAAATTATTGTTTGTTATTATTAAAATTATAAAGTATTAAACGAATAAAAGAGAAAATGAGGAAAATGTATGTATCCCTAAATATTGGTTTATACTACTGAAAACATTTTTTCAAAGAATAAATCTTGTAGAATCTTTAGTTACATTAAGAAAAAAACTATTTTTTGTTACTATTAAAATTATAATGTGTTAAATGAATTAGATAAATGAATTAGATAACTTCAAGAAAAAATGCACGTCTGACTAAATATTGGGTTTTACTACTGAAAACGAGCTTTTACAAGGTTAAATCTTTTAAAATCTTGAACAATATTTAGAAGAAAAAAATTTTTTCGTTATTTTTAAGATTATAATGTAATATACGAATTAAAAAAAGAGAAAATGCACATCTGACTAAAGTATTGGATCTGGACAAAATTAGGATTTCATTTCAGTTCGTCGTTACGTGCCGAGTCTGAGCGTTGTCTGGGTGTCCAAGTTTAGACTTTTGGTAATCCAATTTTATCCAGTTATTAGCCCAATAAATTTTTCCTCACGTTTTATTCAAATAAGCTACACAAATAAGAAACAAAACATTGCTCTGAATATGAATATAAACGTCAGAATTAATACAGAAACAATAAAATACCCTATCCCTAGTCTATTGATTATCACCTAAATTTTATTTGACAGTATTTCATCAATAACCTGCAGGTCTTGATAATAATCTTTGAAAATTCAATAAAGTTATATACTTAAAAATACTATTTTCGAATATTTACTTTGTACCTTGTTTCAACAAATGGGTTTGCTTAAAATTCACATATTTTACACACTTGGCTACATATACTATATATATGTATACACATTTATATATATATACATATATATGTATATGTATCAATCGAGTTGGATTTTTTTTACGTATAGCATTCGCGTCATGGACAAAATGTGACTGCGAAATAAAAACAGAAATGTAACGTTGGTTTGCAAAAAAAAAAAAACGAGAAGAGAAAAAATGTATTATAAAAGCACCCAGCAACGCGACAAAATTCAGAATACAAGAACGTATAGTGAAACAAGCTTGATTCGTCTCCATTACAATCACAATGAAATTATCAACACAAATCATGTCTGAAATGTAAAAAAAAGTATATATATATACACCTACATGATGATGGAAAATTTTTTTTTCCTTTTTATTTCTATCAAATTGCAGTGAATTTTCAACAAAAATTCTTATTAGAACGCCTACACACATCATGTGAAAAATTTACACGAATGTATACGTTCACATTCATCTATGTCCACGAATACATATGATATGACATAATAGAAATATTAATTTTTCTTTTACATTTCAATATTTTTCTCTCAATTTTGTAGTATATTTTTATTTTTTACTCTATGAACATTTTAGCAAAAAAAATTTTTTTTTAGAATAGAATTCACTTGTTTTAATATGTCAAAAAAAAATTGTAAATTTTTGTAAACCAATTTTTAATTAAACAATTTGTTCATCTATTAAGAAACAAATCAAACAATCATTCAGTCAGACAGTCAATCAGTCAGACAGTCAGTCAATTAATCAATAAATAAATCAATCAATTTATTAATTAATTCACTTGTCAATTTACTTATCAATCCATCAGTCAAGCTACCTATCATCCCAGTAATTTTCAAACCAATCAATCCATTCGTTAATAAAATAACTTATTCTAATTGTTATTAAAATTATTATTCATAAAAAAATTCTTTCTGAAAAATACATGCCTGATTGAATATTGGTACTAACTACTAGAATAGTGGTTTTGCAAGATAAAATCTTTTTTAACCTAAAATCTTAACAGTGGAATAATAATTTAAATAATTTAAAGTGATCGTCTGACGAAATACTGACTTGTACTACTGAAAACCAGTCTCTATTGTCTTTCTATTTCTTAAATAGACATCATCTTAAACAGACATCTATTTTTTAAATATAAATTTTTTTCAATTTAACATTTTCTGAATTTTAAAAAATTTTCTTACATTATTAAGATTATTAACTAAAACAAATTTTTAATTTTGCAAAACCACTGTTCTAGTAGTTCGAACCAATATTTAGTCAGACTTTTTTTTTAAACATATTTTTTGAACTAAATAGGTAATAATTCTAATAAAGGATAACAACAACAAAATAACTTTTTTTCTTTAGTATTATTCAAGAATTAGAAGATTTATTCATTAAAAATAATTTTCCAGTAGTATAAACCAATATTTAGTCAGACTTGGATTTTCCTCTGAATTATTCCTAATTCGATTAATACGTTTTAATTTTAATAATAACAAAAAATTAATTTTCTTTCTTTACTATTATTCAAGATTTAGAAGCTTTAATCTTTAAAAATAATTTTTCAGTAGTATAAACCAATATTTAGTCAGGCTTGCATTTTACACTAAATTCTTCATAATTCGTTCAAATCATTATAATTTTAATAACAAATAAAATTGTTTTCGTTAATATTTAAGATTCAGAAGATATAATCTTGGAAAACTGTCTTTCAGTAGTATAAACTAATTTTTAGTCAGACATGCATTTTTCCTAAATTTTTTTTATTTCGTTTACTACATTATAATTTTAATAATAACAAAAAATAATTTTTTATTCCTAGTATTTTTTAAGATTTAGAAGATTTAATCTTGGAAAATTGTTTTTTAGTAGTACAAACCAATATTCAGTCAGACATGCATTTTTCACTAAACTTTTCCTTTTATTCGTTCAAAAAGTTCAATACATTATAATTTTATTAATAACGAAACAATTTTTTTTCCACAGCATTATTCCAGATAGAGAAAATTGAATCTTCGAAAATTATTTTTCAGTAGTATAAGCCAATATTTAGTCAGACGTGCATTTTCTTCTAAAGTTTTTCTAATTAATTTTAATTCATTATAAATTAAATATAGTAACAAAAAGAATAATTATTTTTTGTTAGTATCATTCAAGTTTAAGAAAATTTAGTGTTTGAATATAATTTTTCAGTAGTATAAGCCAATATTTAGTCAGACATTTATTATTATTTATCTCAGAAGAATTTTTGTTAATAAATAATAATTGTAACGTTAAAAAATTATTTCTCTGCATTACTATTATTATTCAAAGTAATAAGACTAAAAATTTGTTTTAAGTAGTATAAACCACTATTTAGTCAGACCTGTATTTTTAAATATATTATAATTGCAGTAGTAATAAATATAATAAGTATAATAATTGTTACTTCTTTTGTGGTGTTATTTAAGATTGTATTGAAGATTTAACCTCACAAAAGCTTTTTTTCAGTAGTATAAACCACTATTTAGTCAGACATACAATTTTCATAGTAAGACGTTTTTTATCAATTGATTTAACACCATCTATTTTCATCTCTACACAGAAAAATTCGCTTCGAGTTCGATCCCACTACGATTTAAAATTAATCTTTCAAAAATATTATCCTTATTTCTTCCCCTGCATATAGTCTATAAAAATTTCACCTACAACTAAAAATGAATTTCATCAAAACTAAATTGACTTTCAGTGTTATTTACGAAACATAGTTATACTGAGTTTTACAACTGTCAAACGTAATGTACCTCAGCGTATATGAAGTTAATATATAAAGCTCTCATATACTGTATAACGCCAACTTTTTTATTTACAAGGAAAAAAGAATTAAAAAAAAAATTCAAAATAAAATAAAAAGAATCATATATATATATATATATATAGGAAAAAAAGAATGTCACTCCAGGGTGCTTTATTCGTTGGTGAAATTTTTCCAACAACCTCCCCCCTTTTTTGCACGATCCGTATTATCGTATTAATAAAAGGGAATTAGCGGAACAGTAAAGTGCTTTTAACGCCCTCTGTCTATTCAGAAGTTCTCTAATATGACAAGCACACCACCTACGAATGTTTCGTTCATATAAACGTCCGCATTGCCGTTCTTGGTCACAATGTGGCTCCGCGGGTATTAATGGCAACGCGTCAAAATCAATTTTCATTTGGCGAATACTTATGTACGATTCAATCCAATTTGCATCACACATCTCTTCCACCCCCCTCCCTCTTTCACCCCTTTTTCTACCCATTTGACCCCTTCTCGCATTTCCCTGATCGTACTCCCCCCCTTCGAATATTCTATCTCTCCCCCCACCTGTCCCACTACTCTTTTCGCTTTACGCTTCAAGTCTGTATCGGCGCATTTTATCGTAATTGGAAACTCAGGGATGTTTTCCCAGTGACAAAAAGCGCGCAGGAACGACCTTCGTCACTTCATCAGCCAACATCATTTTTATTAGTTGAATGATCGACATTTTTGTACGATTTTTAACACGGAGTGTCGCGCGAAACGATAATCAACCGTTACCAATATTTCGTTTCAGGTTTTTTTTTCTCTCTCTCTCTTCAAATAACAGAAAAACATATAATGTAATTGAAAGAGTTTTGAGTATTTTTAATTTAAAATATATTTCCAGTTTTCATCCAGGGGATCATTTATAAAAATATTACCAAAAAAAGAAATAACATTTAAAAAAAAAAAAAACCCAACAAACAAAAAAAAAAATTTGAGAGTAAATTAAATATTGGCTTTTAATTAAATTTCGTTTTCTTTTATTACTCTCGAAAAAAAAAATTTTAAAGAGAATGAAATTTGTTGCAGTTTCAACAAAAAAAAACACGGTTATAATAATAAATGCGTAATAACTTTCATTTTATAATATGTAATCAGTAGAAGAATCTTTTTATTTAAATTTTAATGAATATTAAAAAAAAAAAAAGAGAATTTTTATTCATTTTTATATTCGTATTTAATACCATAATTTAATGTAACTCATTTCAAGGGTTAATTGAATGTAATTGAACTCGATATAATTATTGGAAAATTTGCATTTTATTTTTTTTTTCTTGCTCTTGATCAGAATGGAAGGAGAAAAAGAGGATCAAATATTCAGATCATTAATCAGACCGGTGGACGACGTGAGTGAAAGGGTGCAACTAAATATGGTTCGCGAAACAAATAGAGACAGAGGAGGAAGAGAGAAAAAAGAAAAGAAAAGAAGATTTGAAATAAGAAGAGAATGATAAAGAGGTGAAGGGGTAAGATTATCAACTGAAGAAGCTTGCCTTCGCCCTAAGGACGTCAGGACGAGACGTAATGATGGTGTACGCATGTCGACAAGAGTTGGGATGGTGGAAAGCGCGCGGCAAGTGGAGCCGTCTCGCTTCTAGGTAATTAAAAATAATCTCCTCTCTGTTCCCTTCTTCATCTTCGCCAACACCACCGGCACCACACACACATAAATACCCCTCTCTCTTTCCCTCCCCCCCTTCTCTCATACCTCACCTACAATTCTTCGAATACCCACCAAACACTGTGTGTCCCTTCTCACTCCTTTTTCGCGGCTCATTAAATCGACCATAAATTATGCATCGAAAATTACAGACGACCAGCCAACCAACCGAATATCAGACTCGGAATAATAAGCAATTTGTAATCAAGAAGCGTCGTTTGGGTGTTAGTTAGTAAGAAATTCTATGGCAGTCCATGTCCCGTCTACACACCACTGTGTAAAAAGAATTGCAAATTATGAATTAGCATTATACGTTCAACAGCACACTCGGTTTTCTTTTTTTTTTCTTTTCTTTTTTTTTGCTTTCTCTTTTAATATCTCGAATCATTTACTCCTTTATCTTTTGTTTACTTTATCCTACAAACTAAAGATCATCATTATTCAAGTACAGAGTAATAGTATAATTATTATTAATCGGAAGGCATGAATATTCTGGTGGGGAAAAATATTATTATTAATAACTATACCGGTGTTACAACAAGATAAATATTCTTCTTTTAAAGATAGGGGATTTCTAATGATTTATAATTATTAATTATCTTTCTTGTTAATCGAATATTTATTTTGAAAAATTGAATATTTAAGGTCATGTTATTCAGTGGTCACGTGCTCCATATACTTTACTATGGGAACACGTGACCACTGAATAACATGACCTTAACCGATTTTAAAAAATTTAAATAACTTTTTAACGAATTTTGTTTAGAATTCCTATAGCTGTAAAAATCATCAAGTGAAGCGGATCAAAATTTTACTAAATTAAGCAAAATTTTTAAATCTTTCACAACAATTGAAACTTTAGCTATTCTACACTGAGAGTATTTTTTTTAATTCAAAAATAAGTCACTAGCCAAAAAAATATGTTTGAATTAAATATATTTTATAATTAAATTAAACGTAATTTTTATTGAACCAAATTTAGTATGTATTGAATCAAAATTATTATGTTTAATTCAAAGATATCATTTTTGCTTGACTGTATATTGTATATTGTAATTGGCGGATGGAGTATTTTTACTAGTAATTTCGCACAAAATATTTTTACTAAAGGAAATTCTTGTACATAAACATCTAATAAACAATAGGCAACAACAAAATCAATTGTTTATTAACAATTTAAATTTTTAAAGCTCTTAACTTCCTAAAACTCAAAAATTCGATTGTCTGCTAATTGGCGGATGGAGTATTTTGACTAGTAATTTCGCCAAAATAATTCTAGTATAGGAAATTCTTGTAAACAAGCATCTAATGAACAATAGGCAACAACAAAATCAATTGTTTATTAACAATTTAAATTTTTAAAGCTCTTAAGTTCCTAAAACTCAAAAATTCGATTGTCTGCTAATTGGCGGATGGAGTATTTTGACTAGTAATTTTGCTAAAATAATTTTACTAAAGGAAATTCTTGTAAATAAACAACTAGTAAACAATAGGCAACAACAAAATCAATTGTTTATTAACAATTTAAATTTTTAAAGCTCTTAACTTCCTAAAACTCGAAAATTCGATTGTCTGCTAATTGGCGGATGGAGTATTTTGACTAGTATTTTTGCCAAAATATTTTTACTAAAGGAAATTCTTGTAAATAAACAACTAGTAAACAATAGGCAACAACAAAATCAATTGTTTATTAAGAATTTAAATTTTTAAAGCTCTTAAGTTCCTAAAACTCAAAAATTCGATTGTCTGCTAATTGGCGGATGGAGTATTTTGACTAGTAATTTTGCCAAAATAATTTTAGTAAAGGAAATTCTTGTAAATAAACATCTAATGAACAATAGGCAACAACAAAATCAATTGTTTATTAACAATTTAAATTTTTAAAGCTCTTAACTTCCTAAAACTCAAAAATTCGATTGTCTGCTAATTGGCGGATGGAGTATTTTGACTAGTAATTTCGCCAAAATAATTCTAGTATAGGAAATTCTTGTAAACAAGCATCTAATGAACAATAGGCAACAACAAAATCAATTGTTTATTAACAATTTAAATTTTTAAAGCTCCTAACTTCCTAAAACTCAAAAATTCGATTGTCTGCTAATTGGCGGATGGAGTATTTTGACTAGTAATTTCGCACAAAATATTTTTAGTAAAAGAAATTTTTGTAAATAAACATCTAATAAACAATAGGCAACAACAAAAGCAATTGTTTATTAACAATTTAAATTTTTAAAGCTCTTAACTTCCTAAAACTCAAAAATTCGATTGTCTGCTAATTGGTGGATGGAGTATTTTGACTAGTAATTTTGCCAAAATAATTTTAGTAAAGGAAATTCTTGTAAATAAACATCTAATAAACAATAGGCAACAACAAAAGCAATTGTTTATTAACAATTTAAATTTTTAAAGCTCTTAACTTCCTAAAACTCAAAAATTCGATTGTCTGCTAATTGGCGGATGGAGTATTTTGACTAGTAATTTTGCACAAAATATTTTTACTAAAGGAAATTCTTGTAAATAAACATCTAATGAACAATAGGCAACAACAAAATAAATTGTTTATTAACAATTTAAATTTTTAAAGCTCTTAAGTTCCTAAAACTCAAAAATTCGATTGTCTGCTAATTGGCGGATGGAGTATTTTGACTAGTAATTTCGCACAAAATATTTTTAGTAAAATAAATTCTTGTAAATAAACATCTAATGAACAATAGGCAACAACAAAATCAATTGTTTATTAACAATTTAAATTTTTAAAGCTCTTAACTTCCTAAAACTCAAAAATTCGATTGTCTGCTAATTGGCGGATGGAGTATTTTGACTAGTAATTTCGCACAAAATATTTTTACTAAAGGAAATTCTTGTAAATAAACATCTAATGAACAATAGGCAACAACAAAATCAATTGTTTATTAACAATTTAAATTTTTAAAGCTCTTAAGTTCCTAAAACTCAAAAATTCGATTGTCTGCTAATTGGCGGATGGAGTATTTTGACTAGTAATTTCGCACAAAATATTTTTACTAAAGGAAATTCTTGTAAATAAACAACTAGTAAACAATAGGCAACAACAAAATCAATTGTTTATTAACAATTTAAATTTTTAAAGCTCTTAACTTCCAAAAACTCAAAAATTCGATTGTCTGCTAATTGGCGGATGGAGTATTTTGACTAGTAATTTCGCCAAAATAATTTTCCTAAAGGAAATTCTTGTAAACAAGCATCTAATGAACAATAGGCAACAACAAAATCAATTGTTTATTAACAATTTAAATTTTTAAAGCTCTTAACTTCCTAAAACTCAAAAATTCGATTGTCTGCTAATTGGCGGATGGAGTATTTTGACTAGTAATTTCGCCAAAATAATTCTAGTATAGGAAATTCTTGTAAACAAGCATCTAATGAACAATAGGCAACAACAAAATCAATTGTTTATTAACAATTTAAATTTTTAAAGCTCTTAAGTTCCTAAAACTCAAAAATTCGATTGTCTGCTAATTGGCGGATGGAGTATTTTGACTAGTAATTTCGCACAAAATATTTTTACTAAAGAAAATTCTTGTAAATAAACAACTAGTAAACAATAGGCAACAACAAAATCAATTGTTTATTAACAATTTAAATTTTTAAAGCTCTTAACTTCCTAAAACTCAAAAATTCGATTGTCTGCTAATTGGCGGATGGAGTATTTTGACTAGTAATTTTGCCAAAATATTTTAAGAAAAGAAAATTCTTGTAAATAAACATTTAATGAACAATAGGCAACAACAAAATCAATTGTTTATTAACAATTTAAATTTTTAAAGCTCTTAACTTCCAAAAACTCAAAAATTCGATTGTCTGCTAATTGGCGGATAAATTATTTTGACTAGTAATTTCGCCAAAATAATTTTACTAAAGGAAATTCTTGTAAATAAGCATCTAATAAACAATAGGCAACAACAAAATCAATTGTTTATTAACAATTTAAATTTTTAAAGCTCTTAACTTCCTAAAACTCAAAAATTCGATTGTCTGCTAATTGGCGGATGGAGTATTTTGACTAGTAATTTTGCACAAAATATTTTTACTAAAAGAAATTCTTGTAAACAAGCATCTAATGAACAATAGGCAACAACAAAATCAATTGTTTATTAACAATTTAAATTTTTAAAGCTCTTAACTTCCTAAAACTCAAAAATTCGATTGTCTGCTAATTGGCGGATGGAGTATTTTGACTAGTAATTTCGCACAAAATATTTTTACTAAAGGAAATTCTTGTAAATAAACATCTAATGAACAATAGGCAACAACAAAATCAATTGTTTATTAACAATTTAAATTTTTAAAGCTCTTAACTTCCAAAAACTCAAAAATTCGATTGTCTGCTAATTGGCGGATGGAGTATTTTGACTAGTAATTTCGCCAAAATAATTTTCCTAAAGGAAATTCTTGTAAACAAGCATCTAATGAACAATAGGCAACAACAAAATAAATTGTTTATTAACAATTTAAATTTTTAAAGCTCTTAAGTTCCTAAAACTCAAAAATTCGATTGTCTGCTAATTGGCGGATGGAGTATTTTGACTAGTAATTTTGCCAAAATAATTTTAGTAAAGGAAATTCTTGTAAATAAACATCTAATAAACAATAGGCAACAACAAAATCAATTGTTTATTAACAATTTAAATTTTTAAAGCTCTTAACTTCCTAAAACTCAAAAATTCGATTGTCTGCTAATTGGCGGATGGAGTATTTTGACTAGTAATTTCGCCAAAATAATTTTACTAAAGGAAATTCTTGTAAATAAACATCTAATAAACAATAGGCAACAACAAAATCAATTGTTTATTAACAATTTAAATTTTTAAAGCTCTTAACTTCCTAAAACTCAAAAATTCGATTGTCTGCTAATTGGCGGATGGAGTATTTTGACTAGTAATTTTGCCAAAATATTTTAAGAAAAATAAATTCTTGTAAATAAACATCTAATGAACAATAGGCAACAACAAAATCAATTGTTTATTAACAATTTAAATTTTTAAAGCTCTTAACTTCCAAAAACTCAAAAATTCGATTGTCTGCTAATTGGCGGATGGAGTATTTTGACTAGTAATTTCGCTAAAATAATTTTACTAAAGGAAATTCTTGTAAATAAACATCTAATGAACAATAGGCAACAACAAAATCAATTGTTTATTAACAATTTAAATTTTTAAAGCTCTTAACTTCCAAAAACTCAAAAATTCGATTGTCTGCTAATTGGCGGATGGAGTATTTTGACTAGTAATTTCGCCAAAATAATTTTCCTAAAGGAAATTCTTGTAAACAAGCATCTAATGAACAATAGGCAACAACAAAATAAATTGTTTATTAACAATTTAAATTTTTAAAGCTCTTAACTTCCTAAAACTCAAAAATTCGATTGTCTGCTAATTGGCGGATGGAGTATTTTGACTAGTAATTTCGCCAAAATAATTTTACTAAAGGAAATTCTTGTAAATAAACATCTAATAAACAATAGGCAACAACAAAATCAATTGTTTATTAACAATTTAAATTTTTAAAGCTCTTAACTTCCAAAAACTCAAAAATTCGATTGTCTGCTAATTGGCGGATGGAGTATTTTGACTAGTAATTTCGCTAAAATAATTTTACTAAAGGAAATCCTTGTAAACAAGCATCTAATGAACAATAGGCAACAACAAAATAAATTGTTAATTAACAATTTAAATTTTTAAAGCTCTTAAGTTCCTAAAACTCAAAAATTCGATTGTCTGCTAATTGGCGGATGGAGTATTTTGACTAGTAATTTCGCACAAAATATTTTTACTAAAGGAAATTCTTGTAAATAAACAACTAGTAAACAATAGGCAACAACAAAATCAATTGTTTATTAACAATTTAAATTTTTAAAGCTCTTAACTTCCTAAAACTCAAAAATTCGATTGTCTGCTAATTGGCGGATGGAGTATTTTGACTAGTAATTTTGCACAAAATATTTTTACTAAAAGAAATTCTTGTAAACAAGCATCTAATGAACAATAGGCAACAACAAAATCAATTGTTTATTAACAATTTAAATTTTTAAAGCTCTTAACTTCCTAAAACTCAAAAATTCGATTGTCTGCTAATTGGCGGATGGAGTATTTTGACTAGTAATTTCGCACAAAATATTTTTACTAAAGGAAATTCTTGTAAATAAACATCTAATGAACAATAGGCAACAACAAAATCAATTGTTTATTAACAATTTAAATTTTTAAAGCTCTTAAGTTCCTAAAACTCAAAAATTCGATTGTCTGCTAATTGGCGGATGGAGTATTTTGACTAGTAATTTCGCACAAAATATTTTTACTAAAGAAAATTCTTGTACATAAACATCTAATAAACAATAGGCAACAACAAAATCAATTGTTTATTAACAATTTAAATTTTTAAAGCTCTTAACTTCCTAAAACTCAAAAATTCGATTGTCTGCTAATTGGCGGATGGAGTATTTTGACTAGTAATTTCGCACAAAATATTTTTACTAAAGGAAATTCTTGTAAATAAACATCTAATGAACAATAGGCAACAACAAAATCAATTGTTTATTAACAATTTAAATTTTTAAAGCTCTTAACTTCCAAAAACTCAAAAATTCGATTGTCTGCTAATTGGCGGATGGAGTATTTTGACTAGTAATTTCGCCAAAATAATTTTCCTAAAGGAAATTCTTGTAAACAAGCATCTAATGAACAATAGGCAACAACAAAATAAATTGTTTATTAACAATTTAAATTTTTAAAGCTCTTAAGTTCCTAAAACTCAAAAATTCGATTGTCTGCTAATTGGCGGATGGAGTATTTTGACTAGTAATTTTGCCAAAATAATTTTAGTAAAGGAAATTCTTGTAAATAAACA
The DNA here is from genome assembly GCF_015476425.1 of Leptopilina heterotoma. NCBI lineage: Eukaryota > Metazoa > Arthropoda > Insecta > Hymenoptera > Figitidae > Leptopilina > Leptopilina heterotoma. The sequence goes on from NW_025111200.1 coordinate 130,224, forward strand.
TCTAATAAACAATAGGCAACAACAAAATCAATTGTTTATTAACAATTTAAATTTTTAAAGCTCTTAACTTCCAAAAACTCAAAAATTCGATTGTCTGCTAATTGGCGGATGGAGTATTTTGACTAGTAATTTCGCTAAAATAATTTTACTAAAGGAAATTCTTGTAAATAAACATCTAATGAACAATAGGCAACAACAAAATCAATTGTTTATTAACAATTTAAATTTTTAAAGCTCTTAACTTCCAAAAACTCAAAAATTCGATTGTCTGCTAATTGGCGGATGGAGTATTTTGACTAGTAATTTCGCCAAAATAATTTTCCTAAAGGAAATTCTTGTAAACAAGCATCTAATGAACAATAGGCAACAACAAAATAAATTGTTTATTAACAATTTAAATTTTTAAAGCTCTTAACTTCCTAAAACTCAAAAATTCGATTGTCTGCTAATTGGCGGATGGAGTATTTTGACTAGTAATTTTGCCAAAATAATTTTAGTAAAGGAAATTCTTGTAAATAAACATCTAATGAACAATAGGCAACAACAAAATCAATTGTTTATTAACAATTTAAATTTTTAAAGCTCTTAACTTCCTAAAACTCAAAAATTCGATTGTCTGCTAATTGGCGGATAAATTATTTTGACTAGTAATTTCGCCAAAATAATTTTACTAAAGGAAATTCTTGTAAATAAGCATCTAATAAACAATAGGCAACAACAAAATCAATTGTTTATTAACAATTTAAATTTTTAAAGCTCTTAACTTCCTAAAACTCAAAAATTCGATTGTCTGCTAATTGGCGGATGGAGTATTTTGACTAGTAATTTCACACAAAATATTTTAAGAAAAATAAATTCTTGTAAATAAACATTTAATGAACAATAGGCAACAACAAAATCAATTGTTTATTAACAATTTAAATTTTTAAACCTCTTAACTTCCTAAAACTCAAAAATTCGATTGTCTGCTAATTGGCGGATGGAGTATTTTGACTAGTAATTTCGCCAAAATAATTTTACTAAAGGAAATTCTTGTAAATAAACATCTAATAAACAATAGGCAACAACAAAATCAATTGTTTATTACCAATTTGAATTTTTAAAGCTCTTAACTTCCAAAAACTCAAAAATTCGATTGTCTGCTAATTGGCGGATGGAGTATTTTGACTAGTAATTTCGCCAAAATAATTTTACTAAAGGAAATTCTTGTAAACAAGCATCTAATGAACAATAGGCAACAACAAAAGCAATATTTTATTAACAATTTAAATTTTTAAAGCTCTTAAGTTCCTAAAACTCAAAAATTCGATTGTCTGCTAATTGGCGGATGGAGTATTTTGACTAGTAATTTTGCCAAAATATTTTTAGTAAAATAAATGCTTGTAAATAAACATCTAATGAACAATAGGCAACAACAAAATCAATTGTTTATTAACAATTTAAATTTTTAAAGCTCTTAACTTCCTAAAACTCAAAAATTCGATTGTCTGCTAATTGGCGGATGGAGTATTTTGACTAGTAATTTCGCACAAAATATTTTTACTAAAGGAAATTCTTGTAAATAAACAACTAGTAAACAATAGGCAACAACAAAATCAATTGTTTATTAACAATTTAAATTTTTAAAGCTCTTAACTTCCTAAAACTCAAAAATTCGATTGTCTGCTAATTGGCGGATGGAGTATTTTGACTAGTAATTTTGCACAAAATATTTTTACTAAAAGAAATTCTTGTAAACAAGCATCTAATGAACAATAGGCAACAACAAAATCAATTGTTTATTAACAATTTAAATTTTTAAAGCTCTTAACTTCCTAAAACTCAAAAATTCGATTGTCTGCTAATTGGCGGATGGAGTATTTTGACTAGTAATTTCGCACAAAATATTTTTACTAAAGGAAATTCTTGTAAATAAACATCTAATGAACAATAGGCAACAACAAAATCAATTGTTTATTAACAATTTAAATTTTTAAAGCTCTTAACTTCCAAAAACTCAAAAATTCGATTGTCTGCTAATTGGCGGATGGAGTATTTTGACTAGTAATTTCGCCAAAATAATTTTCCTAAAGGAAATTCTTGTAAACAAGCATCTAATGAACAATAGGCAACAACAAAATAAATTGTTTATTAACAATTTAAATTTTTAAAGCTCTTAAGTTCCTAAAACTCAAAAATTCGATTGTCTGCTAATTGGCGGATGGAGTATTTTGACTAGTAATTTCGCACAAAATATTTTTAGTAAAAGAAATTTTTGTAAATAAACATCTAATAAACAATAAGCAACAACAAAAGCAATATTTTATTAACAATTTAAATTTTTAAAGCTCTTAACTTCCTAAAACTCAAAAATTCGATTGTCTGCTAATTGGCGGATGGAGTATTTTGACTAGTAATTTTGCCAAAATAATTTTAGTAAAGGAAATTCTTGTAAATAAACATCTAATAAACAATAGGCAACAACAAAATCAATTGTTTATTAACAATTTAAATTTTTAAAGCTCTTAACTTCCTAAAACTCAAAAATTCGATTGTCTGCTAATTGGCGGATGGAGTATTTTGACTAGTAATTTCGCCAAAATAATTTTACTAAAGGAAATTCTTGTAAATAAACATCTAATAAACAATAGGCAACAACAAAATCAATTGTTTATTAACAATTTAAATTTTTAAAGCTCTTAACTTCCTAAAACTCAAAAATTCGATTGTCTGCTAATTGGCGGATGGAGTATTTTGACTAGTAATTTTGCCAAAATATTTTAAGAAAAATAAATTCTTGTAAATAAACATCTAATGAACAATAGGCAACAACAAAATCAATTGTTTATTAACAATTTAAATTTTTAAAGCTCTTAACTTCCTAAAACTCAAAAATTCGATTGTCTGCTAATTGGCGGATGGAGTATTTTGACTAGTAATTTCGCACAAAATATTTTTACTAAAGGAAATTCTTGTAAATAAACATCTAATGAACAATAGGCAACAACAAAATCAATTGTTTATTAACAATTTAAATTTTTAAAGCTCTTAACTTCCTAAAACTCAAAAATTCGATTGTCTGCTAATTGGCGGATGGAGTATTTTGACTAGTAATTTCGCACAAAATATTTTTACTAAAGGAAATTCTTGTAAATAAACATCTAATGAACAATAGGCAACAACAAAATCAATTGGTTATTAACAATTTAAATTTTTAAAGCTCCTTACTTCCAAAAACTCAAAAATTCGATTGTCTGCTAATTGGCGGATGGAGTATTTTGACTAGTAATTTCGCCAAAATAATTTTACTAAAGGAAATTCTTGTAAACAAGCATCTAATGAACAATAGGCAACAACAAAATCAATTGTTTATTAACAATTTAAATTTTTAAAGCTCCTAACTTCCTAAAACTCAAAAATTCGATTGTCTGCTAATTGGCGGATGGAGTATTTTGACTAGTAATTTCGCACAAAATATTTTAAGAAAAATAAATTCTTGTAAATAAACATTTAATGAACAATAGGCAACAACAAAATCAATTGGTTATTAACAATTTAAATTTTTAAAGCTCCTTACTTCCTAAAACTCAAAAATTCGATTGTCTGCTAATTGGCGGATGGAGTATTTTGACTAGTAATTTCGCACAAAATATTTTAAGAAAAATAAATTCTTGTAAATAAACATTTAATGAACAATAGGCAACAACAAAATCAATTGTTTATTAACAATTTAAATTTTTAAAGCTCCTAACTTCCTAAAACTCAAAAATTCGATTGTCTGCTAATTGGCGGATGGAGTATTTTGACTAGTAATTTCGCACAAAATATTTTAAGAAAAATAAATTCTTGTAAATAAACATTTAATAACAATAGGCAACAACAAAATCAATTGTTTATTAACAATTTAAATTTTTAAAGCTCTTAACTTCCTAAAACTCAAAAATTCGATTGTCTGCTAATTGGCGGATGGAGTATTTTGACTAGTAATTTCGCACAAAATATTTTACTAAAGAAATTCTTGTTAATAAACAACTAGTAAACAATAGGCAACAACAAAATCAATTGTTTATTAACAATTTAAATTTTTAAAGCTCCTATCTTCCTAAAACTCAAAAATTCGATTGTCTGCTAATTGGCGGATGGAGTATTTTGACTAGTAATTTCGCACAAAATATTTTTACTAAAGGAAATTCTTGTAAATAAACATCTATGAACAATAGGCAACAACAAAATCAATTGTTTATTAACAATTTAAATTTTTAAAGCTCTTAAGTTCCTAAAACTCAAAAATTCGATTGTCTGCTAATTGGCAGATGGAGTATTTTGACTAGTAATTTCGCTAAAATAATTTTACTAAAGGAAATTCTTGTAAATAAACATCTAATGAACAATAGGCAACAACAAAATCAATTGTTTATTAACAATTTAAATTTTTAAAGCTCTTAACTTCCAAAAACTCAAAAATTCGATTGTCTGCTAATTGGCGGATGGAGTATTTTGACTAGTAATTTTGCCAAAATAATGTTACTAAAGGAAATTCTGCTAAGACAGTAGGATCTTTTAATAGTGCAGTTCTGAACAGTGCAGCCATTAGTGAGTTGAGTAGGCAAGGGGTTTGGAGGGGCAATGGTAAAAAGAATCTATGATTTTAAATACATTGCCGTCGCTCATTTCATTATTTAGTATTATTTAGTGGTTCCCGGTATTTTGTAGTGGGGACCTTCAATTTTCTTGACACGGACCAGAATGTTTTTCTTTTTGCTGGTTTCGAACAGTGCACAATATTCCTGACGACTGCACTATTGGTAGATCCTACTGTAAGTATTTAATGAATAATAGGCAAGAACAAAATCAATTGTTTATTAGCAATCGAATTTTTTAGTTTTGCGAAGCTAAGAACTTTAAAAAATTCACTTGTTAATAAATAATTGATTTTGTTGTTGCCTATTGTTCATTAGATGTTTATTTACAAGAATGTGACTCTTTATAAAATTTAATTATTTTAAATTATTAAATTTAAATACTTTGAATATTAGATTTGATTAAAAGTTTTGAATGAAATTCTTTAATAAATTTTATTATTTTCATTTCGATTTTCACTTTCTTTCTTATTTTCATTTTCACTTTGACAGATTTTTACTTTCATTTTCGTTCCGATAGAATTTTATTTGTACGGTAACTTTTATTTTCATTTACACTTTAAGAAACTTTCTTCTTCACCTTGATGTATTTTCTTTAGATTCATTGTCTTTTTGAAGATAAAAATAAAATTGAGAGTGAAGATTTGTCACTGTGAATGTAATCGAAATGAAAATATATGTCAAAGTAAAAATGAAGACGAAAGTGAAATAAAAATTTTGTCAAATAAAAATGAAAATGAAATTCTTTCGAAGTTAAAGTGAAAATAAAAGTAATAATCTATCAAAGTGAAAGTAGAAGTGAAAGTAAAAATGAAAATAAAAGTCGAAATGAAAGTCAAAATGAAATTACATAATCGACATCTAGAAGCTAGAACTCTTATTAAAACTCATAAAAATTATTTTTCACTATCGCATCAACATTTTTCAAGTAAAAAAAAATTTTCCTCGCCCCAGCAGCATTTTCACTATACACTTCTATATCTCATATTTTAATTATAAAAACGATCTCGATTTATGAGCTAAGCCCTTGATGAGTTTCGTGGGGACTTTAAGATGGACACCTAATTAACTAACTCCTTCTTACTTTTGAAATGAAATTATTTTAGCTCGCAAGGTAAGAGAGAAAGGTGACTGTGCGCAGGGAAAGGAAAAGTGTAGTGGCAGTAACTGTTGAAGAAGGATGGAAAAGTATTATAACACGGGGCGAGCAAGTAGAGTGGGGAAAAACTACAACCCAAACTACTTTTCAGCTGCTCCTGCCTCTGGATTATAATTAAAACGTCGCGCTGGTCACGGTATAATAAATTAATGTATAATTAACATAGCTAATTATAATACCGAGTTGAAAATTTTTCTCCTATAACTCGAACGCACAGCAGCCTCGCATATGCGGAGGCAGTGCAGCAGCAGCGCGGTAATTTATGATCGGACATGAAAAATTACCGTCTCGGGGGGGTTTAATCATCCTCGGACCCTGGGTATCGCGGCTGTGTGGTGTCTCCCTTCACCTCATTCCACATACTATAACACCCACTCGTCTTTCTTCCCCCCACCCCACTCTTCCTTTCCTTCCCCTTATTATGCACAAGTACCACCAACCGCCAATTTTTGCCCGAACTTAATAACTTATTTTAATTTTCAAAAGCCAATCTATTGAAACTACTTATGAATACAAAATCGAAAGTAAATTCTCTTAACAAAAATTTACAGTACGTACTAGCAATTTTTTTTTAAGTTTTAATTTTATTCTCAACTCTCAATAAATCTGACTTGTTGAGAATTGTTGTTAGTATTTATATTAATTAATAATTTTTAATTAATAGTAATTTTATTTATTTACAAATATAATTTATTGTTTTTTTCATTATTTACCTCTTTTTTTCTAAAAAATGTTTATCAGAATTCATGTAAAAATTCCATAGAATTATTCTAGTGAAATTCTACAGAATGTTTACTAGAATCCATACGGTCAGTTTAGCTTTTACTACAAATATAATAAAAGTTACTTTATTCGTTTTTTCGGAGCAAAATAAATGAAATTTCTTAAAGAATATTTGAAAAGATTAATGGGACAAAATATTTTTAACAATTGCAATAAAAGTCTAGAAGTAAAAAAATGTCGAGACGCTTGTATTCCAATATATAAGTTGATTAAGAACAACGGGGGCAGAGAATTTGTGAGTAAAATATATGAAAAGAGCGTAAACGGAAGTTCTGAAAGAGATGGGGTTTTTTGGAGAAACAAAAGTCGAAAAGCGGCAAATTTCTGTAAAAGCTCCACACGAGACTTGATGATGAAGAGTATGTATATGATACTCGAAAACATATATACGAACACACAAGTCAGACTGTAGGTTACATAACTGAATTATTCCATGAACACGTAAAGTTTTAATTTATTACGACTCGCATTAATGTTTGCTGCTGTTCTTGTTGCTCGACCCGACGTGCGAGGAAAAGCTCGACGAAAAAAAAATAGAAGAAGAGAAACACAAAAACAAAATGAAAAAAAACACATAGAAAAGAAACAAAACAAAAGAACGTCGGGGGAAAAAAAAGACAAGCGAAGAAGAAGAAACTCGTTATAAAATACAATTTACTCCCTCGCAATGGGGTTTTCGCCATAATGAGATTTCACGTTGGCGCACGAACGCGTGTACCTAATTGTTAATAAAATGGAATAACTAGAATGAATTAACGCGTGTTAACTCTCCAGACGCATTTCACACTGTCTCTTCTTTCGTTTCACAGATAAAGATGGATAATATTACGTGTATAGTTGAATGTTCGAAATTTATTTCGAACAGAAAATTTTTCTCTCTCTCGTTTCTTCTTCAAAACTGGGAGAGTGTGAAAATTTATTAAGTAGAATTATACTTTTATTTGATTCGAATAAATTATATTTGGTTCATATAGAATTTTTCTCCGGGTGTAGTGAAAAAAATTCTGACGATTTCTATTTGTCATTACAATTTTGAATTCATTATAAAATAAAAATAATTGTAACATAATAATATAATAAACAATCTATCCAATGTTAACAAAAAACAAAAGTATACAAAAAAAAACTTCTGAGTGTGAGGGACAGAAAAAGTGAAAGAATGAATACGAATATTATGATAGTTAATTCATTTTATAACTGAAAGGAAACAAATTTAAATCTCCACCATAATTGATTTATTAAATTTACTAAAATTTTTTTAAAAATCAATTCTTTTCCAAATTTTTCAATTAGAATTCTTTAAAAATACTAATATATTTCAAAATAATTTTTAACATGAAACAAATAAAATCCATTGAAATATAAAATTTTATTTTATAGAAATATTTGAAAAAATTTACAAACGTTTCAATTTAACATTTTTTTCTCAAATACAATTGTAAAAAAAAAACAATTTTAAAAAATTTTAATTACATTTATTCAAGAAAAAAATTTTTTCGACAGTACTAAATTAAATTATTCAAAACTTCAATACTTTTTGTTAAACAAAAAATAAAAAACTTTTCTATCTTTCACAGGAATTAAATTTAAAAATAATTTCAATGAAAAACTTTTTGAAATTCAATTATTTTTAAAAATTACCGACTGTAATTCTTACAAAATTCAATTATTTTTTTAGAATTTTTCGATAAAATTATTCAAATTATTTTTTAAAGAATTTTTAAAGAAAATCAATGTAATTAATAATTTTTTAAATAAAAATTTGAATATTTTGATACTTTTGCTTCCCTTAAATTTTCAAAAAAATTTAATTTGAAAATCTTTAAAATTTAATTAATTCCTAAAATTTCCGTTATAACGATTTAAATATTCAATTATAGTTTCTAAAATTTTTACTGACATTTTTTTAAAAATCAATTCCTATCAGAATTTAACTACGAGAATTGAAATATTAAAAAAGAATAATAATTTTTGTAAATTCATAAAATAATGTATTTTCAAAAATACTATAATATTTTAGATAATTTTCAAAGATGAAAAAATAAAATTCTTTAAAATATACATTTCATTAAAATTTTACAAAATTTCCAATTGTATCGATTTTTTTAAAAATTAATTTCAGGAATCAAAATATTTTCGAAATTTTAATTACGATTTCTCAAAAACCTAATTTTTGTCAGAATTTCGAAATTAAATCTTTTAAATTTCAATCATTTTTCTAAAATAAATATTTAAATACCTACTTATTGTTCTTTATTTTCTTAAAATTTCGAAATACTTTCAATGTAAAACCATTTGAAAATTCTTTTTATGAAAATTTAAACTGCACGTCTTCTAAACTTCAATTATTTTTTTTAGAAATTTTTGAATAATATTATTCAAAACTGTCAATGCCACACAATAAATTAATTACCTACTAATTATTATTATTTATTTTTAATATTTCTTTATTTTAACATTTATTTGAATTCATGAAGAAATTTTATTGAATTGTTCTAGTAAAATTCTATTGTATTTTTTTGAGGAATAAATTACAAAATTTTTTAAAAATTACAACTACACAAACAAATCGAAAAAGTTTAAACTACAAGAAATTTTTTTTACAAAAGTTAATGTCAAATTTAAGTTTATGTCACTGCTTAATCAGTAAAATTTTTTAAATTTAACTAAATTTTATTAGGATAAATAAGCTCACTAAATAAATTGTTTAAACAAATTTGACTAATAAATTCGCGAAAAAATGCATTTTTCTCTAAATTTTAAATATTTTAAATTAATTGGGGAAATTTTTAACGAATTTTCATTTTTACTTTCGCATTAAAAAAGATTAATAATAAAAAAGAGTGATAACAATTCAAATTGTTTAAACAAAGTGAATAAATAAATAAAATACACACCTGTCGAGAATAGAACTTTCGTCTGTTAATAAAATTATTTATAACAATTGATTTCACTTTATTAAAAATTTGTTTATAACAAATGCAAATTTAATTTTAATTCCTTTTTTCTGTTTTTCTTCAAATTACTTTCTTCGATTCCACTGTGACTCTAAACAAAATTTTTTTTAACGAAAAGAATATTACATTCTTATTTTTTAATACTTTTTTCCAATTATTCAAAATTTATTTCTTTATTATATTATATTATTTAATTTAAGTTTTTAGTAACTAAACTAAAAATTTATTTTAAAAAGGTCTATAAAAAAGAAGAACGAATAATATTATATATTATATTTTTCCATTTATATTATTGTTACGTAACTTAGAATAAAAACGAATAAGAAAAAAAAACATTATTAAAAATTAAAAGGAATTTAAAAAGGGAAAGAACAAAAAAGAATTTAGAATTGTAAATTATTAATTTGCTATAAGAGAGACAGTTAATTACACGGAGAGACCGAGATTACTAATTTTTGTATAAAATCACACTAGAATTTACTATTTTCACATTGCAACCACCGGAAATAAGGGGACTTTTTGTATTTTTTACTATTTTCTACACTAAGTCACTAATCCCGACAAATGTTCACCAAATTAGCAAAGTTTCTTACTATTTCGTCCAATAGTTCCAAATAACTGTAGTAAACTCAGAAGCATTGTGTACGTAAAATTACTACAGTCGTTTGTAAATGCAGAAAGAAAGAGTGAAAGAAAAAATACGGATTTTTGTCGCCGGTTTCCCGTCAATTCTTGACTAATGGAGACAAACTGGAAGGATTTTTACATACACAGACACACACACTTATATATTTGTTGGATAAATATTTGAAGACACACACATGTTTATTTCACTTATATGTATAGACGCGGTTAATTAATACACTAATACACAACTGCACGCACGACAACGAATTTCACTGAAAGTATACATCTTTGTTTCCTTATATATTGAATGATGAAAATTTACAGCACTTACGAGAAAGCAGTTTACTTTTAACAACTTATTATAAGACATAGTTCTTGGGACAGGAATAAATGCAAAGTTTATTAATTTATAATGGTCAATTTCTGAGATACCGAACGACCTACGTTTCACTTTATATTTAATTATTGTAGATAATATCCAAATTTATTTTACATACGCGAAACATAGTCACTGTCAATGATCGGATGGCATCGGCTCATTTACGGAGATTGACGAAGTTAGCAACCAATAGAAATGCAGGCGCCATATGACTGCACTCGCTAGCCACACTTGCTCACCAAAAATTACTACAGTGGATCGTAGGTTTTAGTGGAAAATGTTTTCATTTGTCAGATTTTGTCTAATTAAATTAGAGAAAACTATAATCAATTTTTGCTACATTTACAACTCTTATACAAAATATTAAAACTTGCTATTTCAATGTAGCAAATTTATCTATTTCTTTTGTAAATTTATCTAATTCTGTAGCACATTATGCTAAAAGTCCCCTTATTTCCGGTCATTGCAACCATTTTTAGTAATTTTTACGAATGTGGGTCTCTCCGTGTATCTATCTAATAAACAATTTTAAGAATTACAACCAATAAATTCTCCATTAATCCTTACAAACCATTTTGTTAAATTCTTTCAAATTAAAACAAAAATTCAAATAAATTCTGTTTTCGTAAGCAATTATTTCAAATTACGAATAGGGACAAACTTCTTAAATGACAAAGTGTCAAAGTTAAAAGCACTTTTCATTTATTTTGAAGCGTTACATAATTATTCTCCTCTTTTATTTTCATGGCCCGAGCTAAACTGTAAAAAAATAAAAAAAATAAAAAAAAAAAATGCTCTACATGTCCCAATTTTGTACCCGGAACGACTTCTGTCTGTCTATCGATTCTCGGGTAATTCTCAGTGATTTGTCCTCGTTAGCCATACGACCGCTTCCGGATCTCCCGCAGGACAGTGTGTGGGCTGCTCCGAAAACGGAGACAAATGAGTGAAAAAGGCCGTGGAGTTGCTGGTTCGTCCCGCGATTTGACATTGTCGAAAGTTAATCAATGCCCGACGGAGCATACGATGTCCGACGTCGAGCCGTTTCGTCAATTTTTTAAAATTAAATCACTATCTGTCCTTGTTAAATGCGTTTTCTAGCGTTACACCTCCCCCCCCCCTCCTCGATGCCAAATAGCGGGGTCCATGCAAACCTCCCTTCCTCCCCTCCCCCCTTTTTGCCCCATACACATTTCCATCTACAGCATCATTCCGCCTCCACCATCGGTACTTCGCGTACTATGCACCTAATGACAGACAGTTGCTGCTGGTGAAAAATAAAAAAAAAAAAAAAAGAGGGTTGACGCGGGGAAAATATTCGTCCATACTGAAGGGGCTGAAAACTGGGGAAAGGGGGTAAACGAAGAGAGGAGAGAGTGGGAAAAAAGGGGGGTCAGTAAAGGCATGTAAATCCACGTCGGAGCGAGAGAGTTGCGCCACCTCTCTACATTTATCGAGAGAGAGAGAGAGAGAGAAAGAAAGAGGAGAGGAAAAAATACAGAGAGAGAAAAAGAGAGAGGAGTGAAAAAAATAAAGAGAAAAATAGAGAGGAGAGAAAAATTTAGAGAGAGAAAGAGAGAGGAGAGAAAAAACAGAGAGTGAAAGAGAGAGAGGAGAGAAAAATACAGAGAGAGAAAAAGAGAGAGGAGAGAAAAATACAGAGAGAAAAAAAATTGAGAGAGAAAAAATAGAGAGAAGGAGAAAGAGAGAGAGGAGAGAGGAGAGCGAAAAGGGAGAAAGAGACAGAGAGTAGGAGAAAAAGAGAAAGAGAGAGAGAGAAGGAGAAAGAGAGAGAGAGAGATGTTACACCCATAGTGTCGCTATAGTGTCGAAAGCCAGCGAATCCGGCTAAAATGTATTGGAATAAAAAACAATGGCCGCAAATGCAACAAGGGAGGTTGGGACATTTTTTTCTATTAGCCAAAACTTACAAGCACGCTCAGCGCGCTTCCGGCCATTTTGTCGGAGTGCAGATCGACCAAAACTAGCATCGACGCGCGATGTCACCGCTTCCGCTTTGGGATTTCCTGTTTCTGTCTACTTCTACCAAGTTTGATATTGACTCCCTATTTCCTTGTTACTTTTTTTTTTCTTCTTATTCTTTTTCATATATAGGCTAAAGTCCGTTTTTATTTCTATTTTTTTCAATTTTCGCAAGGGGAATAAAACTGTATAATATATATATATAAACTATATTTCAATGCCAAGTATGATTTTTTTTTTTTTAACTCACCGTTTTGCGATGTCAACTACTCTTGACGGTGGAGAGGGGGACAAACTTCGAAGAAGACAGCACCATTGGCAGCGAATTTATGAAGAATTATCACTTGGCGGTTTTTATGAATTTCTGTAAAAAAAAAAAGAAAAAAAACACATGAAATGATAAGATTGTAGAAAATTATATTTTTAGTTAAGGGGGTATTCCGTAAAGTCTGTAATTTGATTAAAAAATAACGAAAAGTTCATAGATTGTACGATATAATTTGGAGAATTTTAGAGAAAATACAAATAATTGCAGAAATTCAATTATTTTTAAAAGTAATACAATATTCTTCGTAAAAATTCAATTACGTTCAAAAATTTTTCAAAATTCTCATCAAAATTTCAATTATTTTTAGAAATAATTAAATTCTTCTCCGAAATTCAATCATTTTCAAAAATTTTCCTAAATTTAATGTATTTCAATATTTACAATTTTCATACAATTTTCCAAAAGAATTCAATTATTAAAAAAAAAATTTATAAAATTCTACACAAAGTTTTAATTATTTTCAAATAATAATAGAAATTTCACAGTCATTTTATTATTTACAAATTTTTTTATAAATTTCTTTGCAATCATTCAATTATTTTCATAAATAATGCCATAAATAATTATTTATATAAATAAATAAAATATTAAAATTTTTACGGGGATTCAATTATTTTCGTAAATAATAAAATTCTTTTTAGTAATTTAATTATTTTCATAAAAAAAAAAATTTATTGCGGAATTTAAATTATTTTTAAAACAATTATAATCGAATGCTTGGAAAACATTATTAAAAATTTTATTAAAATTCTTCAAAAGAATTTAGTTATTTAAAAATTTATAGATAAAATTCTTTATTAAAATTCAATTTCAAAAACATGAAATTATCCAATAAATTGTTATTTTTGTATTTAAATAATTGAATTATAGTAGAATTTTCTCATAAACATTGATTTCAAAATGAATTTCAGTTAAAATTTTAGATTATAACTGAATTTTAAAAGCATTAGAGAGTAAATTTTTAGAAATAATTGAATTTTGAAAAGGTTTCAGATTAAAATCTTTGGAAATTTGAATTTTTTATATTTTTAACTAAGAATTCTGTGGAATTAATTTTCAAGAGTAATAATATTTTTTGCAAAAAATAAATATTGTTAAAAAATAATAAAATTCTAATTAAGAATTAAATTATTTTTAGAAATAATAAAACTCATCGCAGAATTTCATTATTTTTAATTGAATTTTATTCGAGTTCCTCCAAAAATTTAATTATTCTTACAAATTTTAATAAAAATTTTCAAAATAATTTAATTATTTAAATATTTGTTGATAAAATTCTTTATGAGAATTCAATTTTAAAAAACATTCAATTACTCAATAAATTATTTATTTTTGTATTTAAATAATTGAATTCTAGTAGAATTTTCTAATAAAAATTGATTTAAAAATTAATTTCAGTTAAAATTTTAGATAATAATTGAATATTAAAATCAATATAGCGTGAATTTTTAGAAATAATTGAATTTAGACATTAACATTTTTGAAAAAGTTGAATTGAATTTTTTTATATTATTTCAAGTTATTTCTAATATATATTTAATTGAAAATAAAATTCTTCTTATAAAATTCAACTATGTTCAAAATTTAAAAAAAAATTCTCGTAAAAATCCCAGTTATCTTTATAAATAACAAAATTCTTCTCCAAAGTTTATCTATTTTCATAAATGTCAAAAAAATCCTTGTCCAAATTTCAATTATTTTCAAAAAATTTTCTAATTTCAATGACTTTCAATATCTACTATTTTAATAAAATTTCCCAAAAAGAATTCAATTATTTAAACAAAATTTGAATAAAATTGTATGCAAACATTTAATTATTTTCATAAATACAAATTTCACAGGAATTTAATTATTTTCATAAATAATACAATTTTTTAAGGAATTCAATTATTTTCACAAAAAATAATTCAAAATTCTAGAAAATAATAATTTATTTAAAATGCCGAAAATAATTTTGATGAAGTTAAAGTAACAATATTCTCATAATAATATAAAATAATGATTTTATCTCTCGGTCATCTTTAATTATTAGAAAATATGAAGAAATCGATCACTCCAAGTCTTTGACTCGGAGCAATCGATTTCTTCATGTTTTATAACAAATACTTTTATAACTTGTTGAATTTAAAAAAGGTTTGAACTTGAAATTTTTGAATGTCTTAAATCCTGTGGAAAATCCTGTTCCAAAAATAAGATTAAAAATAGAAATTGTGCAAATATTTTTCTTCTTTTTCCAAAAAGAAAATAATAATTTTCTTTAAAAAATTGTGATTCATAAAGAAAAATAATGCAAAATAAATAAATTTTCTATTTCTTAATCACAGTTGTTTAACAATTTTCTAATTTTGTTTAGAAGTAAAGAACAAAAATCTGCATAATTTCAATTTTTGACAAAACATAATATTTAAGAAAATTTTAGTCTTTTAATGAAAAGAAGTAAAAAAATTCGCATGATTTCTGTTTGTCATTACAATTTTGAATTAATTATAACATAATAATATCATATACAGAGTATCTAAAGATATAACAAAAAACAAAAGTATAAACAAAAGAAAACTTCAGAGTGTGAGGGACAGAAGTAGTGAATGAATGAAAGAACATTCAAATTATTATAGTTAATTTTATTCGAGCTAAATAAAATTTATTTAAAAAAAAAATAGTTGTCTCCGAGCCAAATATATTTTTTTCTTTGTGTACTTTTGACAAAATTCCCTAATTTCCCCCTGCTATTCCCCACCTTTTTTCTTCGAAACTAAAAAAGAAATCCTGAAATTCTCGACTTTTCCCTGACTCACAACAACCCTGAGATATGGTTTATTATATCAAAGAGACTAAAATAAAAAAACCCAACAACTTGTTGTGACGGCTTTTTATACTCGTACAATCAATAAATCAATTACTTGGGACAGATCCAAAAGTCTCTGAGACAATGCACCCTCATCCTGACTCGAAAGGCGTTAATTATAATTAGTAGTCACCAGATTAGTAATTAACACTTGATTGTAATCGTGTTCGTGCGTTTCACCAACATAAATATATACCAACAATTTTGCATATGCTTGTGTGTGAGATAATAACGCAGGACCGAGTGTATATCGTGGAAGGTAAGCGAAGCAAGTCGCCCGATTTATAACGCTGATAATAATTATGCGGTCCGAACTTAATATTCATGAGCCAATCAGATTTGTGTTCCAAGTGCGACGCCACGGATTACCAACCTTCAGGCATCAAGGATCAGAGATTCACTGTCGCGACTTATATACATTCGATGCTTTGAAGATTTCTGCTACCATTTTTGCGATAATTTTTTTTTTATTTATTTTTTTGCTTTCTTTTTTCCTCACATCCTTTATCGATTATGACTATAGGCTGTTTTAATTTCAATTTTATATTTATTAAACCCTTGATCTTATTGCCTTTTATCTTACATCAATGTCTCTATGAAATATTTATATGACGCCTCCAATAATTGTTTATGCTATCATCAGCCGGCATAATGGCATAAATTTTATTTCCAAACACACTATTTGTTATTTATTTCGATGATAAAATAAACATCAAAAAGTGTTCATCATCATATTTAAATATTTTTAAATTCAGTTATAAATAATTTCGTGTAAAAATCAGTATTAGAAAATAAGTTTACGCGACTAAAGTAAAATTATTGCCTAGATTGAAAAAAACAATTTATTTGATTCAGGTAAACAATTACTTGTTTATTGACAAATAAATATTTTTTTGTATAAAATCTAAGAATTTTACTTAAATTTTTGAGAATAATTTTTTTATTCCAACTATTATCGAATTTAAACTGGTGGCAAATTCTCAAAAATATGAAAAAGTAGATTTTAATGTCACAAATTTAAAAAAAGTATTTAAATTTGATGGACAAGTAATCGTTTATTTGCATCTAATAAATTTTTTGTAGTTTGGAAAATTAAATTTTTAATTGTTGCCAATCAAAAAAGTAAATGTCTTTCTTCCTTGCTAAAAATAATATCAACTTCTAAGGCAAATTTCTATAAACTATAAATTATTTGCAAACAATTACCGCAAACCTGTAATCATGTCAGAGTATGTAGTTATTCAAAACACCTAATTATTAAACTGTATACTTTAGCTCTATTACAAGGTGTTGTAATTCCCTCAAGATTATACTTTA
The DNA here is from genome assembly GCF_015476425.1 of Leptopilina heterotoma. Lineage (NCBI taxonomy): Eukaryota > Metazoa > Arthropoda > Insecta > Hymenoptera > Figitidae > Leptopilina > Leptopilina heterotoma. Next base: position 147,221 of record NW_025111200.1, read on the forward strand.
TAATGATCCATAATACTGAAATTGCTATATTTTATTAATAAAAATACCACTTCTTTTAATGCTACCACAAACGCTATTTAAAATTAACTTATTTATAAACCAATTTTATTCACATTATACAAAATTAAAGTAAAATCTAAGTAAAAATTTAAGTAAATTTTAATCAAAATTTTTCTTTTTCGCTTATTTCTTTTTTCAAAAAAAAAATCAACACAAAACGAAGGAGAAGAAAATAAAAAATATCGAGAAACGAAAAAATTAAAAAAGTCATATGGATACTGAATATAAGGACGCATTACTAAATAAAATGAAATTCACAAGCCGAAAGTTCTTTGACAAATGAAAATTAATTTTCTCAACTGCAATTAAGCATGCCTTTGTAGAACAATGCAATTCACTTGAATGAATATTCGACAGTTGATTTTAGATGCAAAAATGAAGTTTATTCTTTTTTTTTTGTTTTTATTTTTTTTGCATAACATTTTCTTAATGGCGAGTGCAAAAGCCATACTATATTGGTTGTGCGCGGACGGTGAATGTCCTATAGATCGACGGCCCCTCATTCGTATGCGGAACGAAAAAACTAAGATGCAACATTCGCGTTTCGTTAAAACTGGTCCCCATGCGAATCGAGCAACAACGCAAGGGTAGAAAATTATGCACAATTAATGTCAGTCAAGCATACTTATGTTGCCGTTATGCTGGAAATGTTTATGTATTCTCTGGGTTCGTTTTACGCGACCGAATATATTTCTCTCCAGGATAATCGTATACGGAAAGAGCGGCCTTTATGCCAGTGTTGTAGTAATGTCGATGACGAGATTGACGATCGACCTTAAGTGAATTTTATATATATATATATACATACATATATATATTGACAAACCATGTCCATTAAATCACTTCCTTTTCATTATAATTGGATTTTTCAACCCCTTCAAACATCGACTATGTCGAACAAGGAAAAAATGACTCGGAACAAAAATTTTAATTTTACAGGGTTACCATAAAATTTTAATTTTCTTTTTTCCTTACTTTTTCCTGACTTCCAGACAAAATTTTGACTTTCCTCCTGATTCTAAAGGATACACATTTTTCACTAAATTTCTTGAAAGAATTTAATTATTTTTACAAATTCTTGATAAAATTCTTCCTAATTCAATTTTTTACAATTCAATTATTTACAATATATACTTTTTTAAACAAATTTGCACAGGAATTTAATTATTTATTAAAATACAATTTTCATAACATTTCTTGAAAAAAGTCAATTATTTAAAAAGATTTTAATGAAATTCTTCGCAAGAATTCAATTTTTTTTATTATAAATAACAACATTCCTTTCAGGAATTCAATTATTTTTAAAAATTTTAATATAAAATTCGTTGCAAAAATTCAGTTACATTCATAAATAATTAAACTTTCACAGGAATTCAATTATTTAAAATACAATTTTCATGGAATTTTTCGAAAAAGTCAATTATTTAAAAAAATGTTAATAAAATTCTTCGTAAGAATTAAATTTTTCTTATGAAATATGAAATTCTTCTCAGCATTTCAATTATTCTTAAAAATTTTAATACAAAATTTATATGAAAAATTTAATTTTTTTCATGAATAAAACTCATCGCATGAATTCAATTTTTTTTAAAATAAAATTTTAAATGCATTCCTCGAAAAATGCAATTATTCTTGAAAATTTAATTAAAATTCTTCAAAACAATTCGATTATTTATAAAATTTTTGATATAATTTGATTATTAAAATTTAATAATTATTTTCAACACATTTTTAATTAAATTTCTCAAAAGAATTTAATTATTTTTACAAATTTTTGATAAAATTCTTTCTAACTCAATTTTTTACAATATATACTTTTTTAATAAAATTTTCACGGGAATTCAATTTTTAAAAAAAATTCGAAAAAGTAAATTATTTAAAAAGATTTTAATAAAATTCTCCGCAAGAATTCAATTCTTTAAAAAAACGTCATAATCTTCTTCGAAAGAATTCAATTTTTTTTATAAAATATATGAAATTCTTCTTAGCAATTCCAATATTCTTAAAAGTTTGAATATAAAATTCATGAAAAATTTTAATTATTTTCATAAACAATAATACTCATCACATGATTTCAATTATTTGTATTACAATTTTAAATTAATTCCCCGAAAAATGCAATTATTCTTAAAAATTTTATTACAATTTTTCAATAGAATTCGATTATTCTAAAAATATTTGATATAATTTGTTTATTAGAATTTAATAGTGATTTTCAAAAGATGTTTAATTAAATTTCTTAAAAGAATTTAATTATTTTTACAAATTTTTGATAAATTTGATTCGTAACTTAATTTTTTGTAAAAAATTTCTCTAAAATTCTTCGTAGAAATTTAAATAATTTCAAAAATTTGTCGAAATTCAATTATTTATAATATGTACTTTTGTAATCAAATTTCCCAATAGAATTTAATTATTTAAAAAAAATTGTTAATAAAATTCGTAGCAAGAATTTGTATATTTTCTTAAGTTATACAATTTTTTGAAAAAATGCAATTATTTTTATTACTATTCAAATAAAATTTCTTTGTGGGATTTCATTATTTTTAAAAGTTTTAATAAAATTTTGTGGATAGAATTTACTTACTTTTAAAAATTGTGATAAACTCCTTAGAAGAGTTAAATTAATTTAAATACAATTTTAATTAAATTGTTCGTACGAACTTAAATTTTCTTCCAAACAATTGAATTTGAATTTTTACAAATTTTATTTTTTCACTATTTTTATCTATTATTTTCATAAATATTAAAATTTTGCCAGGAATTCAATTATTTCAATTAATTTAATTTAGTTTAAAATATTTTAATAATTAAATTCTTCGATAGAATTCAATTATATTTTAAAGAAATTTTCATGAAATTCTTTATAAGAATTCAACTTTGTGAAATTTTCAATTATTTTCGAAAGTAATACAATTCTTCGCAGAAATTAAATTATTTTCAAAAGTAATAGAATTCTTCGGAAAAATTCAATTATTTTCAACAATTTAAAAAAAAAGTTTGTTAAGATTTCAAATTATCTTTATAAATAATAAAATTTTTCTCTGAAATTCAATTATTTTTAAAAATTTAAATAAATTCATTGACATATAATTTCAATTATTTCTAAAAAAAAGTTTCTCATTTCAGTGATTTTCAATATCTTCTCAATTTTATTAAAAATAATTGAAATTTATCGATCAGTTTCATGATTTATGAACATAATTGAAACTGTGTAAAAAATTTTATTATTTATTAAAATAATGGAATTATTGCGTGGAAATTTATAAAAAATTTCTAAATAATTGAATTTAATTCTACTCTCCCTGACTTTTCCTGAATTCCCTTTTTAATGTCCCTGACCTGTGGCAACCCTGTTTTAGAGATTAATTTTCTTTCCACAATCAAATGATCAAAACAAACCTAAATAATAACTAACATTTAGAAATAATTTGCAAGAACTTTTTGCAAATTATTTTTGCTTGTTGGTTCGGAAGGGAAAAATAATTCTCATTCTAAAAGTGTTGGCAAACTGGAAAGAGGAAAATAAAAAGAGCGAAGGCGCACTGATATCAGTGGCTGATTATTAGTGAAGAAGAATCCAAAGAGGACGTGTCGTCATAAAAGTCAAATTTAGTCGACAAGAACAGAAGGCAATTAAAATGCGTCCTGATTACTGTACTCAGCTGTCTCGTAAAAAAAAATACTCCTCCTCGGTGGCTTAGAGAGGTCGACATTAAAGCTTCTACGCACATATATGCATACATTCCGAATGTACGCGGGATGGCTCGCAACAATGTACGATAATGAAGAATTATCGCCACATAAGACTCGGCAATAGGTGCAAGGGGCTTCTCGTTAGCGGATCGAGATCATAAAAATCACCGTTGCTGGAGAATATGCTTATAGGCATAGTTGGAAATATGCCCCTCAGCATACCGACATGGTCCATATTAACTTTTGCTCCAATTCACAATAATATTTTATTTTTCTTTAACCTTTAGAGGGCCGGAAAATTTTTAAAAATTTTACTAGTTTTTTATTAAGTAAAATTAAAGAAAAAGTCAATTCGATGAAAATAGTAGTGAAAATTAATGGTGGCCACTATAGTGGCCACCCCGGCCCTCTCAAGGTTAAACAAATTCTATTTTTCCTAACAATTCTTTTTTTCATTAAATACTGTTTTACATAGTAGAAATTATTTGTTTTTGTATTTGACACAGTAAATAATTTTCGACTCAAGCTTTATTATAATCTCTAAATATTCCCATAATCAGGGCTCGAATCAGTGAAAGTATTTAAAAATACGGACTTTACGGATTAAATATGAAAAATTACGGACCATTTACAGACAAAAATATAATTTCAGACAACTGACAAAAATATAACGAGTCAAATAAGAAAACATTTTACATAAAACTATAAATTAAATTTTTCATAACTACAAAACATGAAGATATCGATGACTCTGAGTCGAAGACTCGGGGTCATCGATTTCTTCATGTTTTATAAATAATTAAAGATGACCGAGTGATAAAATCATTTACAATTTAATTATTATTTACAAGAATTTATAACTAAAATTCTTCTTTAAATCGATTATTAACTATATATTTTTAATAATTTTCGAAAAAGTTCTTTGACAATTTTCAAATCCATTTTTTTACATTTTTCAATTTTACGAGATTTCAATTATTCGTAAATTCTTCAATTAAATAAATATTAGAAACTAAAAACTTAAATAAATAATATTAAAACAATTCAATTAAACTTTATCAAAAAAATTAGTTTCAAAATTCAATTATTTCTAAAAATTCATGTTGCTTTTAATATTCAATTATTACCTATCTAAAATTTTAACTGAAATTAATTTTTAAATCAATTTTTATTAGAAAATTCTACTAGAATACAATTATTTAAATACAAAAATGAATAATTTATTAAATGATTGAATGTTTCTTAAAATTCAATACCCATAAAGAATCGTTATAAACACATTGTTAAATAATTGAATTTTATCTACGAATTTTAATAAATTCTTAAGAATAATTACATTTTTCGAGAAATTTGATTAAAATTGTATTAAAAATAATTGAAATTCTGCAATGAGTTTCATTATTTGTGAAAATAATTGAATCCCTAAGAAGAATTTTATGACTTTTGAACAATAATAAATTTTTGCGAAAAATATTACTACTCTTGAAAATAATTGAATTTTTGCAATAATTTGTAACTTTTATAAAATTGAATTTTTTCGTGTTTTTAACTAAAATTCTTCATTATTTTTAATAATTTTTGAAAAAGTTCTTCAAGAATTTTTCAAAATCATTTGTTTACAATTCAATTTTACAAAATTTCAATTATTCTAAAAATCCTTCAATTAAATATATAAAAGAAAATAAAAACTTTAAATGATTTCAAAATAAATCCGCAATTAAAGTTAATCAAAAAAATTAATTTTACAGAATTGTTAGTTAAAAATATGAAAAATTCAAATGTTCAAAGATTTTAATCTGAAACCTTTTCAAAATTCAATTATTTCTAAACAAATATGCTCTAACGTTATTAAAATTCCATTATTATCTAAAATTTCAACTGAAATAAATTTTTAAATCAATTTTTATTTGAGAATTCTACTAAAATTTAATTATTTAAATACAAAAATAACAATTTATTGAATAATTACAAATTTCTTAAAATTGAATTCTTATAAAGAATTTTATGTATAAATATTTGAATAATTGAATTCTTTTAACGAATTTTAGTAAAATATTTAAGAATTTTTTCGAGGAATTCTATTAAAATAAGTATTAAAAACAATTGAAATTCTGCAATGAGTTTTATTATTTATGAAAATAATTGAATTCCTAAAAAGAATTTTATTATTTATGAAAATAATTGAATGATTGCGAAGAAATTTATAAAAATATTTGTACATAATGAAATTCCTGTGAAATTTTCATTATTTTTTGAAAATAATTAAAAGTTTGTGTAGAATTTTATTAATTTTTTTTTTAATAATTGAATTCTTTTAGACAATTTTTAAGAATAATTGAATTTCGGAGAAGAATTTAATTATTTCTAAAAATAATTAAAAATTTGACGAGGATTTAAAAAAAATTTTGAATATAATTGAATTTTTGGAAAGAATTTTATTATTTTGAAAAATAATTGAATTCCCATAAAAATTGTATTATTTATCAAAATAATTGAATGATTGCGAAGAAATTTATAAAAAAAATTTGTAAATAATGAAATTCCTGTGAAATTTTTATTATTTTTTGAAAATAATTAAAAGTTTGTGTAGAATTTTATTAATTTTTTTAAAATAATTTAATTCTTTTCGAAAATTTTTGAAAATAATTGAATTTCGGAGAAGATTTCAATTATTTCTAAAGATAATTGAAAATTTGACGAGAATTTAAAAAAAAAATTTGAACGTATCTGAATTTTTGCTAAGAATTTTATTACTTTTGAAAATAATTGAATTTCTGCAATCATTTCTATCTTTTTCAAAATTTCCAAAATTATATCGTACAATTAACGAACTTTTCATTCTTTTTGAATCAAATTACGGACTTTAAGGACCTTTTTAAAAAAACAGATTTTTACGGGATTTACGGACCTAGTTCGAGTCCTGCATAATCGTCTCACACAAACTCTGCGCGACAAAATAAATAATTTCCATAATTCAACTACAATGTGAGGGCGAAAAATTTTGATAACATTCCATTCCGAAAATAAAAGTGGAAACATAATCATAAAAATGTGAGAAATCATCATAAAATTCTTCAATCGGATAAGAAATTATTACAATAATATTACAAGCATAATACTAACTTGTATTTAATAATAAATGAATTCCAATTTGCAGTTCTTATATTCATGTGGGTAATTTTGTTTCCCCCGAGAGAGAAAAAAAAATGAGACGCGGAGAATTTTTATTCATTTAGAAATGAATAAAAGGTTTTGGGATTATTTTTGAGAAAGGACTTTAAAATTAGGTGTGTGTGTGTGTGTGTGTTTGTATGTGTGATTGTGGTTTTGCAGTAGCAGACCACCACATTTATATTAGGAGCAGTATTTTAGCGGTACTTTTAATTTCGCCGGGATCGTAAACATTTCGACGCATGCGCGAGAGAGCGGGAAGGAGCGGGACGACCCCAAAGTGTATATTTGCATATTTTAATGAGGCATCCGCAGTGTTTTCTGTACACGCGGCCCAGGTAGCCGGGACCCAATATTCGACCCTAAATGCCGATGATAATGTGACGCGGTCTAATGCGATTTTTGCCAAGTTACAATTTTAAAATAAACTTCTTTTAATGCCAAATTGTAAATTGTCGATTATTTCGCCTTTCGCTGATTTTTCAGTTTTTATCTTGTATTTTAATTTTTTATTTGCACTTTTGTACTTTTGTATTTTTATTTATGCTTTTGTATTTTTATGTTATTTTGTAATTTTGTATTTTTTTATTTTATTATTTTGTATTGCTGCGTTTCTATTTATTTTGAAATTATTCCAATTCTATTTTTTTATTTAAAAAAAAGTTTTAATATCAATTTGCGAATTCAAATCAGTAGTGATAGCCAACGCCAGTCAGACAGTTTAACTTTTTGTTAGAATTTGAAAAAAAGATTCGGTCAATTTTTATTTTATTATTGACATTATTAATCAGTAGTAAAGGTCAACTTCAGTCAGACGGTTTAACTTTCTTTTTGAATTTGAAAAAAAAATCCATAATTTTTTTTTTTAATTATTGTAGTAATCAGTAGTAAAGGTCAACGTCAGTCAGACGATTTAACTTTATATTTGAATTTGAAAAAAGATACGATAAATTTTGTTTTATTATTGTACACGGAGAGACCCACATTCGTAAAAATTACTAAAAATGGTTGCAATGACCGGAAATAAGGGGACTTTTAGCATAATGTGCTACAGAATTAGATAAATTTACAAAAGAAATAGATAAATTTGCTACATTGAAATAGCAAGTTTTAATATTTTGTATAAGAGTTGTAAATGTAGCAAAAATTGATTATAGTTTTCTCTAATTTAATTAGACAAAATCTGACAAATGAAAACATTTTCCACTAAAACCTACGATCCACTGTAGTAATTTTTGGTGAGCAAGTGTGGCTAGCGAGTGCAGTCATATGGCGCCTGCATTTCTATTGGTTGCTAACTTCGTCAATCTCCGTAAATGAGCCGATGCCATCCGATCATTGACAGTGACTATGTTTCGCGTATGTAAAATAAATTTGGATATTATCTACAATAATTAAATATAAAGTGAAACGTAGGTCGTTCGGTATCTCAGAAATTGACCATTATAAATTAATAAACTTTGCATTTATTCCTGTCCCAAGAACTATGTCTTATAATAAGTTGTTAAAAGTAAACTGCTTTCTCGTAAGTGCTGTAAATTTTCATCATTCAATATATAAGGAAACAAAGATGTATACTTTCAGTGAAATTCGTTGTCGTGCGTGCAGTTGTGTATTAGTGTATTAATTAACCGCGTCTATACATATAAGTGAAATAAACATGTGTGTGTCTTCAAATATTTATCCAACAAATATATAAGTGTGTGTGTCTGTGTATGTAAAAATCCTTCCAGTTTGTCTCCATTAGTCAAGAATTGACGGGAAACCGGCGACAAAAATCCGTATTTTTTCTTTCACTCTTTCTTTCTGCATTTACAAACGACTGTAGTAATTTTACGTACACAATGCTTCTGAGTTTACTACAGTTATTTGGAACTATTGGACGAAATAGTAAGAAACTTTGCTAATTTGGTGAACATTTGTCGGGATTAGTGACTTAGTGTAGAAAATAGTAAAAAATACAAAAAGTCCCCTTATTTCCGGTGGTTGCAATGTGAAAATAGTAAATTCTAGTGTGATTTTATACAAAAATTAGTAATCTCGGTCTCTCCGTGTAGTAATCAGTATTCTAGTAATCAGTAGTAAAGGTCAACGTTAGTCAGACGATTTTACTTTCTATTTGAATTTGAAAAAAAATTCGATAAATTTTATTTTATTTTTGTAGTAATCAGTAGTAAATATCAACGTTAGTCAGACTGATCAATTTTTTTACTACAACTTCAAGTAAAATTTTCATAAATTTTATTATTGATTAGTAACAGCAGAATTTTTTCTACTCAACAGTAATTAGTAGTAAAAGTCAACACAAGTCAGACATTTCAATTTTTCATTGAAAAAAAACTCTCAACTATAAAATTTTCACAACCAGTAAAAGCAATTTTTTTCAATTTAAAACAAAAATCATTTTTCCGAAAAATATAATTTTTGCATATATGAAAAAAGTGGATCATATATATTATATATTTTGTATGTAAATGAACATTTTCTTTTTTTCATATACAACGAACAGAAAAAAATTTTTTTTTCTTTCCATTTGACCTAAATGAAAAAATCTCTTTGCGGTTTTGCGATTAAAATTGATTTATTGTCGCATAATAGGAGTCTTGTGCATCAAAGATGCAATGCGGCTTCACGATCGGGACAAAGGAATGGGTAGCCGACGTGCTAATTATGCAGGGGGCAAGTGTAACTACAAACTCTCCCCGCTTTCGTTTCCACGTTCCTTCGTTCGGAAGAACGAGTTCGACTTGGACGAGTTCCCAATTGCCGTAGCAATAAATACGGGACCGGCTCTCTCGCACAACGCGGCAAGATGAGGCATTACTTCACATTCGTTAAGTTAACGCGCGATTTTATTACGAGTACATTTTTAATCGCATCCTTAATGATGCATTTCGATCTCCATCCCCATCCCCATCCCCCCTTCTCCGCACAACCATTCTCAACCACCTTCAATTTTATTTTTAAAAAAAGAGATCTCACTGCTATTATTTTCAATCGTATTTCATTATTAATATTATTATTACTATTACTATTATTAGAAACAATTTAAAAGTAAAAAATTTTTTTTAAATATAAAAATTTTTAATTTAAATTCTTTTTTATAAAAATAAAATATAAATTAGAATATAGTTTTAATATTACTATAACTATATAATAATAATATATTTTGTGACACGGAATTTGGGCAAAAGTCATTTTTTATTTAAGGCACTGGAAAAAATTAAATTTTTAGAATGTATAACAAAATTCTAAATTTTGGTGTCTATTTAGTTTGCATCATAAACTATGAATTTAAAACGAATTTTAATATGAAACCTGCAATTTTTTCTATTTCTGAAAGGAATGAGTTATTTAATATTATTTAATTATTTCAAAAGTTTTAACACAATTATCTTTATAAATAACAAAAATTCGTCACTGAAATTCAATTATTTTTAGAAATTTTAATAAAATTCTTCGCAAAATTCAATTAATTTTTTTTAAATAATAATACAAATCACAAGAATTCAATTATTATCAAAAGTAATATAATTCTTAGTAAAAATTCAATTATTTTCAAAAATTTTAACGAATATGTCTTCAAGAATTCAATTATTCTTATAAATAGCAAAATTTTTCACCAAAAATTGAATTCTTTTCAAAAATTAAAAAAAAATATTTGCAAAATTTCAATTATTTTCCAAAGTTTTTTGCTATTTAATAATTTTCCAAAGACAAATGTTCGTGAAAAATTCTGGGAAAATTCAAAAATAATCATTTTTAATATTTTATTTTCATAAAATTTATCACAAAAATTATTGAAAAAAATATTTTGATACAATTTAAAAAAAATATTTAATTTAATAAAATTCTAAGCAAACATTTAATTAATTTTATAAATAAGAATTTTATAGGAATTCAATTATTTACAAATTTTTTATAAATTTCTTCGCAAAAATCCAATAATTTTTTTTAAATAATAAAATTTTTTTTATGAAATCAATCATTTTCATAGATGATAAAACTCATAACACAATTTCATTTACAAAAAATTGTTCAGAAATTCAATTATTTTCATAAATAATAAAAATTTCTCAGAAATTCAATTATTTAAAATTTTTTTATAAATTTCTAAAATTTTTTTTAGGAATTCAATTATTTTCATGAATGATAAAATTCATAACACAATTTAAATTACAAATAATTGCAGAAATTTAATTATTTTCAAAAATTGTAATAATATTCTACGCAAACATTTCATTATTTTCATAAATACTAAAAATTTCACAAGAATTCAATTATTTACACATTTTTTATAAATTTCTTCGCAACAATTCAATTATTTTTATAAAAAATAAATTTTTTTTAGAAATCCAATTATTTTTATAAATAATAAAACATATAGTACAATTTCAATTATTTTTAATACAATTTTTATCGACTTCCTCTAAAAATGTAATTATTCTTAAAAAAAAATTTGATTAAAAATTGTCAAAAAAAATACAAATATTTAAAAATTTGTTGATAATATTCTTTTAATATAAAATAATTATTTTATCACTCGGTCATAATTAATTATTATATGTTATTTAATTTCAAAAAGGTTTGAATTTGAAATTTTTGTAAATCTTAATTCTTGTGGAAAAATAACAATAATTAAATATATTTATTTAAAAAAGAAGTAATTCATGTTTTTAAATAGTTTTACAATTAAAGAAATTCGTAAATAAATGTAACAGAATATTTTTTAAGTAAAGGTATTTTCTTTATTTTCTGAAAATTTTAAAAGTTTCAATTTCATTTTCAAATGAAAATTTGTAATTGACAAATAAAATTTATAATCTTTTTTTAAAAAAAACTTTGAATTTTAATAAAGCGATTTTATAATTAAGAAATAGATAGTGTTTTTAGCCAAAGAAAAGAATCAATATTGTTTAAACAATATTGTTATTGAGAAATAAAAATTGTGTTTAAAATTAAAATATTTCCTATTTCTTAATTATAAGTTCTTAACAATTTTAATTAATAATTATTAGTTTTATTTAATATTCTCATTAATTAAAAAGGAGAAAGATTTTCATAGTTTAGATCAGTCAAACGAAATTTTTTATAGAAATTGAAATTCATTTGTTAATCATAATTTTTTTTTAATTTTTCTAATTTCAAATATTATTTTATTATAAATCATAAAGAAAATACCTGCATATTTTCCATTTGTCAAACAATATTTTTTAAAGAAAAAAAAACAAAGGCATACACAAAAATTAACTTCAAAGCGTGGACAGACAGAATGAATGAAAGAATGAAGTACGAAGATTATTATAGTTAATAATTATTTTTAGTATTATTATTATTTAAATTGTGTTACTCTTGAATCCATTTCCCTCACGAAATAATTATTATCGCATTGTTAAAGATGGTAATCATAAAAAGTATTTTGACATTTTTAGGGTCAGTTTAGAATTTATTCCCCTTTGCATTTTTTTTTGGGTGGCGAAAGAATCGTTACAAAATTTACGACTGATTAATTAATCCATATTTGAAAAATTTATACCGAAAGGGAAGTTTTGAAGTGTAGATAGAAAAAGCAGAAAGTTTCTATGGCTAGAGCTGTGAAAAATAATGGGTGATAAAGTCACTTTTGCCATACCTTTTGTGGTTAATGGTCAAGATGTATACTTTTACACGTTTTTTTTTGCATGATGCTTTTTGACATCGTAACAAACGACTCGTGCATTTTACTGGATGTGCCGCGAATATGACAGTTACAATCAGTCCAATAGTGATGTTTATTTTCTTCACCGAATGGTGACAGAACTTTGTCCTCCTGTCCATTACTGACAACGATACTAGCAAAAAAAAAGAAGGGGGGGAGTCACTTTTCTTCCTGTAACGTGAATTTTTTTTTACATTTTTTTGTTTGTTTGTTGTTTGTTTTTTTTTGCGAAAACGAATAACGGTAAGCCGTATTCCCCGGTAGCGAACCGTATGTACGTCGTAAAGTCTATAGCATATCGAAAGTACTCCATCATGGTTATCCTGGTCGAGGTTACAGATTTATTCCACGCCCAGTAGCCGTTACCCTATCATGCACCCAGATGATTACCTGGTACCCATGCAAAACGCCGAGAGAGTATTAAATAAAATGCCAGAAGGCACTTCATTATAGGAGAGATGGTAATACATTCGAATAACACGTAATAACAGCATGGTGTTGAGCTTCTGAGGATAGTATAATAAAATTATGGATGGGAAACTTGCATTGAACGACATCAATTTTATCTTCTTCAAATAATCATTATCGATTATTTATTGATGTAACATTTTTTAGCGCTGGGCAAAAGGAGAAATACTTTAAGATTTTAAAACTTGACATTGTGTGGGTAATTTTCAGTGACATGTTAATTGATTTTTAATGTAAGAGAAACCAGCGAGTTGTGAATAATTTTATACAAAATTAAATGCGTCGAGAATGTTGAGTAGAATATATTTAATTTTCAATTCTGAGTCGAAAGTTAGAAAGAAAGTTGATGGAAAACGATTTCTTTAATATATCGATCATTATTGCCCTAGGGTAATAATGAGTACTTTATTGACCTATGGGAAAAATCAATTAAGTTACTATTATTTCCCTTAACAGGGTTGCTAAAAAAATTTAATTTTTCCCTGATTTCCAAACAAAATTTTCGCTTTTTCCCTGATTCTAAAGAATATTCCAATTCGCTCTAAAAATAATTAGATACTGAAAAAAATGTTCTATTACATTTCTTTTCGAATTTCATTAATTGTAAAATTATTCGAAAACATCAATAACTTCATTTTTTAAATAAATATTCAATATTTAATATTTTTCCATAGTAAAATTCAACAACCTATAAGAATATTATTATAAACCATTAAGAAATCGATCACTCCGAGTCGAAGACTATTGTTTTACAATAATTAAAGATGACCGAGTGATAAAATCAGTATTTTATATTAAAAAAATATTCTTACTGTAACTTCTTAAAATTATTTTCAGCATTTCAATTCAATTATTATTTTCGAGAATTTTTAACTACAATTCTTCTTTAAATAAATTATTTTTAATAAATTTTGACAAAGCTCTTTGAGAATTTTCAAATCCATTTACTTACAATTCAATTTTACGACATTTGAATTATTTGGAAATTTTTCAATTAAATATATATTAGAAAATAAAAACTTTAAATAATTTTTTTAAAATAACTGAATTAAACGACCGGTCAATTAAACTTATTAAAAAAAATTAATTCTACAGAATTGTTAGTTAAAAGAATGAAAAATTCAAATTTTCAAAGATTTTAACTTAAAACCATTTCAAAATTTAATTATATCTCAAAATTCATGCTATAATGCTTTTAATATTCAATTATTATTTTAAATTTTAAACGAAATTCATTTTTAAATCAATTTTTCTTAAAAAATTCTGTGAGAATTCAATTATTTAAATTAAAAATAACTAATTTATTGAATAATTGAATATTTCTTAAAATTGAATTCTCATTATGGAATATTATCAACAAATTTTTAAATAATTGAATTTTTTCAACGAATTTTAATACAATTTTCAAAAATAATTACATTTTTCGAGGAATTCGATTAAAATTGTAATAAAAATAATTTAAATTCAGCTGTAAGTTTTATTATTTATGAAAATAATGGGATTATTGCGTAGAATTTTTTTTTAAAAATTGTAAATAATTGAATTCCTGTAAAATTTTTATTATAGATAAAAATAATTAAATGTTTCCGTAAAATTTTATTAATATCTTTTTTAAATAATTGAAATCTTTTCGTAAATTTCATTAAAATAGTAGATATTGAAAATCATTGAATTGAGGAAAATTTTTAAAAATAAATAATAATTGAATTTCAGGGAAGAATTATATTATTAATATTTATAAAGATAATTGACATTTTGACGAGAATTTTTAAAAAATTCTGAACTTAATTGAATTTCTGCGAAGAATTTTATTACTTTTGAAAATAATTCTTTTTTAAATAAGTTTTTAATAAAAAAATTATTTACAAGAATTCAATTATTAAAATCCAAAAGTAAATAATCTACTGAATAATTGAATGTTTCTTAAAATTGAATTCTCATAAATAATTTTTTTATTAAAAATAAATGTAATTCTGCAATGAGTTTTACTATTTATGGAAATAATTGAATTCCTAAAAATAATTTTATTATTTTAGAAAATAATTGAATATCCTGTAAAAAATTTTAATATTTATGAAAATAATTGAATTATTATGAAAGATTTAAAAAAAATTTAAATAATTGAATTCTTGTGAAATTTTCATTTTTTATGAAAATAATTAAATGTTTACGTAGAATTTTATCAAAATACTTTTGAAAAAATTGAATTCTTTTGAAATTTTTTTTTACAATATTGGATATTGAATATCATTGAATTGTGGAAAATTTTTGAAAATAATTGCTATTTCGACAAGAGCTTTATGAATGTTTCTAAAAATATTTGAATTTCAGAGAAAAATTTTATTACTTTTGAAAATAATTGAACTTTTTACAAAAATTTTTTAAAATTTAGCCCTAGGGTAATAATGAGTGCTGTATTGATATGTGGGCAAGGTCATTTAATTGACCATTATTTCCCTAGGGTAATATTGAGTTCTTTATTAACCAGAGAGAGGTCAGTTTTGCCCTAGGGTAATAATTAGTACTTTATTAACCTGCGAGCGGTCAGTAAAGTACAAATTTGTGCCCTAGGGAAATAAAAGAGCACTTTATTAACCTCCGGACTATAAAGGAGAATTTAGTATTTGCCTGTACCATAATAAAAACAAAAAGAAAATAAGAATATTATTTACCATTAAACCAAATTTAAACCAACTGTACAAACACGATCATTAGGTAAATTTTTGTTTTCCTATTTTACCGAAAAAAAAGAATTTCATTAAAATGATATCCAAGAGTTAAAAGCACGTTGATCCTTTCCTTCGAAAAAAAAATTTCAACATCACTTACATTCCTATTCAATTAATTTCTCAATTTTCCTTCGCATCAGAGTACTCGAAAGCTTCTCGTCACAGAGAGATTTACTCTCTGAATTGGCAATTCGTGACATCCATCAAGCGGACCTCATTAACAGATTTCCCAATTAGGTAGTTAATTTCAGTTGAGGACGATTGGATTCGTCAAATCATTGCCATTACCCTTTCTCGTTTTACTTTAAATAGGGTCGTAATATTCGAAACGATGAGAAGTTATCATATCCCATTGAATTTCTCGTATTTCACTATATCACCTCCGATTGTCACTTAACGAGATATCCGCCCCCGGGCAAATTGTAACCACTCACCGATCTAGAGTTAAGCCGCATGATATGTCAGATCTTTGCGTGGGTTGCGCCACACGATTGTTAATTGTTCAACAATGATGCTTTACGATTTCCATTTTGCTTAAATTATTAGCTTATATAGCACAACACTGAGGAAATGTTTATACAACATTTTCGCATATCATCAAAAATTTCCAACGTGTAATGTATAATAACAATTTTATATCTTTTTTTCAAAATTTATTAAAGAAGAAAAAAATCGTTGTAGACATTATTTGTTTTGTTTTCTAAATGATGATAATTTTAATATTTCAGTCAACTTGTAAATAGATTGAAAATTTATAAACATTGTCAAAAAAGAATGCTCGTGCAGACTAAATGAAATTTCAATCGGAAATAAATGAACTTTCAACCGCAGTAAATAAATGTTCAACCACAATAAATGAACATTCAACCACAGTAAATGAAAATTGGTTGACTTTTCCTAAACTGATATACAGGAGGTATCGAAAATTTTCTAAAAGTACTATTCCCGAATAAGTTGAAATGAAATATTATACTCTTTTAATCACTCATCACTAAACAGTTGTTTTTGGTCTGTTAATAAACATTCTTAATATAATTATAGGTCATAAAAAAATTAATATTAAAAAGAATTTTATATCTTGAAAAGTATTATTTTTATTTTTTAAACCGGGTTGCAAGAAAAACTTAACTTTGTTTTTCCCTGATTTCCAGACAAAATTTTCACTTTTTCCCTGGACCCTAAAGAATATCCTGATTCACTCTTAAAATGATTATAAATACTAGAAGAAATGTTCCATTAAATTTATTTAAGAATTTCGTTAATTGTAAAATTATTCGAAAACATCAATAACTTCAGTTTTAAATAAATATTTAATCATCATTAGTTTTTCATAGGAAATAAAATTCTTCAAAAGATTTAAATTCAAACCTTTTTAAATTCAACAACTTATAAAAATATTATTATAACCCACTGATAAGATTATTATTTTATATAAAAATATTGTTACTTTAACTTTTTCGAAATTTTTTTCTTTATGTAAATTCACTTAATACTATTTTTTTGAATAATAATTGAATTATTTTTTAGAATGTTTAACTAAAATTCTTCTTTAAATCACTTATTTTTAATAATTTTTAAAAAAGTTAATTGAGAATTTTCAAATACATCTGTGCATCATTTAATTTTATGAATGGGGAATTTTTCAATTTTATAGACAATAAAAACTTGAAATGATTTTTAAAAAAATTCAATTACACTTTTTCAAAAAAATTAATTCTATAGAATTGTTAGTTAAAAGTACGAAAAATTCAAATTTTCAAAGATTTTAATGTGAAACCTTTTAAAAATTCAATTATTTCTAAAAATTCTTATAATGATATTAATATTCAATTATTATATAAAATTTTAACTGAAATTTATTTTGTTTTTTACTTTCAAATCAATTTTCATTACAAAATTCTATGAGAATTCAATTATTTAAATACAAGAAAAAAATAATTTATAGAAAAATTGAATGTTTCTTAAAATTGAATTTTTTTAAAGAATTTTATCACAATTTTTAAAAATAATTGAAAACTTTTGAAGAATTTTATTAGAATTTTTTAAAAAATAATTGAATTCATAAGAAGAATTTAAATAATAATTGAGGCTCCGGATCTTAAAAGGGCACTTTTACCATTTAAAATCAATGCTGAAAGTGCCCTTTTAAGATCCGGAGCCTCAATTTATGAAAATAATTGCATCCATAAAAAGAATTTGATTAAATGTTGTAAAAATAATTGAAATTTTGCCAAAAATTTTATTGAAATTTTTGAAAATAAATGACTTTTTTAGAACAATTTCGCTACCTATTTATGAACATAATTTAATTCTAAACAAGAATTTTTAAAAAATTTTTAAAATAATTTAATTTCTGCAAAGTATTTTATTACTTTTTAAAAGAATTGAATTGTTGTGATAAATTTTGATATTTATCAAAATAATTGAAATTTGGAAAAGAATTTTATTAAAATTCCTTAAAATAATTGATTTTATGGGAAAATTTTGTTCTTTAACAAGATAATTAAATTCTTTTGCAGAATTACTGAAAAATTTTAAAAAATTATTGATTTTCTGCGACAAATTGAATGTTATTTTTTAAAATAATCGAATTATTGCAACGAATTTTATTCTTTTATTAAATGTTTCTTAAAATTGAATTATTACCTCGAGTTTTAACTTTTTAAATAATTAAAACTTTGGAAATAATTCAATAATATTAAAAAATTCATTCTTTTCAAAAATAGATAAAAATTGAGGGTTTTTTTTTTATTAGAATTCGTGGTAACCTCATAGTTTATGAGGCAAACAAAAAATACACAAAAATTCAGTATTTTCTGTAAAAACCCTGTAAAAATAATCCCCTGTAGAAAGAATGCGAACTTTTTTTAGTTTAACTTATTATTCGCTACCTTAGCTAATTCAACTAAAATGTGATATTATGTATAATAGAAATTAGTAAAAACAGTGGTAAAAGTGAGATAAAATATTTGCGACAATCCCGACAATGCCAAGTCATCAATTTCTCTCTAAAAAGTAAATAAAAATTTTTCCTCCCTGTCTATTTGGACTTATTTCAATAAATTAAAAAGTTTTAGTTGGACCTAGAGAATTAGCGAAGTGGAAGGTGTTATTCTTCGGCACCAAACATTCCCTCTTGGAACTAAAGGGAAGTTGTGTGTGTGTCTGTCTTAGCAGGATCTCTCAGGTCGCTGGCCGCTGGCCATAATCTACTAGGATTTTGGGCAGCTTAGGCGGTATGAGAGGAGAGAGAAGGTTCCGGGTTAACTTATAATAACAGAAGTTGCTCGAGAGTTCGGACAACGCCTAGAAGCCTGGACAGGAATGGATCGTCGCCAAGTGTCCCGAAATTGGAACTACGAAGCTGATGCAAGACGTGCAGGCGACGACGACCCGGATTTTATATATATGACTATTGAATAAACCAGAGCGAATGATCAATCCGAAAATCATAAATTGACTCGAATAAATAACAACTAAAATTTTGAATTTCTTATTAGTATTTGAATTTTTAAAATGATTTTTTTCTAAATTTCCCCCTCACTTTTTTCCTTACTCTCTAAATATGAATTATAATTCAAGATTCAGATTTATTTACTGATTGCTATAGTAAAAAAACTACTAATAATTCATGTAGTAAGTCGGCTTACTAATTTCAAGTAATAACAAATACGACTTACTATAAATGTATTAGTACTTTGCTACTAACAATTAATAGTTTACTTATTAAATTAGTCAAAACTGTTACTAATTCAATTAGTAAACGAATCCGCTCTCTTTCATTAGCAGAAAACAACTAATTCAGATTTATACAGTAATTAATTAGGGAATTTTTTCAATTATTTTTCCTTACATTGTGAATTTGAGTTTCTGTATATCTGGCGATAATGTGGTGGCACTTGAAAGATAATAGTAAAAAATGGTAATTTAAAAATCGGTTGACAGTGCAATATAATTGGCAATCCTTATTTCCAAGAGTCACGCACGCGCTACCTGTATGAGAGAGAGAGAGAGAAAAAAAGAGAAGGAGGGAGATAGATAAGTTAATGAAATCGCCGTTGATGCTTTTGCACTGGTCCGTTATGGGTATGTGTATGCACACATTGGATATATACTGGCATGAATTGATTAACCGCAATTCTCAACGGACACCAATGCCGGGCTAAATTAAGTTATCGATTTATTTTCAATACTGTACCCCATAAAGTGCACCCTTTTTTTTAAGAAATTAAGAATCCTCTGTTAAGTAAGCATTTCTGTGACGCGTCACGTTCGACCGTTAAACCGCTATTTCGTTTCTGAAAAAAACCTTTTTAATTTTGCCCTCATTGTATTTATTTAAATTAATATCTTCCCTTCACATTTTGGCGGGGAAAATGAATTGAAAATTGTGTTTTATAAGCGATTAGTTTGAGTTGTATTTTGTAAAAAATTCAAATTGTTTTGAAAATGTTTCTTATGTTTTGGTCCGCTAATCAAATTGTTTTGAAAAAACTAATTCAAATGATTATATTATGTAATAATTGCTTTCTCATAGACGAAGTATTTTATTATTAATTTCTAAATTGAAATTACTAAATTTTGTAATAATTTTAATTGAATTCTAAGTTTAAGGGTAAAAATAATAAGTTTCAGTTGTAAAATTTAAGAGAAAGGTATTTTAATGAGTTTGGTGCATAATTTCGTTGCATTTAAGGCACTTTATAGAATTGTGCGAATCTTATTTATTTAATTGAAAAGTGAACTGAATGGGAGTGCTAAAAAGGTAAACAGCACACACATGCATGAAGTAAGGGTAACCGGAATCAAGTTGATTGTAAGTTATATGCGACGCGTTTGCTTTATATCCCCAAAGCAACTTTCCGCACTCGTAAAGCTGTTTTTACCGTCCCTCGGCACTTTCCAACGCCCTCAATCTTTTTCTCTCCTTTTCTGACTCGATCAACCCCTTTTGCCTCTCTGATTTCTCTCACCTTGTTCTCCTCCTCCTCTATCTACTTCTCTTTGGTTTCGTTCAGCATTCCTCTCGTTTTACATTCACTTCATTCGGAAAGTGAATCGTCCCCCACACATCCCTTTGCCATTTGCAAACCACGACTATTAATCCTACAGGTCACGATTATTTTAAGATGCCCTTAAATCGAAGTTTTCGCACCCCTCTAAAAGACGATTTTCATTTTATGATTGACGATTTCAGTTGAACTTTTCTTGTTTCATTATTCTTTAATTAACTATTCTCGTTTTATCTGAACTTTCTTGTTTCATTAGAACCTTCTTGTTTTAGAAATAAAAAATTCATTTAATAGTTCTAAATGTATTTCCTATTTTAAAAATACAATAAGTTATTGTAGAAAACTTAACTTAATTAAGGGATGGCATAATTATCATAAAAAACATTTAAATTAAATTCTTTTCAATTTTATTATTTTTTATGGACTGCTAACAACCTAGATTTTTACTGGGATGTTGCTAAATAACAAGTTTTCTTATGAATTCGGAAAATTACATTTTTCCCAGTAGTGTTAATAAAAATTCCTAACTTTTCCATGATCAGTCTCATTGTTTATCATGTGTGTAATACAGAATAGAAAATTTAGATAATAAATGTAAATAATTTTAAATGTTTTAAAAAATGTAAAGAGCACTGTAAGAAAAGTACTAAACGCAACCTCTTAGTATGAACATATTGTTCGAAACAAATAAACTTATATATATATTTAAAATAAATTATTGTCAGGAGTAGAAAAATTGAAGGTTTTTTTAGAATTCGTGGTAATTTTATGGTTGATAAAACAAACAGACAGAAAAATTCAGAATTTTCTTATAAATTCCAAACATTAAACTTTTTCCAGTACTTTTAATAAAAATCCCCGACTTTCCCTGACCTGTGGCATCCCTGTACGTTTCTTAACTTTTCCCTGACCATTATGGCAACCCTGTTTTCCATTTCTTATTTTTCGGTTTTAAAATTCTATTTTGGTTTTAAAATTCTTTTTTAGTTATTAAATTTTTTTTAAGTTTGCAAAAATGTATTGCAAACACAGACGCAATAATGTATTCAGTGGAATAAAAACGTTGACTGTTTAAAGAAAACATAATTGTAGTAACGGATGATCGATAAGTAGGGTGTAATTTAGCTTATGTTAAAAGTTTGTTCTTTCCTTTATTTTTTTCTGTATTTCAAGCAATTATCATATATCTCATGATTACTTTAGGCCTGAAAATGAATAGCAATCTTCCACCATTTACACCATGTGGTTTATCTCAATAAATTTAATTTCAAACGTGTGATTGCTCATAATAAATGCGCAGTTATCCCATCATATACTTCATGAAAGAAAGAGTAGAAAAAAGTATAAAGAGGCGATGTTTCTCTCACAATTATTGCCGAACCAGTTTATCGATTTTCTCAGTATACTACTATATGGTCAAGCTCTAAAGTTAACTGTGGCTATCTTCCCTAACAAAAAACCAAACATCAAGCACTTCTCTTTTGCATACCAATTTTTTTCTACCCCTACCCAACCGAACGGAGGAGAAATTTTCATTTTTACAAAATTTTTAATTTGACTTATCATCATTGCATTAAAGACAAAGAGAAAATTCTCAAATATTGTTTCGTTTGAATATTTAAATCCTGAATAGACAAAAATACTTAACATATAAGAAAAAATAATTCAGGAATAAAATTATATTTCTCTTTCACTTTATATACACATAATAACTAAAATTCTTAAAATGTTTGACTATTTGCACTTTGTTGGATAATTATGAAGGTAATTAGAGAACTTAATATTTGTTTTCGCATATGGTGAAGTTTGTCGCGTGCCCGTTCGCAGTTAAACCGCATAACCAAAGCCAGCCCTCGCCACCTTCTCTTCTTCTCGTGTGGCACACTATATATTGACTGGAATACAACTCCTCGATTTTATTGCTATGAGTAATTGTAGGTTGCCAACTTTAAACTGGTACTAATAATATGCGAACAAGCACACGAAGATCATGAAAATTTCTTCTCCTCGATTCACTTTATTAATGGACTTTCAAAATTATATAGAAAATTCCTCTGAAATGAGTTCCTAACTCAAAGAAGAAGAAGAAGAAGAAGAAGAAGACGATAAAGAAACGGATAAGAAAAAAGGATACAAAGTTTTATAATCACGTATAGTTGTATAATTACATAATTACACTGTAATAGTTACATAACATTATAGAACATTACGTCATAGTTAATAATTACATAACTACATAATAATAATTGTTTAGTATAGAATATAAATTGTTAATCAAATATTATATAGAATATTAATCAAATAATTATTCATAGCTATAGTATAAGAATCATATAAAAAATTTCTAGGGTATAAAATTTAAGAAGACGATACTAAATCAATAAAAATTGAATCGAATAAGGAAATTACGAGTTGAGAGATGAAAAATGATGTTTTGTGTGGGTGTAGAGGGGGATAAATAAGAATTCTTTACTGAATATCAAGATGCCGAAAATGGTGTTGGAAATACATCTCAACAATTACCATCGTGTGCCTGAAAGTTGGCTCCGTATGTCTGAGTCCCGGCATAATGCTGTATTTAATGGTCAAGTCCGCCGCTCTGTGTGACGATATACGAGTTCAAGTCAACATATATCCTGTCAGATTTTTAAAATACTCTGATTTACAATTACCATTGTACTGTCCGCCGGATATCTATTGTCGTTCCATTCTCCTACCACTCTTATTCCACAACTCTCCTAACTCATCCTTTTCTTTTTCCATTTTTGCACCAATCTTTCCTTATTCCATCAATTAAAAAATAAACTTCTATCAATTAAAAAATAAAACTTCGACCAATTAAAAAAACCTCTTCAAATTAAACTTCCATCATTCGAAAATAAATTTCATTTCAAAGTTAACTTTAATGAAAAAAGTAATAAATAAATTCATCACTTAACACTTTGGTATTAGCGGAAAAATAAAAAAAAATCATTTTACATTAAATGAATATTTTCTTGCAATGATGTAATTTGTAAACATTTATCTCTCGCTTCTGCAAAATATATACATATACAAATATGCAATAAAATGAAAACATTTTCTCGATGGTGAAAATGATATAAACATAGAGTGGAGGAATGATTTTCCACGTGGCGGGTCGAGCAATTGAAAACAATTATGGAAAATTTGTTTCTAGTTATAGCGAATAATTCGTAAGCCATAAGCCGGTTTATTGGAGCGATTGACCCAAACGGGATATGCTTATACTAATTCTAGGTGCATGTGGTTCTCGTAAATCTATCCATCGACGGGTTAGCTAAAGTAGACTCCAATACATACATAGATTGCGATCATAAGGGAGGTAATTAATGACTGGCTAATATATCGATTACTTTACCGATTGCAATCGCTGCTTAGTGCGAACATATGACCCCTCCATATAGTATCACAAACTGATATATAGTTACGCCTACTCTGACTGTAATGTGAAAATTTTACGATACACTTATTCTTTCAATTAATTTTCAACTAGTGTTTCGATTCATTTCTTTAGATTAATTTTACAACCAGTGTCGATCATTTCCTTCATTTGATTTGTAAGTAGTGTGTAGATCATTTTTTTGATTAATTTGGAAGTAGTGTCAATCATTTCTTTCAATTAATTTTAAACTAGTGTCGATCATTTCTTACAATAAACTTTCGACTCAGAACGGAACTAAAACCGAAAACTAAAACCAAAAATTAATTAATTAATTAATTAATAAATTAATTAATTTCAAGAGAATTATAGAATATCGTATTGAATTTTATCGTTTAATGAAAGAAATGAAACAACGAAAATTTCAATTGTACTTAAAAGAACATCAATTTATCAATATTCGCAAGCATGTCGATAGATTAATAAGATTCTTGGTGGGAGATGTGAAAAGCACACCATGTCTTCTTGCCAGAGGAAAATTTAAAATACTAACATTTTTTATAGGACATGTAAATACAAATTTAACTTTAATTTATAAAATATTAATAGACAAATCGAAACAATTAGGTGAAAAATATTTAAAAATAATACAAGTTGATGAATTTAGATCAACAAAATTATGTAATAAATGCAATGAAACATTATCTATATCCAAAAACGAGACAGAAGTGCTGAAAGAATTTTATCTAAACGCATGTGTGATTTGTAATTCTACAGTGGATTTAATAAGATGTAAAAATTGCAAATTTGTGTCTTATTGTGGTAACGAACATGAGAAGAAAAATTCGCGTCGACATAGAAATTTGTGTGAAACTTATGCAAAATTATGAAAGATGAAAAAATTTCACATCCTCTTGAAAAATTTATCAACTGCGATGCAGCAACTTGGAATAAGAAAAGGATATTATTGTTTAAGAAAATTACATCAATGACTGAAAAAAGATTACAAATTTCAGATCTATATTTATTTGTATTTCCTCGATCGTGCTTTGTTTGTCACGAGAGTAGACAGGATTTATTGACAAATTGCCTTGGATGGCCGGCTGCCTCTTTCTGTGAGAGACACAAGGAGAAAAATGTAGACCATAAAAAAAGTTTCCAGAAAATTGGAAAAACGTTTAAAATGATGAAAAATATTTATAAATTTATCAGAATAAATCATGAAAAGTAACCTAGATAATATTTTAAGATTCGTAATTAATAAAACCCAACTATCAGATTCTACAGTAAAAGTGGAGAGTATGGAAAACTTTTTACAACAGTTTGCGAAGAATGAAACCATCAGTGAAGCATTAATGTTTTGGTTATCGCGAATGTTGAGCACAATTTTAACTGTTTTTAACGCTTTTGAAAAATTGTCCATTTTAAAGGAAGAAAATTTAATAATTGCCATTGAAGATAATGATGCGTTTAATAGAAAATGTACATTTACATGGGAGATTATTTTACATTTAAATAAAAATATTAAAAATTTAACCATTATTATAATTCGTTGTGAATTCTTTTCAAAAAAAGAAATTTTTTTATGCTCTAAATATAAAAAGAGAGATGCTACTTTAAAAATAGAAAATGTTTATAAAAAGATAAATTTATATGTCTATTGTGATTTTATTTTTGATAAAATATCTGATTTTTTTATTCAGAATGACATAGAAAAAGAAAAAATAAAATCAACAAGAATAAACAGTTCACTAAATATTTGGTTAAAAATAAAACGTCCACTATTGGCAACATTAAACAAAAAAGAATATTATTAGGAAACAATTTAAATAATTGGAAAAAGGTGAGAATTTCGTTTTTAAAGATAATAATAAGTTTTGTTGTTTAATGAGCAATAGAAATGTGTTTAATGAGATTACAATTGATAATGAATTTATAATTATTGTTAAACAATAAATATTATTAAACAAAAATTTTAAACAATTTATCAAAATTAATATTAAAAATTATAAAGTGATATTTTTAGTGATAATAAAAGTTGTGTGAAGTATGATTATTTGTAAAAAGTAAAAACAAAAAAGATTTGTGTAAAAAAATAAAAAAGCAAATTTTCTTGAATTAAAATTAGAAAACAAATTTTTTAGAAATAAATACTCGTTTGGCAACCAGTGATAGCAGTCCAAAATGTCCGATTCCCTGAAAGTACAACCAACCGATGAGCAAAACCCTTTTCTCACATTGTAGCAGTGGCCAAAATACTTTTCTCATCGTTTGTTCCCACTGTGAGGCGATGAGACATATTGTTGCATGGGTCAAAAATAATTTGAGAATTTCAGATTTCTTATTGCTATATTGTTATTTTTTAACGGATTTTTTAATTTGAAGTTTTACTGAGTAGTGCATAACTCACGCTTTGATGTACACAAAAAATGAATAGAAAAATTATTTTATTTATTTAATATTTTGATGTTTACTTTTGTCATGTATTATTGGGTGAGATGGCCATTAATGACTTTTATTAAAAATTTCTTATGTTAATGTTAAATACTTAAGAAATATTAAAGAAAAAACAAATTAAAAATGTCTGAGAACAAAATAATTGATCTAATTGACACCAGGAGATGGAGATATATTTGTAGGTTGAGTCGAAAGTTATAATCAAACGACATTGATTCAAGATTGGATTTAAAATTTTTGGCTACATGAAAACTGCATTCAATCCCATGATAAATGTTTAAAATGTGACCAGAATAAGAGAAAAGTAATTTGAACGATTAAAAATTAAATTTATGCTTCAAGTAAAAAATGATATGTATTGGACATCTCTCCCGAACATTCAAGGAGAGATTGCCAAATGCACTTTTTACAAAATCTAAATTTTGAGATTGATTCTATAAAAATATTTTATTTTATTTTTCGTTACTTTAAAGTTAAGGTAGTTCTCCAGCTGCTTATCTTGAAAAAATTGATTTTCGATAGATTTTCTTCAAATTTTGAGAAAATGTTTCTTCTAGTGACCTTTAAATGTAGTAAAAATTTTAAAACCTTTGCGATGCTAAATTTGGAGTTATTCAAGTTCAAACTTTAACTTTTACATGCGATTATGTTAAAAATAAAAAGTGTCAACCATAATATCTCGTTTTTTGACATGGCAAAGGGTTTTAAATTTTTTACCACATTTAAAGGGCACCGAAAGAAACATTTTCTCTAAATTTGAAGAAAATCTATCGAAAATCAATTTTTTCCAGAGTAGCAGCCGGAGAAATACCTTAAGTGTTCAATGTTTAATTATCAATAAAAGTTTAGACATAAATCGTTTCTTTATAATTTTTACAGTACTTTAAAAAAACTATGGTCATCTCCCCCGGACTTACCCTAATTAAAAAATTAGAAATAATAAAGAAAAATTATTTTATTCATTTAAATTAACAATTTTTTTATTAATTTTCAGATGCTACATTTGGACCCAAGAAACAATAACAAAATCGATAAGATGATTAAAGAATGTTTTAAAAAACTGGAAATCAAGAAAAAATGCGATAAATGTAATAGCGAAATAGCTTATGAAGAGTTACAATTGGAAGATGCACCAAAATATTTGTGCATAGGATTGAAAAAATCCAATGATGAAAGTGACAAACTTGATTGCAACATTGAATTGAAAAAGAGTTTAAAAATAAAAGAACAAATTGAAGAAGAAATGCTGAAAAACCAACCATACATTTTAATCATGGAGAGGAATGATAATAAATATCAGGAAAAATCATTGAGAAAATGAAAAAACAAGAAGAAGAATCAAGAAGAAAGAATAAAAATGAGAAAAAAATTAGAAGAATAGAGGAAATAAAAGACAATGTTAACATTCCTGTTAAACCTTCATGAATAGAAAACATTTGCAATACATGCTATATAAATAGTACATTGCAAGCATTGTTATCAATTCCAAAGTTTAGAAATTCGTTAAACAATCACTAATGTTCTAATAAGAATTGTATAACTTGTGCATTCAAAGAAACATTGAATGCAAGAGAAAGAACAGAACACTCATCTTTTGAACCAACAGCGATATTAAATAAACGAACATTTATTTCACCCCATATGAGAGTTGGTGAACAAAATGATGCGCATGAATTTTTGGTCAATTTATGCGAAAAATGGATTCCTCAAATAATGAGGAATCAATAACAAAATTGTTTGAGGGATCATTGCGAAAGAAAGTGATATGTACAAATTGCAATCATGTACAAAAAGATGATGTTGAAATTTTTAAAGATTTAATGATCAATATCGAAAACATTAAAACCATTGCCGAGGGAATTGAACATTATTTCAGCAATAAAACAAACATGGAACATTTAGAATGCAACAATTGCAACAAAAATACCATGTATGAAGATTGCAAAATTGAAAAACAACCAACTGTGTTGTGCTTAGTTCTCATTAAAGTGAATGAGAATTATCAAAAAATTGATAAAATTATAAAATTACAAGAAAATTTGAATATGAATCTTTATTTAGAGAAAAGAGAAGAAGAGAGATATTTAAATTATAAATTAATGTCACTTGTAAATCATGTTAGAAAAGAACTCAACCGAGGTCATTACACAGCAACAGGCAGAGGAGAAGATGGAACTTTCTATCATTTTAATGATGCAAATGTAAAATCAATGAATGTTGGAACTGTTCTGGATAATGACAGTTATTTCATGTTCTACGAAATTTAAGACGAAAAAAATGAAACCATTGAAATGGAAAAAACAAAGAATAAGGACAATAAAAGTGAGTCAACGAAAAGGAAAATTTACAAGAAAAATAAAGTAGGAGAAATTGAAGTGAAGAAAAGAAAAATTGAATTAAAAGCGAAATATTAGGAAGAAAAGGAAAATATAAGCTGTGACTTAACTTCATCCGTTCCTCATATTTCTTTTCCAATAAAAGAAGAGGAAAAAAACAAGTGATAAGTGCGTTTTGAAAGGGCAAAAAAAGAAACAAGTTTAAAAAAATGTGAGTAACAAGAAAAAAGTGATAAAATAGAAAATGAAAAAATTAAAAGTAAAAGAAAGAAATTCAATTGAAAAAGAAAAATAGAAAAAGATTTTTGTCTCTACTTCTTCCAATATTCATTCATCTTTAAAAAAAGAAGAAGCAACTAAAAAATGCGATAAGAACACATTGAAATTAAATAGTGAGAAACATAAGAAAAAAATTGAAAAAAAGGAAAAGTGAACACGAAGAAAGAAAAAAATTAAGAAAAACAAACAAAAAATAAGAAAGAAATAAAACTTGATTTGTCAATTAATAATAAAAAGAGAGAGGAGATAAAAATTTATAGGAAATCATTTAACAAAGTATTTTAAAATAAAGATACTTCAAATTACGTAAAAGAAAAATTTCCAATTGTAAACGATATTATGTATCGAAGCAGTGTTTTTGTAGAATACATATTTCGTAATCCACAATCAAAATTAAGAGGGCAATGGACAGAAAAAGGATTTTTGCATGAAAATAAGTTTAAATGTTTTCTAATAAAGGACCAACAATATTGAAATGCCTTTACAAAAAGTCATGAACAACTGGGAAAAGAATTTAAAGAATATCCTGAAAAATATAAAAAATCACTTGTCACAAGCGGGACAAGAAATAGACAAAAATTTGAAACAAATTATAAATTTGGATGGTGAAAAAATACTTAAAAAATTATTAAGACTCAAAGATATAAATAAAATTGAAAAAGCCGAAAAGAAACATGAAAAGATAGAGAACATTAAAAGGAGAATTAATTCAAAAAAATTGAGAAAGAAACATAAGAAAAATAAAAGAAAAAGAGGCAAAAAATTAAAAAAGAATTTTAAAAAAGAAGAAAATCATGTGAAAACATATAACATTTTAGAGAAGGCATACATTAAAAGAAATTGCAAAGGTAAATTTATGAAAATTAAAGAAAAAAAAGATGAGGAAACTGTACAAACGATAAATAATAAAAATAATATAAGAAGAAATAAATATAAAGAAAGAAAGTAAGTTGATGAAATGGTTGAAATATTACTCACAAAAAACAAATGCAAAGATAACAATTTCAATCAGCTAATAAGTCAAACAAAAATTTTAGATTTCAAAAAGATGAGAAACGAAAAAGTGGCACATAAATTCATAAACTGTTTTATGACTGTACAAAATGTACTGATAGAAAGAAATGAATCAAGTTTCATTTTATTTCCAATTAATAAAATGGGCTTGAGATATTTACTTTTATCGCAAACTGTGTTTATGTATGATTTACTTCCATATTTACAATGGGTTGAAAGAAGAAAGAATCCAAAAAAGCAGTGGAACAAAGAGAAGAAGATGATAAGTTTAAGAAAATGAACATTCCAATGAGAATGACACACTTAATTCCAAGAATATTAAATATTAGTAAGGATGAAATAATTAAAGGAAAAAAAATTAAATTCATTTTTACCAATACTTATGCATGTAGAATTGGATGCTATAAAGAGAGAAAGAAATTTACTTAACTCATAAAGAGAGATCCAGCATTACTTGAATTTTTAAATCAACAGAAGATGAGTTGAACAAATTTAATGTAGAAAATTATAAAAGATTTGTGATGGATTAGTAAAGAAATGTTGAGGAGAAAAATTTTTAAGGAAAAAATTTAAAAAAATTAGTCGAATTTATAAACGACAAATTGTTAATAGTAAAAAATATAAGGAAATCAATTTAAATAATCCTAAAGATTTCAAAAGAATTACAGAATATCGTATTGAATTTTATCGTTTAATGAAAGAAATGAAACAACAAAAATTTCTATTGTACTTGAAAGAAAATCAATTTATTAATATTCACAAGCATGTGTATAGATTAATAAGATTCATGGTGGGAGATGTCAAATGCAAACCATGTCTTCTTGCCATAGAAATATTTAAACTGACAAAATTTTTTAAAGGACATGTAAATTCAAATTTAGTTTTAATTGAAAAAAGATTAATATACAAATCGACAGATTTAGGTGAAAAATTTTTAAAAATAATACAAGTTGATGAATTTGGATCAAAAAAATTATGTAATAAATGCAATGAAAAATTATCTATATCTAAAAAAAAGACAGAAGTGCTGTTTGTAAAAATTGTAAAATTACATGCAATAGAGATATTAATGCTGGTTACTACATTTTAAAAAGAGGATTAATTGATTTTAAAAGTGTCGAGGAAGAAGAAATATTACCAAGTCCAACAGATATTATGAAATTAAAAAACAAGTTGATGAATTACTTTGAGCAAGAGGCCAAACATCATCGATGTCCTTGATGTGCTGGGATTAGTGGTTGCATATCCACTGCCAGACAGGATTGACATCATGGATATGTTCGGTAGATCTTACCAAACAAAAAGGACAATTAAAGTGATTCGAGTTTCATTTTATTGCTAATTAATAAAATGGGTTTGGGACATTTACTTCTAACCCAAACTGTGTTTATGTATGATTTACTTCCATATTTGCAATGGGTAGAAAGAGGTAAAGAAAAAATAAAACAGTGTAACAAAAAAAATGTAACTTAAAAGAAAGGAACAAAGGTGCCAAATCCGCTTTTCTGTTAATAATTAAAGAATTATGTGAAGAAAAGTATAATATTACTAACAAGACAAATGAAATATTTAAACTATTTAATATAAAGATGATTAAAGAGATTATTTGTGAGAAATGTCACAAATTGACGCAATCATTTCACACTCCAAAGGTAATTTTCAATAACTAAAAATATTTTTTAAAAAATTAATTTTTTTATTTAAATTAACAATATTTTTTTTAATTTTCAGATGCTACATTTGGACCCAAGAAACAGCAACACAATCAATGTTATGATTAAAAAATTTTTTTTAAAAACGAAACTGGAGGAAAAATGCGATAAATGTAATAGTGAAATTGCTTATGAAGAGTTTCTCTTGGTAGATGCACCAAAATATTTGTGCTTTGAATTAAAAAAATTCAATGATGAAAATGGCAAATTTGATTGCAACATTGAATTAAAATAGAGTTTAGAAATAATAGGACAAATTGTAGAAAACCAAAAAAGATGTTCAATTTCATTATGAAATAACAAGAATGATTTGTCATAATGTAAACTCTAGCAATATAGCCGATTACGAAGCTGTAATAAAAGTAGCTTTAAAAGACAAGCAGAAAAAAAACCAATTAAAGGAAGAAGTGCTACAAAAACAACCCTACATTTTAATCATGGAGAGGAATGATATCAAGAAAAATCATCGGAGAAAATTAATAAACAAGAAGGAGAAGAAGATTTGAAGAAAAAGAATGAAAATGAGAAAAAAATTTGAAGAATATAGGAAATAAAAACCAATGTTAACATTCCTGTTAAACCTCTAGGAATGGAAAACATTGTCAATACATGCTTTATAAATAGTACTTTGCAAGCATTGTTATCAATTCCAAAGTTTAGAAATTCGTTGAACGATTACGAATGTTCTAATAGAAATTGCATAACTTGTGCATTCTAAGAAACATTAAATACAAGAGAAAGAACAGAACACTCATATTTTGAACCAACACCGATATTAAATAAACGAACATTTATTTCACCCCATTTGAGAGTTGGTGTACAAAATGATGCGCATGAATTTTTGGTCAATTTATTCGAAAAAATGGATTCCTCAAATAATGAGGAATCAATAACAAAATTGTTTAAGGAATCATTGCGAAAGAAAGTGATATGTACAAATTGCAATCATGTACAAGAAAATGATGTTGAAATTTTTAAAGATTTAATGATCAATATCGAAAACATTAAAACAATTGCCGAAGGAATTGAGAATTATTTCAACAATAAAACATACATGGAACATTTTTTCTATCATTTTAATGATGCAAATGTAAAATTAATGAATGTTGGAACTGTTCTGAATAGTGACAGTTATTTCATGTTCTACGAAATTTGAGACGAAAGAAATGAAACCATTAAAATGGAAAAAACAAAGAATAAGGACAATATAAGTGAGTCAACGAAAAGGAAAATGTACAAGAAAAATAAAGAAGGAGAAATTGAAGTAAAGAAAAGAAAAATTGAATTGAAAGAGAAATATGAGGAAGAAGAAGAAAAGATGAGCTGTGACTCAAATTCATCTATTCCTCATATTTCTATTTCAATAAAAGAAGAGGAAAAAACAAGTGATAAGTGCGTTTTGAAAGTGGAAAAAAAGGAACAAGTTAAGAAAAATGTGAGTAAGAAGAAAAAAGTGATAAAATAGAAAATGAAGAAATGAAAAATAAAAGAAGAAAAATTGAAAAAGAAAATGAAAAAGGGAAGAAGATTTTTGACTCGACTTCTTCTAATTTTCATTCTTCTTTTTCAAAAGAAGAAGAAGAATCAACAAAGAAATGTGATAAGAACACATTGAAAGTAAATAGTGAGAAAAATGAGAAGAAAAATATTCAAATAAGTTTACAAAAAGTCATGAACAACTGGAAAAAGAATTTAAAGAACATCATGAAAAATCACTGCTATTGTACGAAATTAAATTTGTTACAAATTTATTGTCACAAGCGGGACTAGAAATGGACAAAAATTTTAAAAAAATTATAAATTTAAATGGTAAAAAAATATTTTAAAAATTATAAAGACTTAAAGATATAAGTCAAACTGAAGAAGCCGAAAGGAAAGATGAAAAAATGAAGAACATTAAAATGAGAATTGATTCAAAAAAATTGAGATAGAAACATAAGAAAAATAAAAGTAAAAGAAGTAGAAAATTAAAAAAGAATTTAAAAAAGAAGAAAATCATGTAAAAACATACAACATTTTAGAGAAGACATTTATTAAAAGAAATTGCAAAGTTAAATTAAAGAAAATTAAAGAAAGAAAAGATGAGGAAACTGTACAAACGATAAATAATAAAAATAATATAAGAAGAAATAAATATAAAGATAGAAAGGAAGTTGATGAAATGGTTGAAATATTAATCACGAAAAACGAATGCAAAGACAAAATTTTTAATCAGATAATAAGTAAAAAAAAATGTTTAATTTCACAAAGATAAAAAACAAAAACGAGGCACATAAATTTGTACACTTTTATATGAGTGTACAAAATGTACTGATAGAAAAAAATGAATTGAGTTTTATTTTATTTCCAATAAAGCAATAGTTATTGCTTATAAATCATTTAATGAAGTATTTTTTTCAAAAATTTCAATTTCAATTCTGTTAAAATTAGTTTCAATTTTAAAACTTTTAACACAATTCTTTTAAAAAATTTAAATATCTAACTAAATATCAAAATTCTTTCCAGATATTTAATTATTTTCAAAACCCCGCCAATGGTTGTCCACTGCCAAACATCATCGAAGTCTTTGATGTTCTCGGATAAGTGGATGCTTATCCACTGCCAGACATGATTGACATCATGGATATGTTCGGTAGATCTTGCCGTAGCGGCGGGGCTTTTCACTAAAGGGTTATATAATTTTCTTTTTTGGGATGAGGAGAGATATAAAACATAAAGAAGTTAAAATTACAGAATCGATAAATTAAATTGAAAAAGAAAAATGAAAAAGAGAAGAAGATTTTTGACTCGACTTCTTCAAAGATACTTCAAATTACGTAAAAGAAAAATTTCCAATTGTAAACGATATTATGTATCGAAGCAGTGTTTTTGTAAAATACATATTTCGTAATCCACAATCAAAATTAAGAGAGTAATGGACAGAAAAAAGATTTTTGCATGAAAATGAGTTTAAATGTTTTCTAATAAAGGACCAACAATATTGAAATGCCTTTACAAAAAGTCATAAACAACTGGAAAAAGAATTTAAAGAATATCATGAAAAATATGAAAAATCAATTGTCACAAGCGGGACAAGAAATAGACAAAAATTTGAAACAAAATATAAATTTGAATAGTGAATAAATACTTAAAAAAATTATTAAGACTCAAAGATATAAATAAAATTGAAAAAGCCGAAAAGAAACATGAAAAGATAGAGAACATTAAAAGGAGAATTGATTCCAAAAAATTGAGAATGAAACATAGGAAAAATAAAAAAAAGAGGCAGAAAATTAAAAAAGAATTTTAAAAAAGAAGAAAATCATGTGAAAACATACAACATTTTAGAAAAGGCATACAAAAAAGTAATTCCAAAGTTAAATTAAAGAAAATTAAAGAAAGAAAAGATAAGGAAACTGTACAAACGATAAATAATAAAAATAATATAAGAAGAAATAAATTTAAAGATAGAAAGGAAGTTGATGAAATGGTTGAAATATTACTCACGAAAAACGAATGCAAAGATAACATTTTCAATCAGCTAATAAGTCAAGAAAAAAATTTAAATTACACAATGATAAAAAACAAAAACGAGGCACATAAATTTATAAACTTTATTATGACTGTACAAAATGTACTGATAGAAAGAAATGAATCGAGTTTCATTTTATTTCCAAATAATAAAATGGGCTTGAGATATTTACTTTTAACGCAAACTGTGTTTATGTATGATTTACTTCCATATTTACAATGGGTTGAAAGAAGAAAGTATCCAAAAAATTAGTGGAACTAAGAGAAGAAGATGATAAGTTTAAAAAATTGAACACTCCAATGAGAATGACATATTTAATTCCAAAAATATTAAATATGAGTAAGGAGAAGTAATTAAAGGAAAAAAAATAAATTCATTTCTACCAATACTTATGCATGTAGAATTGGATGCTATAAGGAGAGAAAGAAATTTACTTAACTCATAAAGAGAGATCCAGCATTACTTGAATTTTTAAATCCACAGCAAATGAGTTGAACAAATTTAATGTAGAAAATTATAAAAGATTTGTTAAAATTGATCACAGTAGAATGACAATTGTTGTTGGTGTAATAAGAGAATATTGTTACAGAAAAAAAGAAAGACAAAAAATTGTTTGTAGAAAATAAAACTTTCCTATGGATTAGTAAAGAAATGTGGAGAAGAAAGATTTTAAAGAAGAAAATAAAAAAAATTAGTCGAATTTATAAACGACAAATTGTTAATAGTAAAAAATATAAGGAAATCAATTTAAATAATCCTAAAGATTTCAAAAGAATTACAGAATATCGTATTGAATTTTTCCGTTTAATGAAAGAAATGAAACAACAAAAATTTCTATTGTACTTGAAAGAAAATTAATTTATTAAAATTCACAAGCATGTGGATAGATTAATAAAATTCATGGTGGAAGATGTGAAATGCAAACCATGTCTTCTTGCCATAGAAATATTTAAACTGCCAACATTTTTTAAAGGACATGTAAATTCAAATTTAATTTGAATTAAAAAAAGATTTATATACAAATCGACAGATTTAGGTGAAAAATATTTAAAAATAATACAAGTTGATGAATTTGGATAAAAAAAATTATGTAATAAATGCAATGAAAAATTATCTATATCTAAAAAAGAGACAGGAGAGCTGTTTGTAAAAATTGTAAAATTACATGGAATAGAGATATTAATGCCGGTTACTATACTTTAAATAGAGGATTAATTGATTTAAAAATTGTCGAGGAAGAAAGAATTCAACAATCTAAATAAATATCAAAATTTTTTCCAGATATTTAATTATTTTCAAAACCCCACCAATGGTTGTCCACTGCCAAACATCATCGATGTCCTTGATGTGCTGGGATTAGTGGTTGCTTATCCACTGCCAGACAGGATTGACATCATGGATATTTTCGGTAGATATTGCCAAACAAAAAGGACAATTAAAGTGATTCGAGTTTTATTTTATTTCTAATTAATAAAATGGGTTTGGGACATTTACTTCTAACCCAAACTGTGTTTATGTATGATTTACTTCCATATTTGCAATGGGTAGAAAGAGGTAAAGAAAAAATAAAACAGTGTAACCAAAAAAAATGTTAACTTAAAAGAAAGGAACAAAGGTGCCAAATCCGCTTTTCTGTTAATAATTAAAGAATTATGTGAAGAAAGTATAATATTTCTAACAAAAATGAAATATTAAAATTATTTAATATAAAGATCGAAGGAGAAATTAGTTGTAAGAAATGTCACAGATTGAGGCAATCATTTCACAGTCCAAAGGTAATTTTCAATAATTATAAAATTAAAAAGATTTTTACATTTAAATTAACAATTCTTTTTATTAATTTCCAGATGCTACATTTGGACCCAAGAAACAGTAACACAATCCATGATATGATTGAAGAATGTTTTAAAAAAATAAAAATCAACAAAAAATTCGATAAATGTTATAGTGAAATCGCTTATGAAGAGACACTTGGAAGATGCACCAAATTTTATACGCTGACAACTATGCTACGCTTTATTGAGAAAATATTAAGTCAAATGTATATAAAAAAACTGCAACTATTGGGCCAACCATTGCCCAAAGATTTGCGAACCATGAAAATTTTAAATTTCGTTCACAAAATTTTTTTCCAACCGTTGGACCAAACCTGACCCACAATTTGACAACCAAAGAAAATTCAAATCATTTAATCATTGTTTTACAGAATTTTTCCAATCGTGGCCTACAGTTTGACCAAGTAAAGAAATTTAAATTATTTAAATTGCGTTTGCCAAAGTTTTGACAATTATCGGGCCGACCATGACCAAGATTTTGGCAAACCAAAAATATTTAAGTCATTTGAATTGCATTTCTCAGAATTTTGCCAACTCTTGAGCAAGCCGAGGCCGGGCTTGACTCTAGATTTTTCTATACGGACTGTGTAAAAAATACAATCCTCTACTTATTTATTTTAACAATATTAAAGACATACTTATTACTTTAATTTTTTTTAAATTCATTTCATATTCATGTACAAAGATAATATTATGGACGATAAAGTCCAAAAGAATGATTAATATATATAAAATTTCAAAATTTCGTGAAATTATATAAAAAAAATTTTCCAAATCACAATGAAAGTATAATTTAAATAAAAGTATAATTAATTTATGAAAATTATTAAATAATTTCAATTTATACAATAATAATAAAATTTCAAATATTTGAATTAAATTAATTTTTTATATGATACAGACTAAAAATGGAATTAAAAATTGACGGCGGAAATTATTCATATTTCGGGTTTGAAATGTTGAACGAAAAAAATGCCCACATGAATATGTTACTTTGATTAATTCTGAATCTTCCAGAATTAATTGAAGTATGCAAAAAACATCACGAAAATTACAAATGTATAGGTATGTTATAAATTTTGTAAAAAATGTTTTACAAGAAATAATTAAATTTCTTCTTAGAATTTAATGTTTCATGTAAATAAAAAAATGTCTTTTCTTTACAGAGAGAAGAGACTGCATTATTTGTAGTGTATATGGATCTTTTAAATGGAGCTTAATAAATAGAAAGATGAACAACGCCATGTTAAGAGTTTGTCTTAAGAGTAAGATAATTTTTTTGTATTAAATAATTAAATTTTTTTTTAAATATTGTATAAATTTAAGAATATAAATTTTTATGCACAATTTTTTTCATTACAGGAAACTTTTCCGAGTATTCCGACAATGCAATTAAAAGCAAAAATTCTAAATTCGCTTTTCATTACATAATTAAAGAATTATGTGAAGAAAAGTATAATATTTCTAACAAGACAAATGAAATATTGAAACTATTTAATATAAAGATGGTTAAAGAGATTATTTGTGTAAAATGTCACAAATTGACGCAATCATTTCACACTCGAAAGGTAATTTTCAATAATTATAAATATTTTTTAAAAAATTAATTCATTTAAATTAACAATCTTTTTTTTAATTTTCAGATACTACATTTGGACCCAAGAAACAGCAACACAATCAATGTTATGATTAAATAAATTTTTTTTAAACGAAACTGGAGAAAAAATGCGATAAATGTAATAGTGAAATTGCTTATGAAGAGTTTCTCTTGGTAGATGCACCAAAATATTTGTGCATAGGATTTAAAAAATTCAATGATGAAAATGGCAAATTTGATTGCAACATTGAATTAAAATAGTGTTTAGAAATAATAGGACAAATTGTAGAAAACAAAAAAAATGCCCAATTTCATTATGAAATAAAATCAATGATTTGTCATAATGTAAACTCTAGAAATATAGCCGATTACGAAGCTGTAATAAAAGTAGCTTTAGAAGACAAGCAGAGAATAGTAGAAAACGAGAAAAAAAACCAATTAAAGGAGGAAGAAGTGCTACAAAAACAACCCTACATTTTAATCATGGAGAGGAATGATATCAGGAATGATATCAGGAATGAATATCAGGAAAAATCATCGGAGAAAATAAAGAAACCAGAAGAAAAAGAATTGAAGAAAAAGAATGAAAATGAGAAAAAAATTTGAAGAATATAGGAAATATAAACCAATGTTAACATTCCTGTTAAACCTCCAGGAATGGAAAACATTGGCAATACATGCTTTATAAATAGTAATTTGCAAGCATTGTTATCAATTCCAAAGTTTAGAAATTCGTTGAACAATCACTCATCTTTTGAACCAACAGCGATATTAAATAATCGAACATTTATTTCACCCAATATGAGAGTTGGTGAACAAAATGATGCGCATGAATTTTTGGGCAATTTATGCGAAAAAATGGATTCCTCAAATAATGAGGAATCAATAACAAAATTGTTTGAGGGATCATTGCGAAAGAAAGTGATATGTACAAATTGCAAACATGTACAAAAAGATGATGTTGAAATTTTTAAAGATTTAATGATCAATATCGAAAACATTAAAACAATTGCCGAGGGAATTAAACATTATTTCAACAAAAAATCATACATGGAACATTTAGAATACAACAATTGCAACAAAAATATCGTGTATGAAGATTGCAAAATTGAAAAACAACCAACTGTGTTGTGCTTAGTTCTCATTAAAGTGAATGAGAATTATCAAAAAATTGATAAAATTATAAAATTACAAGAAAATTTGAATATGAATCTTCATTTAGAGAAAAGAGAAGAAGAGAGACATTTAAATTATAAATTAATGTCACTTGTAAATCATGTTAAAAAAGAACTCAACCGAGGTCATTACACAGCAACAGGCAGAGGAGAAGATGGAACTTTCTATCATTTTAATGATGCAAATGTAAAATCAATGAATGTTGGAACTGTTCTGGATAATGACAGTTATTTCATGTTCTACGAAATTTAAGACCAAAAAAATGAAACCATTAAAATGGAAAAAACAAAGAATAAGGACAATAAAAGTGAGTCAACGAAAAGGAAAATTTACCAGAAAAATAAAGAAGGAGAAATTGAAGTGAAGAAAAGAAAAAATGAATTGATAGAGAAATATGAGGAAGAAGAAGAAAAGATGAGCTGTGACTCAAATTCATCTGTTCCTCATATTTCTTTTTCAATAAAAGAAGAGGGAAAAAAAACAAGTGATAAGTGCGTTTTGAAAGTGCAAAAAAAGGAACAAGTTAAGAAAAATGTGAGTAACAAGAAAAGTGATAAAATAGAAAATATGAAGAAATGAAAAGTAAAAGAAGAAAAATTGAATTGAAAAAGAAAATGAAAAAGAGAAGAAGATTTTTGGCTCGACTTCTTCTAATTTTTATTCATCTTTTTCAAAAGAAGAAGAAGCAACAAAGAAATGTGATAAGAACACATTGAAAGTACATAGTGATAAAAATGAGAAAAAAAGATTCAAATAAGTTTACAAAAAGTCATGAACAACTGGAAAAAGAATTTAAAGAATATCATGAAAAATATGAAAAATCACTGCCATTGTACGAAATTGAGTTAAAAGAAATGAACATTTCAATGAGAATGACATATTTCATGTCAAGAATATTAAATATTAGTAAGAATGAAATAACTTAAGGAAAGAAAATTAATTTATTTCTACCAATACTTATGCATAAAATTGGATGCTATGAAGAGAAAAGGAAATTTACTCAACTCATAAAAAGAGATCTAGCATTACTTGAATTTTTTAAATCAACAGAAGATGAATTAAACAAATTTAATGTAGAAAATTATAAAAGATTTGTGGGAATTGATCTGGGTAGAATGGCAACTTATATGGTGTAATAAAGAAAAATATTGTTACAGAAAAAAAGGAAGACAAAAAATTATCAAATCAATTTAGATAATTCAAAAGATTTCAGAAGAATTACAGAATATCGTATTGAATGTTATTGTTTAATGAAAGAAATAAACCAACGAAAATTTTAATTGTACTTGAAAGAAAATCATTTTATTAATATTCACAAGAATGTGGATAGATTAATTAGATTTATGATGGAAGATGTAAAAAGCAAACCATGTATTCTTGCCATAGGGAAATTTAAAATGCCAAAATTTTTTAATGGACATGTAAATTCAAATTTAATTTTAATTGAAAAAAAATTAATATACAAATGGACAGATTTAGGTAAAAAATATTTTAAAATAATGCAAGTGGATGAATTTGGATCAAAAAAATTATGTAATAAATGCAATGAAACATTATCTATATCCAAAAAAGAGACAGCAGTGCTGTTTGTGAAAATTGTAAAATCACATAGAATAGAGATATTAATGCCGGTTACAATATTTTAAAAAAGAGGATTTATTGATTTAAAAATTGTTGAGGAAGAAGAAATATTACTAAATTCAACAGATATTATAAAATCAAAAAACAAGTTGATAAATTATTAAAAGCAAGAGGTATTTATAATTTTATTTTATTTATGTTCCATTAGATAACTGTCATAAAGTTATTGCTTATAAATCATTTAATGAATTTTTTTTTTGAAAATTTTAATTTCAATTCTGTTAAAATTAGTTTCCATTTTAAAACTTTTAACGCAATTCTTTGAAAAAATTCAACTATCTAAATAAATATAAAAATTCTTTCCAGATATTTCATTATTTTCAAAACCCCACTAATGGTTGTCCACTGCCAAACATCATCGATGTCCTTGATGTGCTGGGATTAGTGGTTGCTTATCCACTGCCAGACAGGATTGACATCATGGATATTTTCGGTAGATATTGCCAAACAAAAAGGACAATTAAAGTGATTCGAGTTTCATTTTATTTCTAATTAATAAAATGGGTTTGGGACATTTACTTCTAACCCAAACTGTGTTTATGTATGATTTACTTCCATATTTGCAATGGGTAGAAAGAGGTAAAGAAAAAATAAAACAGTGTAACCAAAAAAAATGTTAACTTAAAAGAAAGGAACAAAGGTGCCAAATCCGCTTTTCTGTTAATAATTAAAGAATTATGTGAAGAAAGTATAATATTTCTAACAAAAATGAAATATTAAAATTATTTAATATAAAGATCGAAGGAGAAATTAGTTGTAAGAAATGTCACAGATTGAGGCAATCATTTCACAGTCCAAAGGTAATTTTCAATAATTATAAAATTAAAAAGATTTTTACATTTAAATTAACAATTCTTTTTATTAATTTCCAGATGCTACATTTGGACCCAAGAAACAGTAACACAATCCATGATATGATTGAAGAATGTTTTAAAAAAATAAAAATCAACAAAAAATTCGATAAATGTTATAGTGAAATCGCTTATGAAGAGACACTTGGAAGATGCACCAAATTTTATACGCTGACAACTATGCTACGCTTTATTGAGAAAATATTAAGTCAAATGTATATATAAAAACTGCAACTATTGGGCCAACCATTGCCCAAAGATTTGCGAACCATGAAAATTTTAAATTTCGTTCACAAAATTTTTTTCCAACCGTTGGACCAAACCTGACCCACAATTTGACAACCAAAGAAAATTCAAATCATTTAATCATTGTTTTACAGAA
The DNA here is from genome assembly GCF_015476425.1 of Leptopilina heterotoma. Classification (NCBI taxonomy): domain Eukaryota; kingdom Metazoa; phylum Arthropoda; class Insecta; order Hymenoptera; family Figitidae; genus Leptopilina; species Leptopilina heterotoma. The sequence continues at coordinate 190,246 of NW_025111200.1, forward strand.
TTTTTCCAATCGTGGCCTACAGTTTGACCAAGTAAAGAAATTTAAATTATTTAAATTGCGTTTGCCAAAGTTTTGACAATTATCGGGCCGACCATGACCAAGATTTTGGCAAACCAAAAATATTTAAGTCATTTGAATTGCATTTCTCAGAATTTTGCCAACTCTTGAGCAAGCCGAGGCCGGGCTTGACGCTAGATTTTTCTATACGGACTGTGTAAAAAATACAATCCTCTACTTATTTATTTTAACAATATTAAAGACATACTTATTACTTTAATTTTTTTTAAATTCATTTCATATTCATGTACAAAGATAATATTATGGACGATAAAGTCCAAAAGAATGATTAATATATATAAAATTTCAAAATTTCGTGAAATTATATAAAAAAAATTTTCCAAATCACAATGAAAGTATAATTTAAATAAAAGTATAATTAATTTATGAAAATTATTAAATAATTTCAATTTATACAATAATAATAAAATTTCAAATATTTGAATTAAATTAATTTTTTATATGATACAGACTAAAAATGGAATTAAAAATTGACGGCGGAAATTATTCATATTTCGGGTTTGAAATGTTGAACGAAAAAAATGCCCACATGAATATGTTACTTTGATTAATTCTGAATCTTGCCGTAGCGGCGGGGCTTTTCACTAAAGGGTTATATAATTTTCTTTTTTAGGATGCGGAGAGATATAAAACATTAAGAAGTTAAAATTACAGAATCGATAAATTAAATTGAAAAAGAAAAATGAAAAAGAGAAGAAGATTTTTGACTCGACTTCTTCAAAGATACTTCAAATTACGTAAAAGAAAAATTTCCAATTGTAAACGATATTATGTATCGAAGCAGTGTTTTTGTAGAATACATATTTCGTAATCAACAATCAAAATTAAGAGAGTAATAAATAGAAAAAGGATTTTTGCATGAAAATGAGTTTAAATGTTTTCTAATAAAGGACCAACAATATTGAAATGCCTTTACAAAAAGTCATGAACAACTGGAAAAGGAATTTAAAGAATATCATGAAAAATATTAAAAATCAATTGTCACAAGCGGGACAAGAAATAGACAAAAATTTGAAACAAAATATAAATTTGAATAGTGAATAAATACTTAAAAAAATTATTAAGACTCAAAGATATAAATAAAATTGAAAAAGCCGAAAAGAAACATGAAAAGATAGAGAACATTAAAAGGAGAATTGATTCCAAAAAATTGAGAAAGAAACATAGGAAAAATAAAAGAAAAACAAACAAAAAATGAGAAAGAAATAAAACTTGATTTTTCAATTAATAAGAAAAAGAGAGAGGAGATAAAAATTTATAGGAAATCATTTAACAAAGTATTTCAAAATAAAGATAATTCAAATTACGTAAATGAAAAATTTCCAATTGTAAACGATATTATGTGTAGAAGCAGTGTTGTTGTAGATTACATATTTCGTAACCCACTATTAAAATTAAGAGAGCAATGGACAGAAAAAGGATTTTTGCATGAAAATGTATTTAAATGTTTTCTAAAAAAGTACCAACGATATTCAAATGCCTTTACAAAAATCACAAACAGCAAAGAGGGTCCCAAAGAATGTTTACGATTTGAATAATGAATATATGTTTTTTTTATTTGCGCCATGAAGCAAATCATTATTGCTCTAAAAGATATCCCATGTTTTAGAAGGGGAATGTTTTACGAAATTCTTAATGTCAGATTCTCGGAATCACTATAAAATAATTCTTAATTAATACGCGAATAGAAAAACACATTTTCCGTTAAAACAAATTATTAATTGTTAAGTCTGGTGCCATAATATTTGTTCTATTAATGCTTAAACTTTATTAACCCATTTTTCTTCTTGGTCATCTCTTAAGCTGTCGAAGTATTTTATATATTTGTGACTAAAGACGACCAAAAATAACGTCCAATGTCCAGCATTATGTACTTTTCTGTCATAGACAGGAAGTAGCCACGCATTATAATTTTTTGGACGAATGTTCTGACACTATTTCAAACGAAATTCGGTTGTATAATTTTCATTAACGATGCCCAGAACATTGTGGATGGAGAAATTTCAAAGGCTGATGTCTGTAAACAATAACTGGATCGTCAATGCATTTGTGAATGTTCAATGTTCAATGTTTCTTCTCGTCCTAAACGTTTGGGAATTTATGTCTTGACCATGGGTTAGAAAAATCAATTGTCAGCCGTGGACTTTTCAATAAGAATGGCTTATCAATTTTTGTACGCTTTCTTCAATTCTTTCTGACGCTGCTTCTCTTACTGAATCTTTGTTTCTTCTTTGTTGAATTTGTCGTGTTGTTAGGAGTGTAAATAATAGTTCTTTAATTCTGCCGTCCATTGTTTGCTTATGTCATAAAATAAATCTGGAAATAAGGTTTCTCATTGTTTTCCCAAATACCACATTCTTCACGTATCCTATCCGGAATTCGACAGCATTGTTAGTATCCTTCTGTATACCAAATTGGCTTGCATTAGTGCCAGTGTCCAGTCATTTTTAATTTTATCAATAACAAGTTTTGTGTCCCGGATTCTCAAAAGTTTTTCGTCGCCAGGTGAAGTTAAAATTATTGTGTTAGTAGCATAAAAATTTCCAAAAACTGTTCCTTAAGACTTAAGGCAACTGCGTATTCTACTTGTCGTTCTATAAACAACTATTATATGTACAGTGGGCTACAGCATACCAAATTATTGAATCCTTTCCTTAAAACATTTATTGTACTCAAAAGAAAGAACACAGTATTTATTTTTTGATTTGAAATGTCCATTCATTTCATCTGTCCATCCTTCAGAAAACCGCTTTTGAAATTAATTCTTCTTGAAATCATCCCAAAACTTTTTTGGAATTGTTAGTTTGAAATTACTCTTCTCACTCGACACATAATCAAAAAATTCCAACCCATTGTCCAAAACTGGAGGCACAAGTTTTTCTATATGGACCGATTCTCCTGTTTTCTGTACATGAATAGTAATTGGTGATCCTTCTTCAATATCAGAATATATGGCAAATATATATCTGGAAAAGCAACATTGTGTTCTACAGTACCCTAAGGAGGTCTACATTTTACAACACGACCTTTACAAATTTTATTGTCTTAAATTGCAAGATCGCAAGAATTGCGTTGTGAAAAACAATTTTTTACATTGGTGATCCAACCTTTACTTTAGCGCAACTGATTGTCTTCTTCTTTAAAATCAGTTAAAAATGTACTCGGAACATTAAAATTGTTTTCATCGGCTTCGTCATTTTCATGTTGACTGTACGGTAATTTTTCGCTACTTGAAGTATTAGAAACATTAATTGAAACAGATCTGTTTTCGTGAAAAAAATTATAATGCATGGCTACTTCCCGTCTATGACAGAGAAGAACATTATGCTGGACATTGGACGCTATTTCTGGTCGTCTTTAACCACAAATACATAATATACTTGGACAGTTTAAGTATCGACCCAGAAGAAAAGTTGGTTAGTAAACTTTGTGCATTAATACAACAAATATTTTAAAACAAGACAGAGGTTTTCACAGACTGGGCACAATGGACGCTTATATCACCCAAAGATGTTCCAAGCCAAGGGCATGTTCGTGGGAGCAGTAACAATTGCAAGGCCTATTTGTTTCCCTGGGCTTGGACACTTTACTCTGACCGGGAGATTAATTAATTAATAAACATGAAGGAAGTGAGACCATGGATACTAAATGAAATCCAAACTTGTTATACAAAAAATGTACAACAACGAACGCAATGATGAAATGGGTTGTTCGAGGAGCAATCATTTATATACAAAAAATTTGTATGTTAACTAATGTTCGCTAGATATTTATTTGCAATAATTTACTTTACAAAAATAATTTTAAAAATTTTATTGTCCACCAAACTCCATCCGCCAGTTAGCAGACAATCAAAAACAAAACCTAAAAATTAGAGTTAATAACAAAAATTGAAAGATAAAACAAAAACTGAAACTAAAAACGAAAGCTAAAAACGAAAATAAAACCAGAAACTAAACCTAAAAGCGGACATTAAAAAGTAAAAACTAGAATCAAGAACGAAACTTTAAAACTAAAATCTAAAGCTAACATCAAAAACGAAAACCAAAAGCTCCATTAAAACAGAAAACTATTTCGAACGTGGATAATTAAATTCTTGATTTTAAATAGAAGACTCACTGTAACATTAAAATCTAAACACATGTGTGCTTATGTACATCGTAAACTTCTAAACTTCTACAAGGATTGTCCCTTCTGCATCGAAACTTGTTCCGCACTTGGTATAATCCACGGTCTTCGATGTATAAGCGAGTCGATGAATTATTAAAAGGAAACAATGGAGGTTAACGCGATCTGGTAAACGGTAATTTGGTTGCAGGAAAGACTCCCACCTCCATGAGAGGGACAAAAGGGTTTTGTTTTGAAAACCAATTCTCATTATTTCCTACCTTACTCGTTTTTCCCTCCCACCAGTTGACCGACTCTCACAAGTTTTCTATATTATCATTTACACAACGTATTCGTACCTTCAACCTTCGCACTATCTTTAATCATCACTTATTACTAAAAAGAATACTTCAATTTATTCTAAAAAACAAAATTTACCAAATGATTCTTTTTTTCAATACTTGTATCTACTTATTAAAAAAACTAATAAAATCCCCCAGAGCTTACATCACAAAACAAATGAACCAATTTTCGATAAAAGTTAATGGAATTTTTTATTACTCTCTACTTCTATATGGAAAATTCTTTTAATGATATCCACGTAAACGAATTGATAGAATTATCGAAACAAGAAAATGTAACCTTTTAATTACTATTACATACTTTGCAATAAAAAAGAAAATATTCGTATATTACAATTTTTTGAAAAAAGGAAAAAGAATTAACTAGAATAAAAAGGATAAAATAAAATAGATCATTATTAGATGAGGATTTATAGGATGAGAACCGCGGTGAAAGTTACCGGTTAGAAATCCGAACGCTAACAAGAGGTTACGTTTAGGGGTGGTAAACTGTAATGTATTCCGTCGGAGAAGTGAAGCATGCATATTCTAGATATATTATAAATAATTACTCAATTATATCTTTGGAAAGGCGATGAATAAAGATGTCCGGACTACGGGTGTAAGGAGAGGGTAGTCGGGGCTAATAAAAAAAACTTGCGTTGAATATTCAAACGCAACAAACTAGGTACACCGGTGCTTATTTCAAATGGAGATCTTCTTAATACTTAACCGAACGTACTTTTCGCTCTCCTCGCATTGCCATCTACCTTCATTCTATTCGATTCGTACAAAAATTATCCATTTCTCTTTTTTTAAATAATTTTTTCCATCCCCATTTATATAAAATAACAAATAAAAAATTAATTTTATATTTAACATTCCGGTATTTAAACAAATTTTACTCTTAATTTGAGAATACAACCTATCTTAGTAAAAATAAAGTTCAAAACAGAAATAAAATTTAAAAATTGACTCCTAGGTAAATAATTTGAAGAAAAGTGAATAAGGATCATATTATAAATAATAGAATCAATAACCTTTTTTTACACAATTATTTCACGAACTGCGTCTACTACACAACTCTCCTTGTCTATTTTACAATTACATTAAAATTCCCTGTGATAAAAAAAATTGTTTTTCAAAAAAGAAAGAGTAATAACTCCTGAAACGATCGTTAATAAAGTTTAAAAGATAATTTTTCAAAGCGCACACGTCAAGAAGCCGTTAGAGCGCGAGAAATGTAGCTTAAGTGGGCCCTTTATTTATAACTTTTTTGTGTTTACGTACATGTCGGCGATGCCATGAGGTCGAAAAACTTTATTGAGGCATAAATTTGTTGACCGGACGCGATAGCTTTAAAATATTACGGAAATGAAAAGCTTTAACCGGCGCGTGTGCACTGTTTGCCTCCTTTTCGCAAGATAATGCAGCGCAAAATTTACGAGGTGTTGTTGTGTGAGTGGACCTTTCTCGTGCGAGAAAGATACCACAAATTTAATGCTTGTTAAGCTACTTTTTGTCATCCGTCTCATACGCGCGCATGGTCGGAGTGTTGAAAAAAAAGGAAGAATAAAAAAAAGTATATATATCCCCTGAAAAACTGGTAGCAGCTAAATTTTAGCTTTTCTATTATACGAAATGTGTTGATTCAACGCGAAAATGCCAAAAGCTAAAGCCAAATCAGTTATTTTCATCTCTCTACACTACTTTTTATGGTGAAAAAAATAATTGTTAAGAATGTACTTTATTGTCAAGACTAGCTAAAACAAATTGTTTTTTCATTGTCTTCAGGGAAAATTTCTTATTTTCTTTATTACAGTTTTTTAAGGATATCAAATCTTTCGTCAGTTTTTTTCAAATAAACTTACTTTTATGGACTTTAAGCAAATTTACGGAATTTACGGACTTAGTTCGAGCCATGAATCTTAAAACTGCAAAATGAAATTTGAAAATCAACAAACAAACAAAAATTTGTTCATCAAAACAAGTAAAGATTCTTTAAAAATTCCTCTTTTCTTACACCCTTCTTGCTATAGCTATTCGAAATTGAAATCGATTAGAAGCAAAATGGTCAAGTAATTGTTCGAGGAAAAGTAATGTTATTGATAAAAGAAATTGGGAAAATATCTTCAGATAAGACGTGGTACTTTTCTATCTAGGATGCACAGATGGGCTTCCCCTTCTTTTGCCGGACGTGATTGGCTTCTGATGGAATTATGGGGGGACTGAACCACTTCAAATCAGTGAGAGAGAAGAAGGGGTACCAAATAACTGACAAGACTTCAAACAACCCTTGGACAAAACAAAGGACAGAGACATCTTCATACTCTATCTATCCTCATACTATACAAAATCACTTTATTCTTAATATTACATTTTTATCCTTCATTCATCTCTTTTTTTCTTCTTTTTTAAGAAAAACTTCCCCTTTTGAAAATTTTAACCCAAATAAGGTCATTTCCCATCTATCACAAAATAGGAAAACTATTAAAAACCGCAAAAATTCATTTCCAATTCGAAAAGTAGTAACCACTACAAAATTTCGATTCTACCGGTGAAAGAGTTTAATAGAAATAAAAAATTATATAAAAAAAGTTTTTTTTCTGCTAAACAATAGAGAAATTCTTACTTTTTTATGACAAGGAGAATATCTGAGATTTAAGATGAGATTATGGAACAACGATCATTGATGGGTCGTTTTCTGGTTGGGGTTGTGAAATTGAAAGACTCGGAATGGTATTAAATGCAATTTCCTTTGCCACGAGTTCATAATTTTATTGGCAATTTGTGACCCATTACTCACAACGCAATGCATGGCTATGGAATATGTCGAAAATTCGCAAGTGTAGAATCACCCTCGTGCCTCCTTTGCAAATAATAAACACGTGGATGATATTCATTGCAAAGTTTCTCGATTTAAGGTCTATAAATTCCGAAAAAAAAATTCCTTTGAAGAAATTTTTTTAAATTTAAGAAAAAATTCTTTTGAAAGTTAAAATATTTTTTTTACGAATTTAGGAGAAACAATGAATCACTATTTATTTATTTGAGTTTATAAATATCAACTATTACCAGTATAATATATAATTGTGTTTATAATTATCAGTTTCTCATTAAATTTTAAAGATTAAAACTGAACCAAACACACTGATTATAATAATAAATCATTAACTCGATTTTAATGATACATAAGGTTCGAAATTTCGAATATGTAGAATTAAATTAACAAAATGATATCAAATTCATAGGAAATTGTTATTATTATCAAGAACAAAATGGAAAAAACCTCACTAAGAAAAAGTTTCTCTAGAACAACAAATTTTTTTATTAAAACAGCCAAAAATTTCGCTAATATAGTAAAATTTTTAGGCTGATCCAAGTGCTCTTTCCACAATAATTCAAAAACTGCAGGGCTCGAACCAGTGAAAGTATTTAAAAATGCGGACTTTACGGACAGACAAAAATATAACCAGTCCGAGTCAAATTCACGCTATATTTCTTAGAAAATTCAATTATAATCTAAAATTTAATTGAAATTCATTTTTAAATAAATTTTTATAAGAAAATTCCACTAGACTTCCATTATTTAAATACAAAAAGTAAATAATTTATTGAATAATTGAATGATTCTTGAAAGTCAACTGTTATAAATAATTTTATGGTCAAATTTTTAAATAATTGAATTCATTCGACGAATTTTAATAAGATTTTTAAGAATAATTACATTTTTAAAGAAATTCGATTAAAATTGAATAAAAAATTTTGCAATTCTGCGATGAGTTTTATTATTTGTGAAAATAATTGAATCCTTAAGAAAAGAAAATTTACGGACTTTTACAGGATTTACTGATCTACAGTGCGTTCGTGTGATTACACTCTTACTCGTTAGATTGAGTATTTAGTGACTCACTTACACTTCCACTTTTTCTAAAACTAAATTTAATTTTGCCTCTGTACGCTATCAGATAATCGAAATTGCCATAAACAGACGTCTTAATTAAATTTCTATCAACTCTATTACTTTTTATGGACTGGTATCCACCTAAATTGTTGCTAGACGGCTGCTGAACAACATCCTAAATGATATAATGTTTTAATGTAACTTTAATGTAGTAGCGGGACCACCCGTACGCTAACAGATAATCGAAATTTGGGAAAAGGGACGTTTAAATTTATTTTCTCTAATTGAAATATATTTTTATCACCTGGAAATCACCTCACTTGTTGCTAGGATTAAACCTTAAAAGATCCTGAAGGATAAAATATTTTATTTCAAAGTTTAAGCAGCAGCAGGTTAACCCGTACAGTATCAGACAATCAAAATTTGTAGAAAAAGTCATTAAAAATTTATTTCTTCTAATTGGTAATATTTCTGGAGAAAGTGTAGTGAGAGTTTAATTGAAAATTATATTTTGTTTTAGAAAAAGTAAAAGTAAGAGTGTATGTGAGAATTAAATTTAGTTTTGAAAAGGTGAAAGTGTAAATGAGAGTGTAAGTGAGTCACTAAATACTCTCTCTTACGAGTAAGATTGTAATTACGCGTACGAAACCCTAGTTCGAGCCCTGAAATTTCTATATATTCACAAATTTGTATAAAATTATGATTAGAAGAAAATTTATCAATACGTTTCACTCTAATACAGCACTATTTCTAATTCAAGAAAGCAATCTAAAAATTGTAAAACCCAAATCTAAAACTGAACCAATTTCACTAAAAAAATTTTCCCTACAAAATTTAAGTTCACAGAACAAAAAATTCCACCATTTAAAAAATTCAATCCAAACGTAAAAAAAAGAAGAAACGGAAAACAAATCTCAATGGAAGAAATTACTTTCAAGCTAAATCCTCTCAAATAATTGAAACGATTAAAGAAAAAATTGTGAATAAATCTTGAAAAGAAGCCTATATACATATATATATATATACCCTCGATAAAAGAAGCAATAGAAAATTTGATTTCCACCTGAGCCGATTGATATCGGAATAGGGCGTTATGCGGGTGGTTCTGGAAGCCCCGAACTTTACCTTCCATCACTTGGTGGTCCAAACGAGAATGTAGCTCTCCACCAACAAGCACATGCATGCTTCAATGTGCATTACATATCTCATGTAGTGCAAGCGTATGTGTAACATGTTCACGTATCATTCTCTCTTTCTCTGAATGCTCCAGGTAGTGAGGTGGTGTACCCCCTATTTTTTATTTTTTATTTAAACCCCCTCCTCTTTCATTCCTCTTTTCTATTCTATTCGCATTGCAGCCCGTACACAGCCCATCTTTTTTGGGCGTGTGGAGCATGCGAAAAAAAAACTTAGGTCAATTTTTATTACCCAAACCGACCGAGAGCGGGCCGACCAAGCGGCACCCATAAAAAATGCCTCTTTACGTATGGCGATTGGTCCGCGGCAACGGGGGTAATGCCGTTCGCGTTTTTTTTGTCCTCCCTTTTTTTTGTTACGATGCGGGGAAAAAATGCGCGCCGCACGTCGATTGGTCGAGAGAACAGATGACGTAGTGAGCGACGTGACACCCACCCAAGTGGGGAGGGATGGACACGAAGAGACGCGAGAGAAAGAGAAAAAGAGAGAGGAAGAGAGTGAGAGAGAGAGAAGGAGAGTGAGAGAGGGTGCTCATAGGACACGTACATATACACACTACCACTATCCACCCCCTTAAACCGGCGAGTTCGAATTGGATGGAAATATCATTACATTGGAAAAAAAGCCTGTGGAGCCTTGGTCAAGTAAAAGACCTCGAATCGAGTACTACTCACAACCAGGAGAATGAGATAAAGAGGAAAGAAGATGAAATGAGTGGAAAGTGCAAACGCCTCTTCAGAGTAACTAAAGAGGAGGAAAATCGCTGAACCGGGAATGCGACGGTCAGGTCCGTTTCTCAATTGGCTTAGGGTGGTGATGGTGGTGGTAGTGGTTTTTTTTTATCTCAGTCCGTGCTCGAGAAACAGGTGGTGATTTCATATCCCACAAAAGAATTTAGACTTTTTCCATTTCTCTCTCTATTTACTTTCTTGATTCAAACTCACAATCAAAATAATTATTCAAACAAATTCAAAATAATTTCAATTAAATCAAAATTATTAATTAATCGAATTCAAAATATTTATTCAAACTAAATCAAAATAAGTATTCAAAATAATTTAAAGTAATCATTAAAACTAATTTATTTTCATTGAAAATAATTATTCAAAAAACGAATTCAAAATAATTATTCGGACTATTGAAACTGATTTAAAGTATTTCCAAAGAATTATTTGAACTAATTCAAAATAATTATTAACACTACTGTAAAATATTTAGTCTAATTCAAAGTTATTTATCAAACTAATTTAAAATAGTTATTCAAACTAATTCAAAATAATTATTTAGACTAATTTAAACTTTTTTTAAATAAATTCAAATTCAAATATTGAATTATTCAAACATACAATCAAATTCAAATATATTCAAATATTGAATTATTCAAATATATTCAAATATTGAATTATTCAAATATATTCAGATTCAAATATTGCATTATAAAAATTATTCAAAATTTACCTAATTCAAAATAATTATTCAAACCAGTTCAAAATTATAATTTGAACAATTTCAAACTTAATTAAAGTGATTTACCAACCTAATTCGAATAAATTGAAATTAATTAATCAAACTAATTTAAAATAATTAATTGAACAATCCAAGTAATTATTGAATTAAATCTTCTCTAGATAATAGAGATCACCAGTAGAGAATTAATTATTACAAAAACATCTTTTTTTTAAAAATTAATTATATAATGGAATTGAATTTTTTTTACGAAATTAGCAACACTAATGGAATTGGGAGTCAGGCGAAAGAGAGTTATTGATAAAATGATCATGACCATGATATAATTTTAAAATGCATACCGAAAGTGATTTGGCAGAGCGCAGAGACATTAAATAGCCTGTGCAGTTGACAGGCAAATTTTCCCTTCATTTTTTTCCAAGAGAAATTAATTGAATTTTTTTACACATACTTCTAATAACAATACAAATATAAGTATTGGGCATTAGTAATAGGAATAGTTGGTATTACTAACAGGAATCAGGTATCAATGCTAATAGGAGTACTAATTAGGAAAATAAGTAATAAATTAAGAATGTATTCTTTAATTTTTATACCAAAAAGGAAGTATATCTATATTTTTCGGATATTTTAGCAAAAAGAGAAGGGAAAATTTTTTTTCTAAAGAGGGAGGAAGTATGTAAATTTTTCAAAATCGCTGACACATTTCAAATTATAATTTCCCCCCTACCAATATCCTATAGACGATCGAAATTGATTAGACTTCTCTAACAAATCGGATAATGCTTCATTTTTTTTGCTTTGTTTTGTTTTTTAATTAATTGGATTATCGTGCAAGACTCGTACAGTCCAGCAGGCATGTACACGGTATTCTTAATGACGTACTCTTGGAAACGAATGTTCGTTCGTGAGAGGGGTGCGATATATTTGTTTAACGAGCGCGTCTCGATATGACATGATCAGCACATTAACCCCTTCGGTCGCTCGAATTTTTTTCCGCGCATCCTTTCTGGCCGGCGCCTGCCTGGGATGCGTTTTTATCGATTTGTAGACCCCTGTGCCTCACCCTGTATATATCCACCGTCACAAAGCCTCGATAGAGATTGGTCCGGGCGTAACTCTTTTCGCGCGCGATCCTCTGGATGCGTATTCTCCCTCTCTTTCGAAAAAACATTGTTGTCGCATCTACACTTCGATTCAGGCATATATTTATTCTTCTATAAGCTAAACCAATTCGTGTCAATAAATCACTTTTCATGTCGCGCATCAACATGCGCTCTTAGAAGAAAATTTCTCACGATTGGGAAATTATTATCCTTTCTACCTCGAGGAATTTATTCAATTTCCTGAAGACATTTTATTTGAATTTTTATAAGAACTTTATTTTTTTGGGGAAATTTTAAACTATAAGAAAATGGAAGGCTAACTCTGTTGGACTAACTTACTTTCTTGTAAAAAAAGAAAAAAAAGTTATGAAGAAGAAAATTATTTCTAATAAGAAATAACTAGTCTAAGCCAAAAGAAACTATTCGAGTTTCTTTAATTTCGTCGAAGACAAGAAAAATGACCAAGAGAAAAAATTCTTTAGCCAAGCAAGAATAAGTTTGATCAGGACAAGAATCTCTTATGATTAAAAATAAATTTCTTTGAGAGAGAAAAAAAGCCGATTAAAACAAGAAGATATTTACTTTAACAAACAAAATTTAACAAACAGAATTTTTTTATAATGAAAAGTACTTCCCTACAACTAAAAAAGTTTCTTGATCAAGAAAGAATCTATTTTAACCAAGAAAGAATTTTTAACCGAAACTTGAACCTGTTTAAAAGAAATAGAATTTTTATTTGACTAAAAAGAATTATGATAAAAAAATGTTGGTCAAGAAAGAATTCTTTTGATTAATAAAATTTTTAGAACCGAAATTTTAGAAACTAAAGAACAATCAAAAATTTTCTTTGACCACGAAAAGTACTTCTCTTCAAATAAAAAGAAAATAATCAAGAAGAAAAGTTAAATTAACAAATAATCTAGATCAAAAAAGAATTCATTTAACTTAAAAAAAACTTTTTTAATTTAAAAAGAAGCTGCGAAAAAAATTTGAAAGAAACTTTAAATGGAATTTTTGTTCAAGAAAGAATTCTTTTAATCAAGAAAATTCTTCGAACAGAAAATTTTACAAACAGAAAATGTCCTTGAACAAGAAAAAAGTTCTTTTTAAAAAAGACGTAATTCTTTTGAACGAGAATAAATTCAGCTTGACCAAAGAACAAACAAAAATTTTCTTTGTCTACGAAAAAAACTTCCCTGCAACTAAACAAGTTTCTTGATCAGAAAAAAATCTCTTTTTGCTAAAAAAAACTTTTTTAACCGAGAGAAAAACCTGTTTGATCAAACAAAAATTTTCTTGATTTAAAAAAAACTTTTCATTTGCAAATAAATTTTGAAAGAAACTGTAAAACAAATTTTCGATTAAGAAAGAATTCTTTTCACCAAGATAATTCTTAATCCAGAAAGAATTCTTTTGATCAACAATAATTTTACATCCGGGAAATTTTCTTAAACCAGAAAAAGGATCTTTTTACAAAGAAGGAATTCTTCTGATCAAGAAGAGTAAATAAGAGAAATTTTTGATAAAAAAGAATTTTTGTGATCAAGAAAAGTATTTTTTCTCGATCACAAGAATTTTTTCTTGATCGAAAATTTCTTTCTAATTAAAATTCTCTAATTCTCTTATTCTCTAATTAAAATTCCATACTCTCTAAATCTGAATATGTGAAAATTCACATATTTGTACGTTATAAGTCGTCTTCTCGATCAATAAGTGCATATACACTTATAATAAGTGAAATTTCACTCAGAATAAGTGAAAAATTCACTTATTTATAAGTGTATATGCACTTATTGATCGAGAGGACGACTTATAACGTACAATAAGTGAAATTTCACATATTCAGATTTAGAGAGTAAGAAACTTTTTGACTTACAGAAAAGTACATTTCTTGATCAAAATTTTTTTCTTAATTTAAAAATATTTCCAGGAAAAAAATTTTTTTTTTTGGAAATACAGAAATTGCTTCTGTTTAAAAGAATTTTTTTTCTAAAAGAAAGAAATTTATTTTCAAACAAGTAAGATTTTGAGTTATAAATAACTTTTCTTGATCACAATAATACTTTCTTGATGCAAGAACGTTTTTCTTGATCAAAAAATTTCTTTCTTAATAGAAAAGTAGTTTTTTTCTGCAAAAAAATCATTTTGAGTTATAGGTAGACTATTTTTCTTGATAACAAGAATCTTTTCTTGTTAACACTTATTTTTATTTACTAAAAATTTATTTCAGGTTATAAAAATTCTATCTGGTCAGAAAAAATTGTTTTTTGGTTGAAAAGAATTTACCCTTGATCAAAAGAATTCTTTTTATACAAAGAGATTTTTTCTTAAACAAGATTTTTCGGTTTCTAAAAAGTACTTTTCGTGATCATGAGAGTAATTTCTTGATCGAAGAATTATTTTTCATTCAAAAATTACTTTTTAGTTAAAGAATATTCTGGTAATATAATTTGTTATTTCTGGTTGAACAGAATTTACTTTCAGAAAAATTCTTTCTTTGGAAAAAGAGATTTTTTTCTTAACCCTTTGAGGACCAGTGTTGCTTTCAGGCAACATGAACATTTTTTTATTAACTCGTGCATAAATTTCCTAATTTTCAAAACTGAATATTGAAACAATAATTTTCACATAGTCTGAAAAATTACGTATGACAGACACTGATCTTCAAATAAAAAACTTCAATAACTGTTCCTGAAAAGTATGCTTAAAAATCAAAAATCGCGATTTTTTAAGAAAAAATTTGGTCCTCAAAGGGTTAAAAAAGAAAAACTTTTTTAATAATAAAAAGTATTCTTTAACAACAAAAACGATTTCTTGTATAAAAAAATACTTTTTCACGACCAAAAAAGTTTCTTGCTCAGGAAAAAAACATCTTTCAGATAGAACGAATTCTTTTGATGAAGTGTAAATTCCGTATAACCAAGAAACAATTTTCTTTTACTAGACAGTATAGAAGAAGTTATTGTAAATAAAATTTCTGTTGAAAAAAAATCTATTTTGTCTCATAAGTATTTTTTCAACAAAAAAGAAGATTTTATTTAAAAAAAACTATGTTTTTTGAAGAAAATTTCTTTAAAGATGAAATTCCTTTCAAGAATTAATATTTATTAACAAAGACACTTTTCAGTCAAAAATAAATTCACCACCACAATAACTATACCACCGCTATCAATCCAGTACAAAACTATTTAATCAAAGAATTCAATCTCAATTCTAACAAAAAAAGAATTCCATTTCACAAAGTAGAATCAAAAGGAAAAAATCCATCACAAAATACCTATTATTAATAAAATATAATTTCCTTTTGAAAATTCTCGCTCCAACAATATAATTGAAAAATAATTAATAGCTTGAGAAATTTTTCGAATAAATTATATAAAGAACAAAATCGATACAATTATCTCATAATTTTCTAATTATATAATAGGATAAGATAATTGCGAAAGCTAATCACGATAAATCATGTCCTAAATGTCCCCTTAAGCGAATGGTAAACTCCGTTTCAATAACTTGACTTTGAAAGGGAAAAGTTCCACATCAAAGTGCAGATATAGACCGCATGTGGTAAATATTTCCAGTCTCTCTCCTTTTAATACATATATATATATATGTACACATACAACCTTCGTATGTTGACACATATAGATTGAATCGTTTTACTCGTGTTGCGTATACCTTCCTCCGTCTCCAATCGTCGCTGTGTAGTTCAATTGCAAAAAGAGGAACGCGAAAAGCTCGTTCGAGGTCCCGAATGAAACGGCGCAAACTCTCTCCTCAGACTGTAAGTGACCAGAGAGAGAAAAAGGGTAGGAAGTCGGTAGGGGTCGCTTTTATCGCTTACGGAAATGCCAAACACCTGTGGAGTTAAGTGGGGCGTCTGTAAAGAAAAAAGGCAAGTATGCAGTGTGAAAAGCGTGCAAGGTATTCGGAATTTTTCATAGCACAAACAAGAGGCTCATGCCCTATACACACGTGTCTTTCCTCTCATTCTTTTTTTTCCTACACATTCTCTCTTTCAATTTATCCCCCTTTTTTCCTTTTTCTTTATTTTATCTATTTATTTCCTTTCCTTTACTTTCTCAGGGTTGCCACAAAAATTTAATTAGGTTTTTCTCTGATTTCGAGACAAAATTTTCAATTTTTTCCTGATAATAATGAAATACTCTGATTCACTCTAAAAATTATTAGATACTCAAAAAAATTTTCTATTACATTTATTTAAAAATTTCTTTAAATGTAAAATTATTCGAAAACATTCTTTTTAAATAAATAATAATTATTATTTTTCCACAGGAATTAAAATTCTTCAGAAGATTCAAATTCAAACCTTTTTGAAATTAAACAACTTATAAAAATATTAATATAAAACATGAAGATATCGATCACTCCAAGTCTTTGACTCGAAGTGATAGAATTCTTCATGATTTGTAATAATTAACATTCACCGAGTGATAAAATCATTATTTTATATTTCAACAACATTGTTACTGTAACCTTATCAAAATTCATCAACTTTCATCAATTCAATTATTATTTTTTTGAATTTTTAACTAAATTTCTTCATTAAATCAACTATTTTTTACAATTTTTGAAAAAGTTCTTAAGAATTTTCAAATCCATTTCTTTATAACCCAATTTTAGAAAATTTCAATGATTAAAAGTAAGTCTTATTATTAATAAAAATAATTGAATTATTAAAAAGAAATGAATTAATGAAAATAATTAAATTTTTTATGAAATTTTTATTATTTATAAAAATAATTAAATATTTGAATTGAATGTTGTTAAAAATTTTTTTATGAAGAAGTTCTTTGAGAATTATTTTCAAATTCATTTGTTTACAATTCAATTTTACGAAATTTAAATTGCTTCGGCATTCTTCAATTCAATACACGGAGAGAAGAGTTGCAGTAAATGTGACAGAACGCGTTTAGTAAATCATTTAGTGCACCGGTTAGTGGCGCCAACTGTATGTTTAGTATAATACACTACGACACCTCTCTGTTTAGTAGAATATACTGTTTGCTCAGTGTATCTTACTATCTTACTAAACAGTGCAGTAGATGGCACTGTCTGTACCGTCAGTCCAAACCTAACGATTCTGTTTAGTAGATTTAACTGCCATGTCAGTAGAATCTACTACGCCCTTCTCTCCGTGTATTTATTATACAATAAAAACTTCAAATATTTAAAGAAAAATCAATTAAACTTTTTGAAAATAATTAATTCAACAAAATTGTTAGCTAAAACTATTAAAAATTGTAATTTAAAATTTAAAATAAAAATTTAAAATAAAAATCAATTTTTTTTAAAGCTTCTCAAAATTCAATTATTTCTAACAATTTATTCTATAATACTTTAAAAATTTAATTATCTAAAATTTGAACTACAATTCATTTTTAAATCAATTTTTATCAGAAAATTACAATAGAATTCAATTATTTGAATCCAAAAATACGTTATTTATTGAATAATTGAATATTTTTTAAAATTGAATTCTACAAAAGAATTTGTAAAGAATTGAATTCTTTCGACGAATTTCAAAAAAATTTTTAAGAATGATTACATTTTTCGAGGAATTTGATTAAAATTGTATTAAAAATAATTGAATTTCTAAAAAAAATTATTATTTATGAAATTAATTGAATGATTGCAAATAAATTTATAAAAAATTTGTAAATAATTGAATTTTTCAAAATTTTTTAACATAATTGAATTTTGGATAAGAATTTTATTATTTAGGTATATAAAGATAATTGAATTTATTTTAATTTTTGAACAGAATTGAATTTCTGCAATCATTTGCAACTTTTCCAAACTTTTTTAGTGTTTCTAACTAAAATTCTTCTACAAATCCAATATTCTTAACAATTAATTAAATACATATTTAAAATTTTTACTTTCCCTGAATTCCCTGACCAATTCTGTTTTCCCTGAATTTCCTAATCTGTAGTCATCCTGCTTTTTATACTTTAGATTTTATTCTACCTATTATTTAGAAAATAATTATTAGAAACAAAACTGAAGATAAAAACATAAATGAAGAATAGATTTTTAGTTTCTACAAAGAGACTTTTCAGTTTGATTTTCCTAATCAAAAAGTTCAAAAGTCATTAAAAAGATTATTAATTAAAAGCTTCTTTAAAAAGAATATAACTAAACAATATTCAAATACTTCTTCCACGCAAAAAAAGAAAAGTCGGAAACCGTTTACATCCGAAAACCAAAATGAGTGAAAAGAAGCCTATTTTAACCTAAAGTAGATTTAAGCTAAATGTATATTTAGTTAGCTTTGGATCTTAGAATCGTACTCTCAAGACTAAAATGCATTGTTCTCATCTAAACTGCTTTAGTAGATGAACTAAACCTTACTAATGAATGAGCTAAAAGTTGACTAAAATGAGGAGGCAAAAGAAACAAAATACTTAAAGATTTTCAAAGATTCAAAAACTAAAAATATTCCCCCCACTGAAAGTATATGAATAAATTTTTCTTCCACTATATATGAAATATTTAGTGAAAAATTGAATGTAAAGTATATATAAGAAAAGTTATCCTTTTCCGCCTATTGTGTATACCTTCATGGCATACCATAAAGAATCGAAGGATTTTGAAGAATGCTGCGAAGTCTTTTACGAACGTTGAAGATAAGAATGGAATTTCAGGGTATTATTTTCGAGGTCGAGGGAAATAGTGGAGGAGAATTTTAGGGGTGGAATAAGCATAACAATCAGTGGAATAGAATCGGTTGTAAAGTCAAATGCGATACTTGGCTCACCATTTCGGTGTAGGTCTGTAAGGGTTTCTCTTCCTCCCCCCAACCCCCTTCTGGTCCATTCTTCCTTATATACTATCTCTCACTCTCTTGGGGGGTGTCCGAGGATAGCCACGTTTGTAACCATGGTTACTCATAATGATCTTCTCGTCCAGCAGCCGAGACCACTGTACCCTTCTCACTTTCCGACACACTCTAAACCACCCGCAAACCCAAAGTCCCTCGTTCGCGACATCATGTTGGCTGCGAGTGCTCATCTTATTACAATAAAGTTATAGCTAACTTCATTCCATAACATTGATTAGACTCAACAACTATCCACCGCTCTAACCAAAAGTATTACCTCCAGAATTGCTAAAAAGCCAATCACAATGTTAATGGGGAATTTTTAATCGGAAACGAATTCCTTTGATTTATTTTCAAAGATAGAATTTTCTGAAAGGAATTGTTGATCAAGAAAAAATGATTATAATTGTATAGGAGAATTTTATTTAAGGAAGAAAAAATTCCCTTGATTAAGAAGGAATTCCTATGATTTTTTGAAAAAATAAATAGCTCTTTATATTTTTGGAAAAGAAAAGCAGTTTTTCGATCAGGAAAAATATTCCTTTTTACTAAGAAGTAATTTTTATGACCAAGAAAGTTTATTTTTGAGAAGATTAATATCCTCTCCATCAAGAAAGAATTCTTCTAATAAGGAAACAATTTCGGTTGCCAACAAATAATGTTTCTATCAACAAAGATTTTCATTCTCAAAAAGCAACACTTTAAATAAAGAAAATTTTCTCTCCCAGCAACAAAGAATAAAAAAAAATAGTTTATAAATATATAAACAAATGTTTATTCCACAAAAGAATAAATTTCAATCCAACTTAATTACTCACATAAAGTTTAAAGAAGAATTTTACATTTTTTAATTAAAAAATTTAGAGGGCAATTCAAAGGAAATAATTCAAATGAATAGTTGGAAAGAATCCTATTTGATGAGTACAGTTCAACAAAAATGAATCCATGATTTGCTAATGAACATGATTTTCTTTAATAACAAAATACGGTAATGCAGGGTAAAATATGACCGTAATGTTTTCTATATGCTCGAGGAGAGAATTGCATACTGAATTGCGAGCTGCTCCATCAATTTTACAGCAGCAATTTTGTTTACGACCAAATTACGTATGATAAACAAGAAAAGAGAAAAAAAATATACAATGTTTCGTGTGTGTGTATATAATTCACAACTAAAGAACTTAAAACTATTCTATTATAAACAAAAAATTTGAACGAACCCTAAAAATTTATTTCGATCTTGCCTTAAAGAAGAAAAAAAGAGAAAAGAAAGTAAAGGAGAAGATTGAAGAAAATTAATTAAAAGAAACTTCCTAATTCAAACAAGAGACGAATAGAAATTCACAAGAAAAAAATTCATAGGAAGAAAAATCACGATGATAATGAAAGTTAAAAATTTCTCCAAGTTATTGTATGGCAAAAAATTAGGATCAATATATTCAGTGGTAAATTTTTTTTCCAACACACAAGCTACTATGTTATAGGTAGTTAGTTACATATGTATAGTAAAAAGTTCTGAGTAGAAAATACTTTTAGTTTTAATTGTAGTAAGCACGTACAATTTTACAGCAGTATGCAATTTATGAGTAATAGTCTGAAGCGTTGCTATCATTTTCTTATGTATATACATACTACAAATGCTAATGTCGACACACACGCAGTGAAACAAAGTCTATACACAACGACAAAATCGAACGATGGGAAAATTGCTCTAAAATTATACGCGATTCGACGATCGATGATTTATCTACTGTTATACCTATATACATTCAACATTCGCCATTCACTTGCAATTATGGTTATCATGTAAATAGTTGATCATCATTTCTACAATTTTTCAACTTTATATATATACATCCCGTAAGAAAATATTTCTTTACTTTTAAATGTTTTTTTACACATTTCCTCACAATCGATAATTAAATTCATCTTTTTTTTCAGCTGGTATTCTTTTTGAAAATAATGTTATATATAAATACATTTTTTAATCATTGGCTATTCATCTGTTGAAAGACTCTTGATTTTAAGCACAGTCTGTAATAATAATTCTAATAACGACACGCTTCTTTGAAGCTCTGTTATTTCTATGAGAAAACCACCCCCTACTCCTCTACGGCACTACCCACTTATGCAAATTTTACTAGAGGGTTAATTTTGTCTCCCTTGCCTTACTTTCTTGTAGCCCCTAACGATATGGAAAAGATTTTTATGGGAAGGCGTGCATCTAGAGTTCGTTGTCTGCGTGAGAAGTCACGTGTTTCATATATTATGTTTATCAGAAATCGTTTTACATTTTATGCTCCACGTGTATTACAAGTTCGAGTAAATAAATTATTTAAATAAAATTTGAAAACATAATTTTTATTCTTGAATGATTAATTTTCTCGAAAAATATTTTGATTTATGTTAAAAAACTAATGTTTAAAAAAAGGAAATTATTATTTAGATTTATGCGTATGAGAAAAGTAATTAAGTCACAAATTCAAGTTCAATCGTGATTGAAATTACACTTGCATAGAGAAAACATTAATTGGCACAAGAGACATGAAACATTTACTTGTTAAGAAAACCGGTATTATTTAGAAGAAATGGAATTTTTTTTCTCTAAAGGCATTTTCAAAAGCCTTGGGCAATTGTTTGTAGGCATGCTTCCTTGATATTTAACAGCTTAAGGCAATGTTCGTAATATTTTTTACATGCATACTTATTGTATCATATCGTATATGTTACTTCTCTTTTGATGAAGATCGTTTTCTCATTTAGTCACGAGACTATAATACAGAGTGTATCATTAATAATAACGCGAGCGTTGAGTAAATTATAATAATTAAAATATCTCCTCGCGAAGCGTATCAAAATCATCAGGACGCGCTTTTCATAGTTGTATCGTAATACATGGAACAAATGGTGCATCAATTATTATTACTTTAGTTTATAACTAAATTATTACACGCATGGTTTTCATTTTATTAAAACTAAATAATTTAACAACCGCAACGCTATGGAATATTTCTAACAAAATCTCTAGAAGTTAAATTTTATTTATTGTAAACAATTGTATCTACTCTTACAGGAAAATGAATAGTAAAATTTTCTTACTTTAAAATACGAAACTATGCGATTGTTTCTTAATTCTTTTTCAGTTAAAAAATTTTCAACGAGAATCATGATGACAACAAAAACGTGAATAAAGTGAATGACGAAAGTGAAAAGGTACGTGAAATATGAACGATTTATTGTGACTGTTGAAATTATGTCATGAAATTCTGTTCACAGTGACTGTGGTTCGACGATAAACCAGTGTTGCACCAGGGGAGAGAACCCTTCTGTCAGAGGGCGAAACCCTTCCTTGACTACGTAATCGAACACTTCCATTTCCAACATAGCGTTATCTACCACCGACTCTCCTCATTATGCTAAGCACTAAAATCGATAGCATTAGAGACCGTAGACCTCTTGTCTCCCCCTTGTGTATATAATTTTCTCAACCCCTCTACCAGAGAAATTAAACCCTTTTGTTCTTGGTGAAAAAAATATTCAAGACCTCCCCTATTGCTCCCATTAATCGTTACTTTTTAAAGATCCATAACTGAATTTCGCTCATCATAACCATATACTTTCATTTCGAAAATCAGAAACGATTTTTAAACATTTTAAAGAAACAAAAACAAGATTTCCTTGAAAAATACCCCCAAAACTATTCACGAAATAAAATTCACTTTAAAGTGAGCTTTAAAGTTGATTTACCAAAAGTGTTCTCGGGGAACTTTATGTGAGATAAATTCGACCACTCGTACTTTTCCAAACAAACAAGCAACAGGGGGGTGAGAGAAAAGCTGAAACATACAAAAGAATAACCCTCTTTATACTTTCGTGCTTCAGAGCCTTTCGAACTTGAACGTGATTGAATTTTAATGACATTTTTCCGTCTGGGAGGCTATTTGAAATTGTTCCCCGGTGGATTTGTGCATTAATAGTGCAATATGCAAGAGATATTTATCCCAAATTTTATAGAAAGCAGAAAAATATTTCCACTCTTGAAAAATAAGAAGAAAAAACAAGCATGAAAATTAAATAGATCACCACACCGAAGAGTAATTAAAATATTTCCCATCTTTGCGATTTTACATTTTTTATAACAAGAGAATAAAAAAAAGTACCTATATATCCTTTTTAAAATTCATTCCAATTGATGTTTGGGCAATTTCAACCCTTCTCTCTTTGACCATAGCGACTAGATTAATATTCATATTGGCATGGAATCGACAGCTGATTTCAATTGTAATAACCGATTGCTGATTTTCGTTTTCGGAAAAAAATTTGCTATTCTTTCTAGCCATATTCAATGTACAAATGAAGAGAAAAAACTATAATTACAAACTGTAAAATGAACAGAGTTTCCACGTTTGTCTAAAGAATTTTTGCAAATCAATTTTATATAAATGATTTCAAGATTTTGAAAAATACTCGAAAGAATAAAATTGTTTCGTCCAGTTTAAACACGATTTTTTAAATAAACAAATATATAATTATTTAAAAAAAATTAACACAGAGGAAAAGTTAAAAGGAATGTATGTTATATTGCCCATCGTTTGGTGCCTAGCGAATAATCGTAGAACCTGACTCCTCTATCAGTCAGTCAGACATTGCTATTGACTAATGACAAAACTACAGACCCTGAGATCTCTAACGCGCGTTATAGTTCGGTGGTATCAAGTTGTTGCCGGTGCAGTTCAGTAGCTGGACCCTCTCTCGTTGGTCGAATGATAATTTGCGAGTGTCCCTCCCTCGGACTCTTATCCCTCTTTACCCCGTGACACCCCCCCGAAACCCAGGCAAACCATACCGACGACTCAAACCATCCTACACCCCCTATGCATCCCACCCGCTTCACCACGTCGCCCTTCGAACCTCTACTATCGCGTCCACCCTTTGATTACGTCACTCCCCCTCACCCCGACAGCACCCTTCCCCCCCGCTCTACAATCCTCTAATTATATTCACTCGGCTCTCCAGCTCTCTGGCTCCAGGGGGTCAATTCCGTTCACCTTTCATTACGGCTACTCACTACGATTCTAGCGATCGAACCAGCTGTGCTTTTTCCAACTCCCCCCCCCCCGCCCCTTTCACCCTCTTCCCATCGTCACTCTACTTCTCTCTTTATCACAATCTACCCCGCATCCCTTGAAGCTTATTTCCACCTTCGACAGTCAACATATTTCAGACACTATTTTCATCATTCGAGACAAAATCTCCTAAAACTCGAAATTCTTGAAAAATCCAACTCATTTCATTTAGTTCAAAACTTAATTTAAAAAAAAATCTAGAAATACTTCTAAAAATATTTTTATAATTTTTTCCTAACATTTTTGTACTATTTATAAAATTTATCCAACGCTAAAATTATCAGTTAAAAGAAAATGTTTTCTTTTTTTGTGATATTATCAAGAGTAATTAATATTTATTAAATAACTGGAAATAACTGGAGAAAAATAATAAACTGTCGATAAAGAGTGAATTTTTGTAATAAAATTTTAAGTTTCTTTCTTTTTTCCGTTTTTTTTTTTAATAAAACGATAATAAGCTGAGAATACTATGTTTTACTTTTTTATTTTATTCTAGGGATTATTTAAAGCCCGTCTGAAAGTTATTTCAAAATACTTTAACCGTATTTTTAATCTATTCATCATAAAATCAAATTTATAATTCAGATTTCGTTACATTATTTATTCTTTCTGTGAAATCAATCCCTCTTCTAATTGAATTTTGATTTCATAAAGTACACGTTACTATTAAAAGGTTTTTGTTCCACGTCCATTTTAATTAAGATCGTTAAGAGAAGTTCATTAAAACAAATTAAAAATATTCAATTTTCGGTAATGTCACTCATATCTGTGATTTATTCGTAAATTGAACACAAGTCTTTAGTAATTATTAATTAATATTAACAATAAAAATCAACACAAAGATTCACATTGGATAAATTTTATAAGCAATTTATTTTTATTATTGAAAAAAGGAATATTATTTTTATGTAAATTAAATATATTTATGTTTAAATTCGTTAATAAAATAATAATCAGCTTAACTGAGAAACTGCTTCTTTGTTTAAAATTTTTCTTTAAAATATTGATTAAAAAATTGTAAAGGATCAACATTTTTGTTTGTTTTCTAAGAATTTGTTATCAGAAATTTTCCAAAGATGCACAAATTTTTGAACGATAATTATTTCAGAATAACTAACCAGCAACTACAGAAATAGCTTATTTCTTTGTTTTTCGGAAAATTTATGCTCTCTAAATATGTGAAATTTCACAAGGGGGTAAAGTACGCCTATCTTTATCAGAATTTAAAACCAGAGTTCTATCACAGATGTACCAATAATTAAAAAAAAATTATAAAACATAATCAACTACAGAAACTGAAAAATTTTATAATAATTTCTTATTTGTTTTTGGTAAAATTTAAAATATTTTAAGGGGACAGAAACCCTTTATTTTTCTAGAATTTTTCACCATGATTTTTCTAAGGATTTTCCAATTGATAAACAATTAATTTTTTTAAACAATGTCCAACAACCTTCTAAAATTAGAGAAGATTTTTTTAAAGATTTCTTCATTTTTCGTATAAAATTTAAAAAATCCTAAAAGTTTTATCAGAATGCTTTTCAGGGTTTTTTAAATTTTCTACTAGAGAATTATAAAAAATTAGTGTATCATATAAAGATGCGCCATTTGATTAATAAATAAATTTGTAAACAATTGTTTACAGCAACAAAAAAAAAATCAAATGTTTCAAGGATTTCTTATTTCTTTCGTAAAATTAAAAAATCCTAAAGGGACTGAATGGGTCAATTTTTTAATTTTCTACTAGGGCAATATAAAACATCATGATTACATATAAAGATGCGCCAATTGTTCAATAAATAAATTTCTAAACAACTGTCCAGCAAATAATGCAACTAACATATTTTGTAGAAAATTTTTACTTTTTTAGTAAATTTAAACAAATTCTAAAGGGGCAGAAAGGATCTGTAGTCGAATTTTCTACTGGGGCCTTATAAAAAATCACTTATTGTTACAAAGAAGCGCCAAATGTTTAATGAATAACTTTTTAAACAAATGTCCAGCATCTGATAAAATTGTAAACAAAATTTTTACTTTTTTAGTAAAATTAAATCATTCTAAAGGGGTCAAATGATTCATGCTTCAGAGCGTTAAAAAATTATTATTGCATAATAATGATGCGCCAATTGTTTAAAAATTAATTTTTTATAAACAATGTCCAGCATTTACTAAAACTGGCAAATTTGTTTAAGATTTAATTTTTTTTTACAAGGGACCGTTCATAAATTACGTAAGACATTTAGGGGGAAAGGGGGGGGTTCAGCAAGATCTTACAAACAATAGAAAAAAGGCGCTAATGTATGTAAAATATCTTATGAGGGGGAGGGGGGGTCAAATTTTCCAAAAAAATGTCTTACGTAATTTATGGACAGCATCCAATTAAAAATTTGTAAACGCGTTGAATACGTCAGGCACTTTAAATTTTTTTACTAGGGCTTCATACAAAATTACTATATAGCATATGAAGATGCGTCAATTGTTTAATAAATATTTTTGAACAATTGTCCAGCAACTAATTAAATTATCAAATTTCTTAATGTTTTTTTAATTGTTCTGTTAAATGTAAAAAATCTTTTAAAGGTAAAATGCGTTGGTCTTTTAAAACTTTTTACCAGAGTATTATAAAAAATTAATTTCGTATATAAAGTTGCGCCATCTGTGAGACAATTAATTTTTTATAAACAATGTCCAGCACTACTGAAACTGCTAATTTTTTAGAGATTTCTTAATTTTACTGTAAAATTAAAAAAATCCTAAGGAGATAAAAAGCCTTAGAATATTTTCCACTAAGGCAATTTAAGAAATTAAAATTGTATAGATGCGCCAATTGTTTAATAAATAATTTTTTAACAAAGTCCAGCAACAACAAAAATTGCCAATTTCAAAAATTTCTAAGTTTTTTCATATAAAAGCAAAAAAAAATCGAAAGGGGCAGAAAACAGTATTATTTTTAAGGTTTCCCACTAGGGCATTATAAAAAATTATTATTGCACATAAAAATGCTCAAATTGTTTAATAAATAATTTTTTAAACTATCCAACAACTACGAAAACTGTCATTTTTCAAAGATTTCAAAACTTTTTCTGTATAATTAAAAATACCTTAATGAGCTGAATGCGCCAGGCTTTTTAGTTTTCTACTAAGTCAATAAAAAAATTCTTTTTTTATAAACAAAGTCCAACAATTACAAAAAACAAATTTCTAATTTTTATCGTAAAGTCAAAAAAATTCTAAGGGTCAAAAATCGTCAGTCTTTTTATAGTTTTCAACTAAGGCAATATAAAAAATTATTGTTTATAAAAATGCCCCAATTGTTTAATAAATAATTTCTAAACAACTGTCCAGCTACTACGAAAACTGACAAATATTTTAATGATTTCTAAAATTTGTTTCATCTAATTAAAAATTCCTAAATAAGCTGAATGCGCCAGGCTTTTCAAACATTTTTACTTGGGCGTTAAAAAATTATTATTACAAAATAAAGATGCGCCAATTGTTAAAAAATTATTTTTTTTATAAACAAAGTCCAGCATTTACTAAAACTGATAAATGTTTTGAAAATTTCTGAATTCTTTTTAATTAGAAAAATTCTAAAAGGATTGAATGCGCCAAGTATTTTGAAATTTTCATTAGGACTTCATAGAAAATTATTGTTGCATAGAAAAATATAGCAATTGTTAAACAATAATTTTTTATATGCCATATTCATCACTGTACAAAAATTATTAAATTGCCTAAGATTCTCTTTATTTTTTTCCGATAAAATTTTTATTCCGAAAATTTTAAATCGTTAGCAAACATTTACTGGGAGAAACATATTAATTTTTTAATTATTAATAATTAATATGTTTCTTAAAAAAATTAAAAGCATTAATTTTCATAACACAATGGTACAAAAATACAAAAAGAAACTAAAGTTAAAATTTTTTATACAACTGAAACTTTTTTATTCGATTTCGTATTTAATTGGAATAATTTTACTATTTGATTCTTATTTACTGGTTCATAGGGACATTAAACTTTTTTTTTATTCATCAGTGCAAACTTAATAATAGTTTCACTTTGTTTTTCTCGTAAAATATAATTTTTGGCAATTTGGTCAGTCCTTAACATTCCAGTAATAAACATTTTTTTGCGGAAAGTTCATTTAAATGATTTTTTAAGTATTATGTTTTGCAATAAAAAGAATATAAGGCAAAGTGTACTATTAGCAGTCCTCGCATGTTGTTACGCTCTTAAACATACTAATATTCAAAGGAGGGGCGTTTCAGCGAGTGCTGGACGAGACACAACGATTCAGTAAAGTTCTGTTGGCCGCGAGACGTGTTGATTATAAACTAATGGCCTTTGAAATATAGAGATATTATACGCGACGCGGGCCGGTTATTACTCCATAATTTCGGGAAAATTATTAAAGGAAGGAAACTACTGTCTGCTCGTGTAAGAAAGCTTAGGTTATATCATCTCTCTTCAAATGATTTAGATCAAAAACAAGAATCACGAAATTGTTACGTTGTATGATTTATCACACTATTTTGTTACAAATTATAATTTTCTTATAAATTATCCTTTATTTTTTTTCCGATAAAATCCCTCTGGAAAATTTAATTTCCCCTTTATTATCCAAACGAGAAGTTAAAAAATTTGTAACATTTTTTTAAAATTTATATCACAAATTTTTCTTTGAATAAAATAATACAATTATCAAAAAAATGTTTCTTTTTATCAAAGTTCAATTGCTTTTCTTCTTAATAAAAAATAAAATAATTTGAACAAATAATTGTACTTGATTATTTTCAAAAATAATTAAATACAATAATTCATGAAAATTAAATCCCATTTTTCAAAAAATTTCCCCTTGGCAAAAAATCAATGCGACTAAATTGACATCTAACCGAAATTGCGTTTGAGTGAATTTTTATTTCACAGAATTTTCGTTTAACTGAATTTACGTTTAAGCAAATTTGCATTTTATCAAATTTTCAATTGTTATTAAGTCAATATTTTTCAAGAGAAATCTAAAATACTATCAGGATTGTTTGTCAAAAGTGTGAGAGATATTGCGATAAATTAATTAGTTTAGGAGTAAAGCATCTAAACTAATAATCAACACGTCATGGGCATTTTATGATTTTCAAATAGTTTGAAATATTGATTATTTAATTATAATGCAAAAATTAACAAAAAATAAATAAAATTGATAATTAAATTGTACCTGGTTTACAAATTACCAATGTTACGATTCACTCCACTGACTCGATACTTCAATTTTTTTACAAATGGTTTAGACTTCCAAAATATACTTTTAATTCCCATGTAGAATAATTATGACGCTTGGTCTTTGTTTCAAATGACACTGAAAAATAAATAAAACATAAATATTAAATTCATATAAACAGCTGAGCAAAAAAAATATTAATCAGATGAAAATTGAATAAATTAAGAAAAGAAATATATCAACTGAGTTGTATTTTAATTAAATTACCATGTAGCGAATACGTTATTTCCAAATCGATCTTTTTTTAGCCACGAACAATTAGATCTTCATCAGATTGAAAATTTCGTAAGTAATTCTGCAAATTGGTAGACTCTTAAATAACCTGTAACAAACAAAACGAAAATTTATTAATTTGAGAATAAGTTTAATAAATATTTTCAGCGAAATATCAAACTAGTTAAATATTAATTCAATTTACCTGAAAGTCAATTAGCAATTTCCAAAACAATCTTCTTCAGCCAATCATAATTAGATTTGCATCAAATTGAAAATTTTATGAGTATTTCTCCAAATAGACAAACTCTTAAATAGCCCACAATTTTTTTCTGTGTTGCAAAGGATTGCGGAAACATTTTCTCTCTCGTTGTGGCCGTGAGTGGAGAAAGCTGAAAAATAAAATATAATTATAATTAAAAATGTTAACTCGAAATTATCGAGAAATTTTTTTATTGATTTTAAATAATGTTTAATTTCAAACATTATTTACTAGAATTTAATTTAGTTCAACATTTTAATTAATTCCATTAATTTAATAAATTTAATTAATTCAGACCTCAAAACGACTTTAACAAACAAAAAAAGTCGCTTTAGTCGATTAAAAATAGAAAAAAGTCGAAAAAGTCGTTTATTTAATTTAGTGTTGTCACAAATATTTTATTTTCTATTTCCCTGATTCTTCACTGATTTCTAAATTCAATTAATCAAAACTTGTACAATTTTGCTAGATAAAATATTTAAATAGGTACTTCTTATTTCTTTTTTCACAAGGAAATCAAATTTAAAAAATTTCAAATTCTGAAATTTAATAATTTCTAAAAATTAAAACTATAACTCTTACAAAAATTCAATTATTTTCTACAATTTTGAATTAAACTTCATTTCTAAATCAATTATCTATATTACTTTTAATATTTTTCCGAAAGTTCTTCAAGAATTCAATTATTTAAATACAAAAATTCAATTTTTTATAATAATTGAAATCATTCATTTTTCTTTTTAAACATATTAAGGTAGAATATATTCAAAAAATTTTAAACATAAATTCGCAAAATTAACTTTTTAAAAATATTTCTAAATAATTTTTGAAAGACGCAATAGTTTTACAATAACGTAACAATTAAAATTTTTTTAAAAAAATGGAAATTTGGTAAAATCTTTTTATAAAATAATTTAAAGTTAGTAAAATCATTAAAAAATATTTAAAATTTACAATGAATTTTAATTAAATTCCTTAAAATAATTAAATTTAGACAAAAATTTTATTAAAATTTCTGAAAATAATTGATTTTTATAAAGAGTTTTATTGAAATTATAGATGAATTAGAATTTTAATAAAATTACATAAGAAAATTAAATTTTGCAAAGAGTTTTATCAAGATTCATGAAAATAATTGAATTTTTCAATAAATTTAAAAAAATCCTAAAAATTGAATTTAGACAAAAATTTTTATTACAATTCCTGCACGGAAAAAAATGAGTTTGCTCTTTAAAAACACTTTACTTATTTAATAGTCTCGAGACTCTTTGGTAAAAAATCTAAAATTATCGAAAATTATCAAAAATTCAAAAATCCGAATTTCTTAAAATTTAACAGTTTTTCCTCTCTTTTATAGGATTTAGATTCATTATTTTTGGGCTCTTGGAAAATACTTTACTTATTAAATAGTCTCGACTCTTTGGTAAAAAATCTAGAATTATCAAAAATTCAAAAAACCGAATTTCTTAAAATTCAACATTTTTTCCTCTCTTTTATGGGATATAGCTTCATTATTTTTTTGCTCTTGGAAAATACTTTACTTATTCAATTGTCTCGACTCTTTGGTAAAAAATCTAAAATTATCGAAAATTATAAAAAATGCAAAAATCCGAATTTCTTAAAATTCAACATTTTTTCCTCTCTTTTATGTGATTTAGCTTCATTATTTTTGTGCTCTTGGAAAATACTTTACTTATTAAATAGTCTCGACTCTTTGGTAAAAAATCTAAAATTAAGAAAAATTATAAAAAATTCAAAAATCCGAAATTCTTAAAATTCAACATTTTTTCCTCTCTTTTATGGGATTTAGCTTCATTATTTTTGTGCTCTTGGAAAATACTTTACTTATTAAATAGTCTCGACTCTTTGGTAACAAAATCTAAAATTAAGAAAAATTATAAAAAATGCAAAAATCCGAATTTCTTAAAATTCAACATTTTTTCCTCTCTTTTATGGGATTAAGCTTCATTATTTTTGTGC
The DNA here is from genome assembly GCF_015476425.1 of Leptopilina heterotoma. Classification (NCBI taxonomy): domain Eukaryota; kingdom Metazoa; phylum Arthropoda; class Insecta; order Hymenoptera; family Figitidae; genus Leptopilina; species Leptopilina heterotoma. Next base: position 222,146 of record NW_025111200.1, read on the forward strand.
TCTTGGAAAATACTTTACTTATTTAATAGCCTCGACTCTTTGGTAAAAAATCTAAAATTAAGAAAAATTATAAAAAATTCAAAAATCCGAAATTCTTAAAATTCAACATTTTTTCCTCTCTTTTATGGGATTTAGCTTCATTATTTTTGTGCTCTTGGAAAATACTTTACTTATTTAATAGTCTCGACTCTTTGGTAAAAAATCTAAAATTAAGAAAAATTATAAAAAATGCAAAAATCCGAATTTCTTAAAATTCATCATTTTTTCTTCTCTTTTATGGGATTTAGCTTCATTATTTTTGTGCTTTTGGAAAATACTTTACTTATTAAATTGTCTCGATTCTTTGGTAAAAAATCTAAAATTATCGAAAATTCGAAAAAATTCAAAAATCCGATTTTCTTAAAATACAACATTTTTTCTTCTCTTTTATGGGATTTAGCTTTATTATTTTTGTGCTTTTGGATAATACTTTACTTATTAAATTGTCTCGAATCTTTGGTAAAAAATCTAAAATTATCAAAAATTCGAAAAAATTCAAAAATCCGTTTTTCTTAAAATTAAATATTTTTTCTTCTCTTTTATGGGATTTAGCTTCATTATTTTTGTGCTTTTGAAAAATACTTTACTTATTTAATAGCCTCGACTCTTTGGTAAAAAATCTAAAATTAAGAAAAATTATAAAAAATGCAAAAATCCGAATTTCTTAAAATTCAACATTTTTTCCTCTCTTTTATGGGATTTAGCTTCATTATTTTTGTGCTCTTGGAAAATACTTTACTTATTTAATAGTCTCGACTCTTTGGTAAAAAATCTAAAATTAAGAAAAATTATAAAAAATGCAAAAATCCGAATTTCTTAAAATTCATCATTTTTTCTTCTCTTTTATGGGATTTAGCTTCATTATTTTTGTGCTTTTGGAAAATACTTTACTTATTAAATTGTCTCGATTCTTTGGTAAAAAATCTAAAATTATCGAAAATTCGAAAAAATTCAAAAATCCGATTTTCTTAAAATACAACATTTTTTCTTCTCTTTTATGGGATTTAGCTTTATTATTTTTGTGCTTTTGGAAAATACTTTACTTATTAAATTGTCTCGAATCTTTGGTAAAAAATCTAAAATTATCAAAAATTCGAAAAAATTCAAAAATCCGTTTTTCTTAAAATTAAATATTTTTTCTTCTCTTTTATGGGATTTAGCTTCATTATTTTTGTGCTTTTGAAAAATACTTTACTTATTTAATAGTCTCGACTCTTTGGTAAAAAATCTAAAATTATCGAAAATTATAAAAAATTCAAAAAACCGAATTTCTTAAAATTCAACATTTTTTCCTCTCTTTTATGGGATTTAGCTTGATTATTTTTGTGCTCTTGGAAAATACTTTACTTATTAAATAGTCTCGACTCTTTGGTAAAAAAATCTAAAATTAAGAAAAATTATAAAAAATGCAAAAATCCGAATTTCTTAAAATTCAACATTTTTTCCTCTCTTTTATGGGATTTAGCTTCATTTTTCTTGTGCTCTTGAAAAATACTTTACTTATTTAATAGCCTCGACTCTTTGGTAAAAAATCTAAAATTAAGAAAAATTATAAAAAATGCAAAAATCCGAATTTCTTAAAATTCATCATTTTTTCTTCTCTTTTATGGGATTTAGCTTCATTATTTTTGTGCTTTTGGAAAATACTTTACTTATTAAATTGTCTCGATTCTTTGGTAAAAAATCTAAAATTATCGAAAATTCGAAAGAATTCAAAAATCCGATTTTCTTAAAATACAACATTTTTTCTTCTCTTTTATGGGATTTAGCTTTATTATTTTTGTGCTTTTGGAAAATACTTTACTTATTAAATTGTCTCGAATCTTTGGTAAAAAATCTAAAATTATCAAAAATTCGAAAAAATTCAAAAATCCGTTTTTCTTAAAATTAAATATTTTTTCTTCTCTTTTATGGGATTTAGCTTCATTATTTTTGTGCTTTTGGAAAATACTTTACTTATTAAATTGTCTCGATTCTTTGGTAAAAAATCTAAAATTATCGAAAATTCGAAAGAATTCAAAAATCCGATTTTCTTAAAATACAACATTTTTTCTTCTCTTTTATGGGATTTAGCTTTATTATTTTTGTGCTTTTGGAAAATACTTTACTTATTAAATTGTCTCGAATCTTTGGTAAAAAATCTAAAATTATCAAAAATTCGAAAAAATTCAAAAATCCGTTTTTCTTAAAATTAAATATTTTTTCTTCTCTTTTATGGGATTTAGCTTCATTATTTTTGTGCTTTTGAAAAATACTTTACTTATTTAATAGTCTCGACTCTTTGGTAAAAAATCTAAAATTATCGAAAATTATAAAAAATTCAAAAAACCGAATTTCTTAAAATTCAACATTTTTTCCTCTCTTTTATGGGATTTAGCTTCATTATTTTTGTGCTCTTGGAAAATACTTTACTTATTTAATAGTCTCGACTCTTTGGTAAAAAATCTAAAATTATCGAAAATTACCAAAAATTCAAAAATCTGAATTTAGCTTTATTATTATTTGAATTTCTATTCAAGAGAAAAAATAGAAAACAGAAAAAATTTTGAAACTTTTAAAAATTGCAGGCCTTTTCCATGATTTTCCTGATTTCCAGAAGCCTTTTAAAAATTCCATACCATTTCCATGATTTCCAGATTCTGTAGGAACCCTGAAAAAAAGTTAGCTACTTTAGCTAATTATTAACTGCAATAGCTAACAATAATTGCTATCCATATAATAGCAATTAAGGTTAGTTAAGGTATATAAAAATTAGCTGAAATAGCTAACTATTTCTCTCCGTGTGAAAATAATTGAATTTTACAATAAATTTTTTTAAAATTCCTGAAAATTGGATTTAGACAAAAATTTTATTAAAATTCATGCAAATAATTGAATTTTGCATCGAATTTGAATAAAATTCCTGAAAAATGGAATTTAGACAAAAATGTTATCAAAATTTCTGAAAATAATTAAATTTTGCAAAGAGTTTTATTAAAATTCATGAAAATAATTGAATTTTACAATAAATTTTTTAAAAATTCCTAAAAAATGGAATTTAGACATGAATTTTATTAAAATTCATGAAAATAATTGAATTTTGCAACGAATTTTAATAAAATTCCCTAAAATAATTAAATTTTGCAAATAAATTTATTAAACAAATAAATAATTAAGTTTTTAAAAAATATTTAAAAAATAATCAAATCTTTTATGAATTTTAATTATAAATAATTTCTCAAAAATTCTAAAATAGTAAATTTAAAAAAATTTTAAATTACTTTGTCAAAGAATTATTTTTATCAAAACTATTATAATATTTTAATTTTTTATCTAATTTACACTTGAAGAACATTCATTAAAATTTTTAAAAATTAAATTATTTCCAAAATTTTCAATAAAAATTCTATAATAGTTAATTTTCAAAAATTATAATAAAATATTTGAGAAAAGGATTAACATATTTCCAATTAATTTTACTAAATTTCAATTATTCAAAATCTTGTTAATTGTATATTTCAAAAATATACTACTTTTTTATACCGCGCGTAAAAATCGAAAAAAGTTACAGCATTTTATACTAAAAATATGGTATTTTGTCCCAAAATTTGGAAGAAAAGTCGCAATTTTTTAATATAAGTTAATAAAAGTCGCATTATTTAAAAATAGTCGAAAAAATCATAATATCCGAGGCCTGTTAATTTCATTAATTTAATAAATTTAATTAATTTCATTACTTTAATAAATTTAATTGATTTCATAAATTTAATTTAATAAATTAAAATTTATTTAAAACTATTAAAATTCATACAAATTAACAATTTAATGTATTTTTTCTATTTTTAAAAAATTTGTAAACAAAATTTTCAAAAGTTCATTAAATGAAATTATTAATAAATTAAATTAATTTTCAAATAAACTTATTGATCTTTCTTATACTTTATTTAATTTTTTCTAAAATAAGTAAAAACAATTTGTAATTGTATTTTTTTCTATAAATTTTCATAAAAATATCCAATTTTTTTTGTTTGTTATCAAATATTTAATTTATGATTGATTTTCATGGAACTAAACAAACATTTTTTTCAAAGTCAATTAAATATTTAATTAACAGTTTAATAATTTTAGAATATAAAAAACAGGCAATTGGAATAAATTATAACCTGCAAATATATAAAAGGTTAAAAGAAAAATAAATAAAATTGATTTGAAAAAGAAAAAATTAAAAAAAATCGTAACCTGCAAATATATTATTTTGGATGAAAAATATATGACAATGTTTGAAATTACAAATATTAACATACAAAAATTAACTGGAAACAAATTAATTAAACAATTAAACAACAAAATATATTATTCTAAATGACAAAAATGAAAATGTTTTGAAAATACAAAAAAACTAGAGAAAAGAACTAAAAAATAATTTGGAAAAAATCATAACCTCTGAATACAGTATTTTGAAAAAAAATATACGAAATTGTTTTAAAACTGTAAAAATCTAACTGGAAACTTATTTTGATTATAGATAAATATAATCATAACCTTAAATAATAATAAATTTGATTTTTTTCTACAATTTATAAGAATATTTCTTTAGAATCAAATAATATTTACGAAAAATATGTCAATTTTGTCAAGCCAAAATATTCACTGTCACCGTGAAATATACCATATATACGCACTGAAATTACTGTTACAAAGCTCAAAGATATGAAATAGCTCTCAAAAACACAAAATATTGCAATACATTACGAAAATTTTGATATTTGCAACAATAATATACAACAAATTGACACGGACGGAAAACATACGAGTCATTGACCTCGTGACCTACTTTCTGTTTTCATACATATTTGTTAAACAGGCACCATAATTTATCGAAAATATTGTTCAACAATGTTTATTTTCACGTTATTAACAAGAAAAATGCACAGATTGGTAAAATAAATACAAAAAAACTTACTTTTCCAAAGACGAAATGACGACACTGTACAAAGACCACCATCTTGTCGAACCACGCCCCAAGGGAATGATGGGAACGGAGTGAAACACACGGAAATGAACTAGAGGCCGCTTCTGTGCTCTGATTGGTGGACAAGTTTTCGGAAATATTTCTTGTCACTAGACTTCAAATCGGCATTATTTTTATCTTAATTATAAAAAATATTTGTAAGAAATATTACGTTTTCTTGTAGAAAATATTATTCCCTATTCATATAGCTATATATTCGTCTAAGAAATTAAGCCAAACATTTTATTTTAGATGGATTATTTATGAGTTTATTCACTACTCCTTTGACTAGGGATTTTTTATGCGCATGTGCGTACTTGCGTATACTTACCAAAGTTCCCATGATCCTTCACTGTCATGGCGTCGCTAGAAGTGGAAAGATGACGCTCGTTGGAAAAAATGTTTATCGTTTGATATGGTGGAAATCTTAACACGTGTTATGAACATTTTACGGTAATTAAGTTTTTTATAACATGAATAATTAATATATTGTAAAAGTTTCCAGCAAAAAGATAAAAATATTAATATTTTTGATAACAAATATCAAATCGTCAAATGTCCAATGTCAATTTTGTCGTCTTTATTTTTACTTGAATCGAGTATAATTTAACTTTAAATCTTATTGTTTATGCATAATCGAGATAATATTTGCACATATAATTAATATTTCCTAAAATAGTAATGAAAATTAAAAAAACGTTTCGTAAACAATTGTCACCATTGTCTATATATTTGGAGATTAGTTTTCTTGTTCATTATGTTTTTCTATGTTGGCAAAAGCAAAGAGTTGAGTTTTCATTTTACATGGTTGGTACTACTGATCAACTGCTGTATTCACTGCATTGTGTAGATCGTGCAGATCGTAAATATTATTGCTTATACTAATCGTTCATGGTAAAATACAATTTGAGGAATAATCCACCAATAATTATTTATTATCGAATTAATTAAGAAATATTCAGTAATTATTTCTGACAAAATATGTCGACAATGGAAAAATATCGAAATATTGATTTTTGTCTGTGGAATCTTTTACACATGGTTTGTAAACAAAATTTACTCAAGAGGTATACAATCAAAATTCTATTTATTGTTTATTGATAATTTTTGCAATATTTATTGTTTTATGATTAATAATTATGTCACCTTCCCTCCCCCCTGTCACAATGTGATTATATTTTTATACACCTTTCAACCACACGGTGCTTGACATGTAACATTTGCTTCGTGATTATTCGCCCAATTTTGTAAATATCTCCGGTAAATCGGAAAGTATGCAAATTTTTCTTGTCTGATAACATATTTTTACCAATCATTCAATAAATTTTGAGAATTATACATTTTAATATGTTTAATCAGAGTTTATTGAATTTACACACAAAACATAACCTCAAAATTTTTCTGTCACTTGATGACAAATATTTTTTATTTTTGAAAATAATAATCTTTCATAGTCTGCGTGAATATTTGTTCAAAAATTTGTTTCTTTTGAAAATAATATTTTATTACTGTAAATATATTCCCGTTTAATATACCAAATATAACATCAAAATTTTTTTCTTGTGATAAATATTTTTGAAATCTTTTATCGTCTGTGTATTTATTGCAATTCGTAATAATTTTCTAAAATCTTAAATTGTTTGTTAGAAAATTATTATTTTGGTAATTTGTGCATTTGATAATATAGAAATTTCTGTCAATTTTGTCTTTATAAAGAAGGTTGAAAAATTCTATTTTCTTTACCAATAATTATTTATTTGTATATTTTGTATTAAAATTAGTAAATATTGATTGATAGAAAATTCTTTAATTTGATATTTAATATTTAATTAATAATATTAATATTATTTTTAATTTTAATATTAATAATATTAATTTAATAAAGAAAAAAAATAGTAATTTCATTTTTGTGCAAATTAATGAAATTAAATTACTATTTCTTCACTTGCCCTTTATTGAATTTTTCTGTTTTTCACAATTTTGACAAATATTTATTTATATTAATTAGTATTGAATGAAATTTATATTAACTAATAAAGATATTATTTAATATTAATTATCAATTAATACTAGTTAATTGAATTTACAATTATTTTGAATTAATATCAATATACTTAGTATATTTTTGTATTTTTTCTAATTTTGATAATTATTTATTACTTAATATTAATTAGTATTGAATTAAATTTATTAACTGTTTTAATTAATAAATTTAATTCAATACTAATTAAAAATTACAATATTAATAAAATAATACAATATAAAAATATTACTCAATATCGATTATTAATTAATACTACTTAATTCAATTTACAATTACGTATTTTTAAATTAATATTTCAAAAAATGCATAAAAATGAAATATTTTTCTTAATTGATTGAAAATAATTTATTTCTTGTAAAAACGTGATTTTTCCATTATTTAAAAATAGAAATTATCAAAAAAAATATAGGAAAATTAGTCAAGTTTTATTAATAAAAATTTATAATTCAATTAAATACTCTTTTATCAATTAAATTATTTCTGAGAATTTATTGCTTTTTCATTTTTGCCATCAACAATATAATATAATGGAGAGAAATGTGAATGAAATAAATTTACAGTTATGATAATTGCGGTTGGGAAAAATAATTTTTTAATTTAAAATTTTTTAATAAATTTTCTTATTAAAGCAAGCTGTGTTGGGTTTCTGCATTGCCCGAATTCTATGTCGTAGAACACCGCGCGATCCCTCGCGTTGAGGCGTTGAGAATGCAAAGGAACTTCGGGTGTAGTCCAAGAGAGCTTAGCAAATAGCGGAACTCCATTATTACTCTCCAATTAGCCATGATTAAAATATTTTGGCGTCTTGCGTGCATCTGAGTTATTAATAATACACTTGAATCGGGTGCCGCTTAAAAGACGACCGATTATATGGAAATGGGGAAATGATCGGAAGGAAAAGGAAAGGGGGTGGTGGCGATGGTGAGGGGGATCTTCTTCATTGATTAAATAATCTCGCGGAGCCACCGATAATGACTTATTTATTGCGCCAATTATTTCCACCCTATTAGTCTTGACAACGCACTACGACATATCGATCACGATCGTAAATTTCATTTAAAATTCGCTCGTCGCTCGAGTTCGTTAATTGCGCATTTATTATTCACGTAGCTTGTTAGTTTTACACATTGATCAAAGCTCGATTCCCTTCGACATTTTCAGAAAAAATCTTTCACCTCTAATCACCGAACATTCTTTATCTTTTCATTTATTAATTATTCCATACCTTACATACTCCATTATCCCCTTGTATGAATCCCAATTTCTGTTTTTTAATTTTTGTGTTTAAATTTTTCAGGTTTAATGGGGTAAAAAAAATTTTTTGTCGTCAGGAGAAAGAGAGTGGGTATATATTTGCATTGAGGTTTTCAATATATGCTTTATTTACTGTGGCACGCACTTTCCTAGCGAGAAACACGTAAATTTTGATAATAGATGGATATGTTAGACCAGAAACAGAACCAGAAGAGGGTCGCTAAATATTCAGGCATTACGGCTCTGCATAAATTCATTTCATTATAGCGTCACCAAACATTGCTTTTGATGCTTTCACTCGTCCCCTGTAACTAAGCTATCCCCGACGGCGCTTCATTTCGCTACCCATCCCTGCACTTCTCTTTCTTGTATTATAGGTTCCTCGATCGTAACATTTTCCGATATAACTACCTTTCAGGGTCGACCTTTATTATCCTGTGATTTTCGTACTTCATTTGCTTTTCATCCAATATTTCAAAACTTAAACCACACAAACAGCTTTTGTTGCTTTTCTCGTTTCAAGTATCACGTGCTTTTTAAATGCTTCTCATCTTCTTTATACAATATATTACTAAATATTATCACACGTTTCTAGATAAAATAAATTAAAATAAATTTGATTATAAATTGAATTAAATTAGACTAAATTATAAATTCAATTAAATTAAAACTGAATTACCATTTTAATTAAATTAAACTAAATTAAACTAAATTCAACTAAATTATAAATTCAACTAAATTGAACTAAATTATAAATTTAAATAAATTGAACTAAAATAGAAATTCAACTAAATTGAACTAAATTATAAATTCAATTAAATTGAACCGAATTATAAATTAAATTATTCGAATATTTTTATTTGCACGCATTATAGAAAAATGAAAATTTTAAATACCTGCAATCCATATATTATTTTGGTATAGAATTTGAAATTTAGATTGTAAATGGTACATACAATCTGGTTTGTATGATCTACAATCTGAATTTTAAATAGTGCAATCCATTTGGTAGCATTTAAAATTTAAATTCTAAATGGTACAATCCGGTTGGTATGATCTAAAATAGAAATTTTCTAGAGTACAATACATTTTGCGTCATAGAAAATTTATAGTTTTTACAATAGAAAATGTTTCGTGAAAATATAGAGAATTTGGTATTCTGAAAAAATTTTATTCTGCATTAATAATTGATTTAAATTTGAAAAAAAAATTATTTTTTTTTGCTTTAATATTTTAAATTGGTTCCTTTTATTTTAAAATTTTCTGAAAAATTCATCTACGTTCCATTCGTAATGAAAACGAGGAGAGAAATGTGTAAATGGAATAATATTTTGTTTTTGAGTAAAACGTTTTTATATTTTTTATTCTATGGCATTTTTTATGCAATTTTTTTTTCTAATTTAGTCTAATTTGAACTTTTTGATTTTTGAATTTGGAAATTTGAAAATTTTCATATATTCTAATCTATGAAAATTGACAAATTTCCAAATTGAAAAATCAAAAAGTTCAAATTACACGAAATTAGAAAAAAAAATTGCATAAAAATGCTCTTTGGTGTAATAACATCATTATTAACGTTCAAAAATTATTTTAAATAGATATAAAAAAATTTTTTTAAGTAAAACTTTTTTCAATTTTTTTATGTCATAAAAATTTTTTTCGTAATTCTTTAATTTTGTTTAATTTAATCTTTTTGAGTCTTGGGTTTAGGAATTTGTTACTTTTCAAAGATTAGATTATTTATTGTGATAAAATAATTTTTCTGACAGGGATCACAGACCCCTTTTTTTCCTTTTTTATTCTTTTGAAGAAATTAACACCTGAAATCATGTTTATTCTCCCCTTTACTCATTTTTTTACAAAAAGTTTACAAAAATTGTCATTATTTGTAATTAAAAGAATTTTTTGTCTTTTTAAAGAACAAAATTTCCACTTTCTGCAAACTTTGGAAAAATGTTAGTTTTTTGAATTTTCTTACAGTGAAGTAAAATTTGTTATTAAAAATTATTATTTACAGAGTAAATTTTACTACTTCTGAGGTAAATTTTTTCTTATTTTTGTAAAGAAATTTTTTTCGGAAATAGTAATAGTTCTTCTAAAAATAAGAATTTTTAATAGTAAGTTTTACTAAGTCTGAAATAATTTAATTCCTTTTTATAAAATTTAAATTTCTTTTTTTTTACCTGATATTACATGAAAAAATCACTGTGATCTCTGTGTTTATGTTCAAAAAATTATTTTAAATAATTAGAAAATAATTTTTCTCTTTTTAAGTAAAATATTCGCAAAAACTTTTATGTTATAGTATTTTTTGTGCATTTTTTTTAATTTCGCGTAATTTGTGATCAATTTAAGTTTTTACTTTAGGAATTTATTAATTTTTCACAAATTAATCTTTTTCATGTGATGAAATTATTATTTACGTTAAGAAAATTATTTTAAATAAATAAATTACTTGAATAAATAATAAATTTTTTAGTCCGAAAAAGTGAAATTTGTAATTTTTTTTCAAATTGCTAAAATATTGTTCAACTTAAAATTTTTAAGTTTCTTGCACTGAAATTATTATTAAAATAATTTGCTTGAGTATTATGAAATAAATATTTGAATAATAATAATAATAATATAATTTTCATTTCAAGCAAGTAAATTGTAATTGGAAGTAATAATAATTTGTTTATGGGAAAAAGTTGTAAAAATTCTCAAACTTTTTCTCATTAAAAAAATAAAATGTTGCATTACGTTTATTCTCGTTTTATTAGGTTTAATAATAACACTTAGTTTCTAAGCTTGTTCTCTATATTTGAATTAAAAGTTTTTACTAATTTGAATTAGTGACTGACTTCTGTTTTTGTAAAATTTACTTCTTTTTTGTCAAAAATACTTAGTAAAAATTACAAATTTAAAAGCTAAAAGTCAGTTTCTAATTCAAGTTAGTAATAATTTTTACTAATTTAAATTTAGAGAGCGAAGGCGAGGAAAAGTAACATAAAATTTAATTTTTTCTTTGAATAAATTAATTCAGACTTTTTCAGAATAAAATTTTCTCTTAAGACATTTTTTTAGTGAAGTAACTTCTATTGTTCTAGGAAAAAGTATATATTTATATACTTAAAACGAAAAAAACTTTACGAAACTTATTTCGAAATATTTTTCCCAATGCTGGAAATTTCTGACGAATTGAAAATTGAAATTGTCTTGTTTCAAGACTAAAAATAATCAAAATTTAAGAAAACTCCCCGAGATTTTCGATTTGCCCTCCAATATTTCAAACAGTAAATGATATTTTTCTTCTCTTAAAATTATTATTATACGTGTAAATAAAAAAATTGATCATCATTATCATCACCATCATCATTGCAAATAAATTTTACCACATAAAAATGAATTAAAAACAAAATAATCGATCACAATCAGTAGAAGAATTTTCATCATTAAATATAGTTTCAACCCATCGATGTGTATTTTTCTATATCCAATTGATGGAATCGCGTAATGAAATTGACAAAAAATATTTTTATACACCTCTTTTAATTAAGGTTTAATTAGAAAAATTGACGAAGAAAATAAATGGATTCTCATAAATCAATTTGGTGTGTTGTCCAATGTAAATGTTATTGGTGGAGGGCTGAAAATATTTGAATATCGTTTAATTGGCTCTACAATAAACGTCTCTCAATGGATTTTGGCGGCAAAAGCTTATACTGGGCCCCCAATCGATCGAAACTTTACGCCTCTGGAAAACGCGAGACGAGAGACCAAGAGAGAGAGAGAGAGAGAGAGCGAGAGAAATAGAGAGAGAGAGAGAGAGTGCAACTGTAGTGTGCAAAGCGTCAGGTCGGGCTTCTCATGCATATGGAGCATTTCATTATATTAAACCCTTTCAATGTATAATTTACTTTTGCGTGAGTCATTTGAGGACCTGCTCTACTAGCAAGCTCTCGACGAAGACAGGACTATGTTACGATATATATCGCAGCGTGAGGATAGTGACCAGTATACATTATCCTCACGTGGCGATTTTCAAGCTCCAGCAACAACAGACGATAGCGTTTGTGACCTGACTTTATTGCAAAAGACCTCACCATGCACTTTGTTGACTTTTATACATTTTATATGAACAGTCCTCGTTTGCCCTTTTATAAAAATATCACTACCGCTGCCCAACTTTCTTTTTTTTCCAATTTAATACTGCTTTTTCTCATAGGAGAGAGTGTATATTTGATAAAAATTTTCTATTGTGATTTTTTTCAAACTTATTTCAATAATGTTTGTTATTTGCCCAATGGTAAAAAACCGCTCATTGAAAGTTAGGAGCCATTTTTATTCATTTGAATATTTCACCAGTAATTTTCAATTCCGTAGGAGAGAGCAAACAATTCTAAAATATAGATTAATTTTTCTAATATTGTTTGGTTTTTGTTTACTGTTTCTTTGCTATTCATTTGCTATTTTTTGCTTATTGTTACAGGGTTGCCATAGGTCAGGAAAAAATCAGGGATTTTTATTAAAAGTAATGGAAAAAATTAAATTTCTAGAATTCACAAGAAAATTCTGAATTTTTGTGTCTTTTTTGTTTGCCTCGTAAACTATGAAGTTACCACGAATTCTAATAAAAAAACGTTCAATTTTTTCTATTTTTGACAAGAATAAATTTTTTAATATTATTTCATTATTTCAAAAGTTTTAATGCAATTGTCTTCATAAATAACAAAATTCTTCATTGAAATTCAATTATTTTTAGGAATTTTAATTAAATTCTTTGCAAAATTTTGAGTATCTAGTAATTTTTTGAGTAAATCAGAATATTTTTTAAGATCAGGGAAAAGGCAAAATTCTGTTTGGAAATCAGGGAAAAGTCAGGGAAAAATAGAGTTAAATTTTTGTGGCAGCCCTGTGTTAGCTTATTTGCTTATTGTCTTCATTTCGTTTGCTGATTGTTATAATGCGGAAATAATATTAAATTAATGCGTTGAGTCGTAATTGTGGATTATTTCAAAACTTGCCAAGTCGCTTTGTTTTACAACCTCTGCTACTTAGTAAAAAGCTAATTATCACAACGGATATCATTAGCACGTACAAGCAATTTTCGCTGTTTTATCATAAGAAAGTAATGCAAATAAAAATTCTCGATTACTTCACGAGTCTTTTATTAGCCAGTGGCGGAAATGTTAAAACCACTTAATTATATGACACTCAAATAGTTCTGTTATATATCCACATGAGTGTAAAATGTTCAAAGCGACTGACCAAAGTATATAGAAGTAATAAATTTTCCCCTTTATGTTTTCTCGTGTAGTCATAAAAAATGTTTATAAGAATTTAAAAATCATTTCAAGAACACAACATTGAAATATTCAGTGAGTGTAATAATAATTTTACTCATTAATGCAAATTCATAACGAAAGGATATTGAATTTTTTTTTTCGTATGTATAAAAGTATTAAATTGAATTTATAGCTTTTTCTAATCAAAGGGAATTTACATTTTTCCTTTTTTTTTGCTGCTACTGCTGCTGCATATGATACAAGGGGGAGAGCATTAAAATTTCCCTGTTTCCACTTTCGTCAATTGCTCTCAAATTCACGCTCGACTGTATTTCAAGACAGGAAATACGTACCAACCAAATTAATATGCCGGGCAGTAAGTTGTCCGTTGCATTTGCATCATGCGATCCGGCTTTAATTACTGAAAGCCTTAATTCATTATGCAAATGGACATAATGGCGCGAGAACCGACGAACGATTCTCTCGCGCGAACTGCACAAGGCGCGCTTAAAATTTAATATAATGAAGCTAGCGCGCAATTAAGGGATTCGCAAAGATAACTATTATTTAATTAATTAATGCAGAGTATACACAGTTGTTTCCAATTGCACTGTCACCACTATCAATCTTTTATAATGTTATCCATATTTCAGGAATATTTTATTCCCCCTTTTTTATGTTAAAATATTTTTAGTCATTCGCAGTATTCAATTTTTACAATCCTGACGATGTATTTAAATTTTTAATGCTGCAATATGAGCATATTAAAATAAAAATGATTCTTCTTCTATCTGGAGTTGTTAACTCTATTTTTATTAAATATGCTTCTAAAAATATACATTTAGATTTCAAAACAAAACACTGTCACACAAGAATTAAAAAGCAGCTTTCAAAAGACTGATTGAATTTTAAACATTTTATTGAAAATACTAAAAAAAAATTAAATTTTTAAAATTCATAACCCAATTATCTTTATAAAATAATAACAAAATTCTTCCTACAAAATCAATTATTTTTTGGAATAAAAAAAAAATTCTTTGCAAAATTTAATTATTTTCAAAAGTAATAAAATTCTTTGCAGAAATTCAATTATTTTCAAAAATTTTAACGAATATCTTGTCAAGAATACAATTATCTTTATAAATAGCAAACTTTTTCACCAAAAATTCAATTATTTTTAATTATTCAATAAAACTATAAAATTCGTTGCAATAATTCAAGTATTTGAAGGAATTTTAATAAAATTCAATTATTTTGATAAATATCGAAATTTATTACAAGAATTAAATTATTTTCGAAAGTAACAAAATTCTTCGCAGAAATTCAATTATTTTCAAAAATTTTAACGAATATTTCGTCAAGATTTCAATTATCTTTATAAATAGCAAATTTTTTCACCAAAAACTCAATTATTTTCAAAAGTTTTTAGCACTTTATTACAAGAATTAAATTATTTTCGAAAGTAATAAAATTCTTCGCAAAAATTCAATTATTTAAAAAAATTTTAACCAATTTCTCGTCAAGAATTCAATTATCTTTATAAATAGCAAAATTTTCCACCAAAAATTCAATTAATTTCAAAAATTTAAATAAAATTCATTGCAAAATTTCAATTATTTTCAAAAGTTTTTCGCAATTCAATGATTTTTAATATTTACTATTTTCATAAAATTTATTATAAAATTTAATTATTGAAAACATTTTTTTGATATTTTTTGACAACATTAAATTATTTTCATAACTAATAAAATTTCTGTTTGGAATTCAATTATTTTCATCGCAGAATTTCAAATATTTTTAATTTAATTTTAAATAAATTCCTCAAAAAATGCAATTATTCCTCAAAAATTTTATTAAAACTCTACGAAAGAATTCGATTTTAAGAAACATTCAATTGTTCAATAAAATAATAAAATTCGTTGCAATAATTCAATTATTTTGATAAATAATTTTTAATTCGTCGTAGAAAATCAATTATTTTTAATAATTTTGAAGTAATTCTGCAAAAAAATTCAATTATCTTTGTAAACAACAAAATTCTTTCCATAAAATCAATTATTTTAAGGAATTTTAATAAAATTCTTTTCCTAATTTCAATTATTTTGATAAATATTGAAGTTTATGACAAGAATTTAATTCTTTTGATAATTATTTTCAAAATTCTTGAAAAACTCTCGTCAAGAATTAAATTATCTTTATAAATATAGATAGCGAAATTCTTCTTAAGAATTAAATTGTTGTCAAAAAATTTATTAAAATTCTTGACAAAAAATTTCAATTATTTAAACAAAATTTAATAAAGTTCTTCACTTGAATGCAATTATTTTTATAAATTCTTATTTAAATTCTTCTCAGGAATTCAATTATTATTAAAAATTCCAATAAAATTCTCCAAAAGATTTCAATTATTTTCAAAATTTGTGATAAAATTCTTGAAATTTTTGTAAAATTTTAACTAAATTCGTCCTTAAAAGAAATTAATTATTTTCAAAAGTTTTTAATAAAATTCGTCATAAAAATTGAATTTTAAGAAACATTCAATTATTTAATAAATTTTTTTTTATTCTTGTATTTAAATAATTGAATTCTCTTTGAATTTTCTAATAAAAATTTATTTCGAATCAATTATTTTTAAGAATTTTAATAAAATTTTTTTCCAAAATTCAATTATTTTGATAAGTATCAAAATTTATCACAAGAATTCAATTCTTTTGAAAAGTAATAAAATACTTTACAGAAATTAAATTATTTTCAAAATTTTGGAAAATTTTTTTATTCAATTATTTTCAAAAATTATTATTTAAATTCTTCTCATGAATTCAATTATTTTTAAAAATTTTAATAATATTTCACAGAAATTTTAACTAAATTCCTTAAAAGAAATGAATTATGTTAAAAAGTTTTTAATAAAATTCTTTATAAAAATTCAATTTTAAGAAACATTCAAGTATTCAATAAAATATTTATTTAAATAATTGAATTCTCGTAAACTTCTCTAATGAAAATTTATTTGAAAATGAATTTCTGTAAAAATTTTAGATAATAATTGAGTATTAAAAACATTATAACTTGAATTTTTAGAAATAATTGAATTTTTTTTAAAAATTATTTGATGTCTTTATTTTCTAATATATATTTAATTGAAAAATAGCCGAATAATCAAAATTTTATAAAGATAAATTGTGAACAGATGGATTTGAAAGTTCTCAAAGAACTTTTTCAAAAATTATTAAAAATAATTGATTTAAAGAAGAATTTTAGTTAAAAATTCTAGAAAATAGTAATAAATGAATTTAAATGATGGAAATAATTTCGAAGAAGTTAGAGTGACAATATTTTTATATTTCGATAGGTTTGATTTTTAAATTTTGGAAAATCTTATTTTCTGAGAAATAATAATAATAATTAAATATTTATTTAAAAATGAAGTTATTGATGTTTTTGAATTATTTCACAATTAAAGAAATTCGTAAATAAATGTAATAGAACTTTTTTTGAGTATCTAGTCATTTTTTTGAGTGAATCAGATTATTTTTTAGAGCCCGGAAAAAAGGCAATATTTTTTTCTGAAAATCAGGGAAAAGTCAGGGAAAAAGAAAATTAAATTTTTGTGATAATCCTGTTTGTAGCAAACTCAAATTTTTAATTAACTTTGACTGCGGAAAAATTCATCTTGAGAATTTTCAATTCCTCGAGTTGTGTTGAGAAATATGTAAAACACTATTTTTCACACATCAAAGAACGAAAACCGCATTCTGGTTCAACTCTATAAACCCTTTTCTCTGCAGTTCCCTTTCCCCTTGCCTTCTGGGTGAATCGGACATTCACAGTAACACAATTAGACCAACAATCAATAGAAGTGTATAGTGATGAATATGAACTGACAATCCTGAATTCAAATCGAGGTAAAGTAAAATAAAAAATAAAAAAAGAGAGACTAACTTTTTTAATTGTAAATCTATTTCGATATACAAATTGTCAATAATTAGGAATGTTGGGCAGAGTATTTAAATCAGTTTTCCAGTTAAAAACTAATAAAACTTGATTTGATTTTAAAATTGTTTTCTGAGATAAAAAGAGTCGAAAGAGAAAGAGTAAAAATTTTTTGGGTTTCAATTTAATAATGAAGAAATGAGAACTTGAAGCTGACATTCTGTTTTAATAACTGACTCTAATCGGACTTGTGTTCCGTTTGAATTTTTCGCTAGTATAGCAAACCTATATACTCTTTTTGGACTATATACCATTCCTGTAACACTCTTTACAACGAGCCTATCCCTTGTCCATATAGGATTTCATCCCCCATTCTCCTCCCAGTGCCGCTTCAGCTCTCCAACGAGCCATCCCCTATCTCATTTTGCCTCATTGTGCCTTAGCATCCATTGTTTTTTAAATTACGAACCCCACTTCTGCTGGGTCGGAACTCGATTTCAGTTTTTGTTGGCGTTGTCACTCGTCTGAAATGTTCCTCACACTCAAATTCCATTTAGGAAGTTATCCGTTCAGATGTACTCGATATTATTCATGTACATGACAAACAACAGTATAACGAAGTAAATAACTGAATTTTTCAAACAAAAAAGTATAACGAATTTAGTCAAATTTCTCTCCCCAGAAAAAAAGAGTTTTTTCTTTTATTGAGATTCTTGTCAACGCGGGAACACATTTTCGAATATTTTTTAATTTTATAACAGAATTTGATACTGCAAGGTTGCTACAGGTCAGGAAATTCAGGAAAATGTCGGGGAAAGTAGAATTGGTCAGGAAAATCAGGGATTTTCATTAAAAGTACTGTAAAAAATTTAATTTTTAGAATTCATAAGGAAATTCAGAATTTTGGTGTCTTTTTTGTTTGTCTCGTAAATTATTATTAACTGAGAAAACGATTTATTTGATTCAAACATTATGTTTAAATCAAACTTAAAATATCTTTGCTATACAGTCAAACATATTTAAGTTTAATTCAAACATATTTTTTGGTTCATTTAAAGAAATAATATATTTAATTCAAACATAAGTTGTGGTTTTTTCTATTTCTGACAATAAATTGTTTTTAAATAACTTAATTCTTGAAGAACTGTTATAAAATTTTTACTTATAAATTATTTAACGAATAAATTTACATAAATATTATAAATACTTGCAGAAATTCCATTATTGTCAGAAGTATTAAAATTGCTCGCAGAAATTCAATTTTGTTCAAAAATTTAAAAAAATTCTCGTCAAAATTTCATTTATCTTTATAAATAATGAAATTCTTTTCTAAAATTCAATTATTTGCAAAAATTTTAATAAAATTCTTGTCAAATTTTCAATTATTTTCAAAAATATACCTCAATATAAATTATTTTTAATACAATTCCAATCAAATTTCTTGAAAAATGTAATTAATTATTCTTAAAAGTTTGATTAAAATTCGTTAAAAGAATTCAATTTTAAGAAGTAATTAATTATTCAATAAACTATTTATCTTTGTATGTAAATAATTGAATTTTCGTAGAATTTTTTATGAAGAATTGATTTAAAAATGGATTTTAGTTCAAATTTTAAATAAAAAATGAATATCAAAAGCATTATAGTATGAATTATAGAAATAATTAAATTTTAAAAAGATTTTAAATTTAAATTTTTGAAAATCTGAATCCCTACTAGAAATTGAAAATCCCTACTAGAACTCAGGTCATTTTAAGATGATTAGAATTCTATAATTTGGAAGAAATAAATATTTAACGACTTTTTTCCAAAATTTTGATTGTCTGATAGCGTTCGGGTGAACCTGCTACTACTTAAAAATTGAAATAAAATTCTGAATTCTTCAGCATTGTGTAGGATTAAGCTCCTACTAAAACTCAAAACATTGGCAGATAATTAGAACTCTTAAATTTTAAGGAATAAAATTTTTAATGACTTTTTTCCAAATTTTGATTGTCTGATAGCGTTCGGGTGAGGGTGCTACTATTTAAAAATTAAAATAAAATTCTGAATTCTTCAGGATTGTGTAGAGCTCAGTCCCTACTAGAACTCAGGTAATTTTCAGATAATTAGATTTACTAAATTTGAAAGAAATAAATTTTTTATGACGATTTCACAAAATTTAGATTGTCTGATAGCGTACGGGTGGACCTGCTACTACTTAAAAATTGAAATAAAATTCTCTATTCTTCAAGATAGTGTAGGGCTCAGTTCCTACTAGAGCTCAGGTAAGTTTCAGATGAATAGAATTACTAAATTTGCAAAAAATAAATTTTTTATGACGATTTCCTAAAATTTCGATTGTCTGATAGCGTACGGGTGGACCTGCTACTACTTAAAATCTGAAATAAAATTCTTTATTCATCACGATTCTGTAATGCTCAGTCCCTACTAGAACTCAGGTAATTTTTGGATGAATAGAATTACTAAATTTGAAGGAAATAAATTTTTTATGACGATTTCACAAAATGTCGATTGTATGATAGCGTTCGGTTGAGGGTGCTGCTACTTAAAAATTGAAAGAAAATTCTCTATTCTTCAAGATTGTGTAGGGCTCAGTCCCTACTAGAACTCCGGTGATTTTCAGATGATTAGAATTATTAAATTTGGAAGAAATAAATTTTTAATATGTTTTTACCCAAATTTCGATTGTCTGATAGCGTTCGGGTGAGGGTGCTACTACTTAAAAATTGAAATAAAATTCTCTATTCTTCAAGATTGTGTAGGGCTCAGTCCCTACTAGAACTCAGGTATTTTTCAGATGATTAGAACTATTAAATTTGGAAGAAATAAATTTTTTATGACGTTTTCACAAAAATTTGATTGTCTGATAGCGTTCGGGTGAGGGTGCTGCTACTTAAAAATTGAAATAAAATTCTCTATTCTTCAAGATTGTGTAGGGCTCAGTCCCTACTAGAACTCAGGTGATTTTCAGATGATTAGAATTATAAAATTTAGAAGAAATAAATTTTTAATGACTTTTTCCTAAAATTTTGATTGTCTGATAGTGTTCGGGTTGAAGACTCGGAATAATCGATTTCTTGATGTTTTTCAATAATTTTTTATAAGTTATTGAATTTCAATAGGTTTGAATTTGAAATTTTTGAAAATATTAATTCTCATGGAAAATTAATAATGATAAATATTTATTTTAAATAATAATCAAATTTTTATTTGAATATTAGGGAAGAGTCAGAGAAAAAGAAAATTAAATTTTGGTTTCAACCCTGTACTCGTTATACACTAGTTTCATACCGTTTTTGACATGATAAACACAAATTTTATAGCAATAGTTTAAAGAGGGGGGCACGAGGGGGGGTCCAAAATATTGAATGTATTTTACTATCTTCGTCAACTGAACCGGATCGATGTAGCCGATGCTGATTAATGACTGGAACGAAGTGTCGTTCACCAACGTAACAGTACATGTAACAGGACCACTGCATTAGTCAAGAACTTTGCGGTTGTAAATGATATAATGATGATGATGATGATGATTCATTGTCAGCGTGATTCAAAGCCGACAGGGTTTTCGCATTAGATTTTGAGTTACGACTACTACCGGAAATATATATATGAATTTATACTAATATTAATCTTTTATCATGTTGCATAATTTATATTCTCGTGATTACATGAGAAGAACGGTCGAAATCATTCATTGTATAGGTAGATACACACACAAAATCTCTCGATTTACCAATAATAATTTTGACATTTTGACAAACATATTATCTCTCATGTCATTTAAAATTAGATTTAACAATTTTTTTTTACCTATTAAGAAAATTTCAATCCTATATTAATAGGGAAAAAGAGTTCTGTCACCGGAGGTCAAAAGTTCATTACAGATATTTTTTTTAACCAGAAAAAATGCATGGATTAAAAAAAAAATTTACAAGCAGCTATTAAGCTCCTGACTATATTTAATTTCACGCTTTTTCCCCGCTTGTAATCTCTGATTTTTATGCAAAAAATCGTTACACGAAATTAGTGCATAGAGTAAATTTTTTTTTTTTTGACATAAAAAGTGTATTTTACCAGTTCCAAACGATTATTTTTGCAGTAGAAGCTTTTAAAAAACAGGTACAGAGAAATGAAAATAACAAAGTACCAGGACAGTATATTATTTAAGTTGACGTTTTAAAATGTCTGTTACTAGATGAAATGACATAGTTAAACTAGAATAAAATTTATAAAATAATTAAAATATACGTCCCTCAGAAATGGTTCCATTTGAAAAAGAATTTTTTTCACCTGCAACAACTAAAAAAAAATAAAAAGGCAAAAAAAATTCCAAATGTAGGGAGTAAGTTGATCTTAAGAATGGTTGTCTTCGTTAAAATTTATCGACAGATCGTTAATAATAATACGTGTGTCCCGAGGCCGCGTAACTGATGCCGCGGCATAAATCATTGAAAACGAAAACATATCCCGGTAGTAGCGCAAATTTGCCAACACCCAACCGCAAACGCACGCAAACAAACGGGAAATCATGACGCAACAGGACGACCGAAAGAAGCCTATAAACGTTGTCCATGTACATGTGTTAAACATTGGACTCTCTCGTTTAGCTTGGCAAAATTTCATCCACGCACACGTTTGATTCAGTAATGCGAGCACAAATGTAGGTGTCATTGCCGTGGGGCGCGCGTGCCGCCTTCACATTCAATGATCACACATGTTTCCATGTACATATTTGCCTTATACACATTCCTCCGTGGTTTACGGACACATTCCGTTAGGAGAGCATATATAGACCGCACGAATATCTCGTGGTATTCTCTTTCTCTATCTTTTCTCCCTTTCCCTCATTTCTTTCTCTTTCTCTCGAGAGAGGGTGTATCCTTTATTATACATAATCGGCTCACTTTATCAGGAAAAAATCTACTTCACTTTTCTCAATTTGGTTGCGAAAGTGTTTGAAGCGTCAACAATCCCATTTGTTAGTATTTTGTTATTAATTCGCTTATTCCTGCTTTAATTTTTGGTTTTTTTTGCTAAATTGTTAGAAGGCGTCTTAGAATCAAGGTGGTTTTTAATTAATAGTTCACTAGAAATAAAAAAACATTAAAGACTTAATTTTGTATTCTTCTTTCAGTCAGAAAACCAGAAAATACATTACATTAAAATGTAGCAATAATCTGACATTTTAAAAGGCTTGTTTAAACTGAACGTAACAATAATCGAATTTTTCTAAGTACAGCCCCAAATATGTTTTACATTCTTTTAAATATTTTTTTTAAATGTCTAATGGGTTATGTTAGACTGCATAACCAGTTAGACATTTAAAAAAAATATTTAAAAGAATGTAAAATATATTTGGGGCTATAAACCACTAAAATATAATCCAATTTTATTGAAGAATATTATATATTATACACATCATTTTTTAAAATCATCGAGCAACCAGCTCTAGACGGTTTTCATTGGAATGACCCATTAGTGACTGACTTTTTCCCTTTGAATTAGTAAATTTTGCTCAGCAATGGAAATTTCTACTAATTTATTAGTAAAATTTACTAATTCAAAAGCAAAACGTCAATCACTAAGTCAAATTAGTAAATATTGTTATTATTTCAAATTTAGAGAGATCCTCACTTTTTCTTTTACCAATTTTAAAAGTGGTTTATTCTTAATAACTTTTAAAAGACTCAAAACTCTTACACATCACTGCCCTTATCAAACCTTAGACTTTTTCGCAAAAAAAAACAGCTAAATCCATTCAATATTTTAAGTGAAAAGTTCACGGAAAAAAGAAATAACTATTTTTTAGTAAAACCTAAACTGTCAGCAGCTTCTGCGCCTTTTTGTCAACTTTTACTATTTTTAGATTAAAAGTTACTACATTTAAAGTAAATTTTTTATAAAAGTTAGTAAAATTCATTCTGAACGTGACAAAATTTATTCCGAAAATAGTAAAAGTTGCAAAGCAGAAATGCGAAAAAGTTTCATAAAGTTCAGGTTTTTCTTTGCGAATAGCAGGGTTGTCACAAGTTAGAAAAATCAGAGAAATTTTAGTTATCAGTAGTACTGGAAAACTATAAAATTTCTAAAATTATTACAAATATTCTGTTTTTTGGTCTCTACAAAAATTTTTTGAAAAACTTAAAAGCCTTGAATTCTCTTTAAATTTTCCTACAGCTTAAAAACATTACAAACATTAAATATTAATTAAAAATATTATTTTATTAGTAAGAATTATTCCCTTGGATTGATTGATAATTCGTTTCTTCATATTTAAAAAACTATTTAAGTTTAAGATAATTTTATTTAAAATTCTGAGAAATTTTTTTAATTTATTTAAGTTTTTGTTTAATTTATTTTACTTCATTTCTAAATTCATCTGGACATTTAAAATTCATTTAATTTGAATTAAATTTTTTGTGAAATTTTTATTTCATTTTTTAAAGATACTTGAATTTGTCCCTTATATGAATAAATAAATTTAAAAAAGAATATTTTGAACAATTCTGAAATTATTCATAATTTTGTAAAATTGAATTGCTAATTCAAAAGCAAAAAGTATTAATTAAAATTAGTAAACATTTTTAATAATTCAATTTTAGAGAGTAGATACTTTTAAAGTTTTAAATTATACTTTTGCTTATAAAAATGATCTTTTCTTGAGATTGAACTGCTCTTGAAATTTTTTTCAAAGGATCAGGGTAAAAGTTAAAATTGTCTCTGAAAATCAGGAAAAAAGAATTCGAATTTCTATGGCAACCCTGAAGCATTTCAAAGTTACATTATATTTTTTCAGTGTAAAAGACAAAAAATAAGTCTAGCTGTGACATGTTGAAATAAGAAACATTTTCTAAATATAAGCTGTCGTTTAGTATTTTTCAAATGACAGTTTAAATTGTAAAATTGTGGTTCCCCAAAGCAAAAGTTAAAAATTTAAATTTTTAACTAATATAAAAAAACCGCTTTAAAAAGGTAATCCGAAAAAATGACACTTTTACGTGAAATCATTATTTTCATTTTCGTACAATTCGCACAAATTTTCACTTTCAATTGCTACACATTTTTGCAATAATATGAATTTACTATTTAGTATCTCTCACTGATTTTAAATCCAATTTTCAAACTTAATCTGAGTCATAAAAGTGATGTTAAATCCCTGAATGGTTATACAAGTGAGGCAGGCACACACACTTTCAATGTGTGTTGCAGTCATCGTCGTCACAAACAACAACAGTAGCAACGGGCTGCGGCCACCACCAATTACTCGCGTGGCACACGACGGAATCATTTACCCAATCATTTAGTTACATCAACGCAACGCAACTGGTCAGCGTACCACCACCACTATGAGCGCTGCGGGGGTGGAATTCACGGGAGAGAATATTGTACGTTACCCTGTTGATTTCGCGTTATATCGTTATGATGACGATATAATAGCTTCACTGATGGTCGACGACGGGATTAGCTTCATCGCCACCCTTGATGCATGACCTCGTTCCATTTTTTTTTTCAATGATTTTCAACATTTTAACGCCCCGCGGGAAAACATTCAATTTTTGTTTATTCTCGACAAATAAATACTTTCTCTCTCCTCTCTTCAAGTACACGAGTTTAAAAATCATTTTCACCTATAAATAAACACTCAATTTTTATTTATTGAATGCTTTTTCAATTTATCAAATTAGTAATTTTCTTATTCTTATTTTTTGGATTTACGATTTCTATCATTATTTTTAATCATTGAAGAACTATTTAAACTATACTTTGAGTCAGTTTCACTAACTCCGATTAAAAGTTAATCAATGATTAGTATTAGTTTAACCGTTCATGATTGGTTGGTTAAGGATTTAATCATTGATTAAATTGTAATCGGTCTTGATGAAACCGGTTCTTAGAAAAGTTATTAATTGTAAAATATTTTGATAAATTGGGAGAAGAGGATAATTATTCTTCAGAATAAATTTAGTTAAAATAAGTTAAAAAGCGGAAAAAAATGTCAAATGGTATATGCGTGAAAACAAAAACGGGCGAAAAAAAATGTGAAAAGATAAATGTATGACGATCTGACTAAACGCTATTCGCAAGTTGTAGTGATGCCGGCAGCGTGGAACCGAAAATGCGAAGAATCAGTCATCGTTCAGAGTTATCATAAAGCCGATCGCTACGAACTTCCATCCCCGGGCGTTCGGAAAGTCCAGATACGTTTTTCCAAATGGAAAAAAATTCGTCGCTGGGGGTACGTCCCACCCCACGTATATATATATAGGGGAAGGGGGTGTGGGACGTTGAGCGGGGTTGTTATATTGCAGATCAATACAATTGCACGTTAGTGCTAATAAATAATAGGCGGTAGAAGCGAAAAAACGCGGGTAGGTATGTACCACATCCCTGTCTCACTCTCAGTCAACTCATCTACTTTGCATCTCTCGTTCTCTTTCACTCTATTTCTCTTTCTCTCTATCTCTCCCTTGTTCGCTTGCTCTTCTCCACCTACGCCAATCCCCCTTTTTTCTGTCACACACCTATAACCGTTGCTAGCACCACCCCCGGGCGGACAAATAAACTCTAGTCGACGTAATTTTTACACCGGCCCGAACGAACGTAACGAAAAAGCGACCATGGTTGCGACTAGCCGTCGATCTCATCGTTAGTGCATCTGTCCTTTGTACGGGATTTCGAGTTACAACGAATTCGAAATATCGGAACATTTCTCGAATTTCGCTCCTCCATAAAGACAATACTTTTATTATAAAAAAAAATAAAATAAAAATCCCGTTTTAGGATTTTTGTAAAAAGCTTTTTTTCCCTATTCGATTGATGATACGTTGTGAATAAAGAACGATTACATGCAGGTGGAAACAATTGCACAGATCTTGAATTAAGAAATAGGACATGTTACTTGAGAGCGAAGTCACTTGTGACTTTACGTATTTATCACGCAAAATCGAAGAGGTCAGTTCAAGTTCTTGCCCTTGGGGCTAACATCCCTATGGAGAAATATTGTTTTCTACACATTTCTAGTAAAAGTGAATTTCAAGACCTTCACTTTGTAGAAATGACTAAAATAACTATTTCTTGAGAACTAGCTCTAATGTATAATGATCAATTAGAATTAATTCCTCATTAAATCGAAGGCATTTAATGGACTCAACGGTAAATGTTTCTTCCTTAAAAGATATTCTAATGCGAAGTCTTCCTCTCAACAAATATCACTTCCTAGCGATAAATACTCGGGTTGCTTTCTAAATGTCAGATGAGAAACAAGAGTATGTCGAATATATTAATTAGGCTAATGTTAATCGTTAATAATTAATAGTTCTTGAAAAGTTTTTTCTATCCTTTACAAAGATGCTATGAACAGATAGAAGATTATTAAAATTGGTAAAAGTATAGTTACCAAAACAAAATTTTTAGAGATGGTAAAAGTATAGTAAAGATTACCATGTTTACCAAACATAAATTTTTAAAGATGGTAAATGTTTAGTAAATATTTTTGAAAACCAAACCTAAATTTTTAAAGATGGTAAAAGTTTAGTAAAAATTTTTGAAGAGGGTAATAGTATAGTAGAGGTTACCATCATTACCAATCGTAAATTTTTAAAGATGGTAAAAGTTTAGTAATGATTTTTGAAGGTGGTAATAGTATAGTAAAGGTTACCATCTTTACCAAACCTAAATTTTCAAAGATAATAAAAGTTTAGTAAAGCTTATCAAATTAAAAACCTTTACCAAACCAAAATTTTTCAAGATAGTAAAAGTTTAGTAAAGATTACCATCTTTACCAAAAAAAAATTTTCAAAGATGGTAAAAGTTTTGTAAAGAATGCTATGGTTACTATACTTTTGCTTTTTTTAAAAATTTTGTTTTTTGGAGAGGACCCAAATTGGAGAGAAAGGAAACCAAAATTTTAAAGATGGTAAAAGTATAGTAAAGATGATATACTTTACTAAACTTTTACCATCTATAAAAATTTTGGTTTGGAAAGAATGTTAATCTTTACTATAATTTTTCAATCTTTAAAAATTTTGGTTTAGAAAGTATGGTAATCTTTACTATACTTTTAACATCATACTTAATTATCCCATCTTAAAAATTTCAATTTTAGGAAAGCATCTAAATCAAAAAACCGAAACCAAAATTTTTAAGGATGGCGTAAAGAATTATAGTAAAATAGAATTACAATTATATAATATATAATATATATTATATAATTGTCATTTATAAAAATTTATAGTAGAGATACTTTTACCATTTTTAAAAATTTTGGTTTTTTAAGAGGAACCAAACTAGAGAGAAAGGAAATCAAAATTTTAAAGACGGTAAAAGTATAGTAAAGATGATAATTTTTTACTACGTTTTAACCATCTTTAAAAATTTTATTTTTTAGGGCGGACCAAAATCAAAGAAAAAAGAAAACAAAATTTTTAAAGATGGTAAAATTTTAGTAAAGATTTTTTGAGATGGTAAAAGTATATTAAAAGTTACCAAAATTTTTAAAGATGGTAAAAGTTTAGTAAAGATTACCAAATCAAATCAAAAATCTTTACGAAAACACTATTTTTAAATATAGTAAAAGTTTAGTAAAGATTACCATATTTACCAAATTAAAATTTTTAATAATGGTAAAAGTTTAGTAAAGATTTTTATCATTACTATACTTGTACCATCTTCAAAAATTTTGGTTTTTGGGGAGGACCCAAATTGAGGGTCCCTATCAAAGAACCGATTATAAGTTTTTAAGCTCGAAATCATTGCCCTGTAAATAAAAAATTAAACTGTTTTTAATACCAATTGTTTAAGAAACATTTGGGTAATCTTCATACCAATACAAAATGATTTCAAGAAATTAAAATTTTAAATCCTTTTTTTATTTAGAGGTCGAGAATTTTGAGTCTCAAAAACTTATAACCGGTTCTTTGATAGGGACCCTCAATTAGAGAAAAAGGAATCCAAAATGTTGAAAATGGTAAAAGTATAGTAAATGTTTACTAATCTTTTACTTTTTTTTAAATTTTGGTTTCGTAAAGATGTTAATCTTTACTATACTTTTACCATCTTAATTACTTATTCCGTCTTAAAAATTTTGGTTTTTGGGGTGGACCCACATCAAAAATAAGAAACCAAAATTTTTAAAGATGGTAAATGTTTTTATCATTACTGTAGTTTTACCATCTTCAAAACTTTTGGTTTTTGGACAGTTCCCCAATTAGAGAAAATGGAAACCAAAATGTTAAAGATGGTAAAAGTATAGTAAAGATAATAATCTTTACTAATCTTGTACCATCTTGAAAATTTTTGGTTTGGTAAAAATGTTAATCTTTACTATATTTTTTCCATCTACTTATTCCGACTTCAAAATTTTGGTTTTTGGGGAGGACCCAAATCAAAAATAAGAAACCAAAATTTTTAAAGATGGTAAAAGTATAGTAAAGATGACAATCTTTACTATACTTTTCCCTTCCCATCTTTAACAATTTTGGTTTTATTTTTTCTCCGATTTGGGTTTGTCCCTT
Organism: Leptopilina heterotoma; assembly: GCF_015476425.1. Classification (NCBI taxonomy): domain Eukaryota; kingdom Metazoa; phylum Arthropoda; class Insecta; order Hymenoptera; family Figitidae; genus Leptopilina; species Leptopilina heterotoma. The sequence continues at coordinate 251,192 of NW_025111200.1, forward strand.
CTCCCGTTGATTACAACCCCTTCCTCGCGAGTCCCGCCGACTGGCCTGTCAAACATTAGTTAATTTTGAAAAATTGCGGCTAAACACAGCGAGACCGTAGGTTGAATTGGCTTCTGGAGCTTTAGCAGGCCAATCGAGAGACGTGTATACTTCCCCTCTTCCTCCGGATGTGCAGGCACCCTCTGTCCTGTGCTGTATTCATATCCCTTTCTCTTCTCTTTCATTTTCATCTCTCTCATTCATATATATTTCTCTTACTCTCTATCCTTCTCTCTTGTACACGTTAATGCCTGAAAAATGTACGGCAATTTTTTATTTTTTAATACGCTTGCCCGCCACCGCACCACCACCACCACTACTACTGCTACTGGTCACCCTGGCCGGGCTCGCTTTTTTCGCTCTATCGATAATTTGTTTGGATAATTTCCAATGCTATTGATCTACATCCCATCTGGATATACAATGCAGGTTACGTTGTATTTGTGGAAGGAGTGATAAAAAGAGAAAGGCGAACATTGGATTTAAAAGTGTGCGAGTGCTCGGGGCTACAAACAGGGTTTATATTTATGTAGGATAAAGAGAGATAGAGTGAGAGTGAAACGAGGAAAAAGAGAGAAAATTGAAGGGGGAGAGAAATAGGAAAGCTGATCGTGAGTTACTGCGTTTTATATTTATCTACGGATTCAGTCTCCGGTACATCCGCCTTGGAAAATGGTACGCGTGGTTTTTGCGTGAATTTTGTATTTTGTTGCGCGATCCAAGAGGTGAAGAGCAATAGTGATGGATAACTTTCATGTTGATAGATTTGTTGATCGACAGGCAAGGGACCTCAGTTTTTTTTTTCTTTCTTTTTTTTGCTACCAGGTTTCAATCTATATATCTGAGAATAAAATACTTGCATAGTTGCGAAAATAAAAAGGAAGAATGGTTTATGAACGAAAGTAAGAGCGAAATGGGAATTGAGAGGAAGTTTCACTTTTCTTCCGCTTTTGCTTTATCTTTTGTTTCTCTACATTCAGACGCATCTAAATACTTTTATGGAAAACTTTCGATAAAATTGTAGCATTTTTTTTCTATAAAACGAATTGGATGATATATGAATTAATTCTAATTTGATCTCCTTTGTCGAAAGGGAATTACGAGTTTTATAATTACATTACTTTTAATGTTGAATCATAAATTACACTCTGATAGGTTTTTTGAAATATAACGCGCTCTTTCTGAAAAATATTCGTTATTTATGTTAAATGATTGCCAGTATTTACTACTTTCTGCTCGATATAAACAAGCCCGCTGACAGACCACTTTCATCATTAGTTCGATTTTACTCAAACAACGTTTTTCTCAATTCCGATTTATAGTATTGTTTCCCATATATTTAAAAAGTAAAAAAAATTCAAATGGAGTTTTCGGTTTTACTTGTGTAATAATTTCAAATCTTATCAATGACCAAAAAATTGAAAAGTAGGTAAGAATGAAAGATATCCAAAAACTGAAAAGACGTAACGAATGGGATTGTTGAACATTTAAATACATTTCACCCCAAAAGAGAGAAATAGATTTCATTTATTTTTATGTATTAACGGATTATTCTGAGCTGATGAAAATTTATTTTTGATGTGAACTTTAAAAACGAATTTTTAATAAAAAAAAATGTCCAAGAAAGGACCTCAACGTTTTTATTGAGAGCGCGGAGACAATGAATATTTATGTTTCTGCTGCATTGTAAAGCGAAGTTCTTGAAGCTTCGGCTATTTAGTCGATATGCAACCAGCGATACGAGTACTTCTAGTAATTCTGGACGAAAACGCGAATTTTAACAAAATGGTAAACGTAATAACGTAAATCTGTGGAGACAAAACCTTGTTGTGCGACTACTATTGCACAAGGAGCACAAGGAGCAATTTAAATAAACAAATTATAAATATTCGTTCGCGGTAAAACAACCTGAACATGAATAATCATTACGTCCTCGTAGACAGGCAGCCGAGGTTCTACGGATTCGATTGATTAAATTTTTAATAATTCATTTGCATTCACTCGTCTCCCGATTGCTTACTAAAGTAAACCACTCAAACCCTTTTAATATACTTTTTAAATTACATTTTTAATTGAAATAACAAATTAATTATTATCAATTGAATTCCTCGAGGATTCTTTCCTTAAAGGATTATTAGCAATTTAAAAATTTTTATTTTGTATTTCTTAGTTTCACAATTGAATCTAGTGTTCAGGGTAATAAAGTCACCAGTGTGCCAAGTTTGAAAATTCTTTTAATTGGATGGTAAAATTTTTCAGACAGGAAAAGTCATCATTGTTTCTTGTAGAAAGTTATTTTCATCTAAGGGTTAATATTACACTTTTTGCATCAGAGTTTAGAGACAAAAAAGCGAACATTGCGACAGGCTTTCTATTCAAAGTTACTCATCAAAAACTCTTGACTCTAAGGGATTCGTCACAACGTGAACAGAAGTTGAGAAATCGGATGTGAATTCGAATCTCATAACTTCCGGTCCGTTGGAGGTAGGTCCAATATTCAAGATGACCATTGGATCCGGGACGACGGATGTGACGTCACGCTTCGTCGCCGCCCCGAGCCATATTAGAACATATTGCACAACGGTCAGTGACGATTGAGATCTTGGCAGAAGGAGAATTTCGCTATGGTTCAGTTCCCATCGTAATAATGTCCTCCCGCGAATCTGTTCCGTCCATCCATTTCAACGTTCGTTTGAATATGTTGCGTGTACCACTGAGCAAAACATTCTAATACTGGTTTCAATTTACTCCTCTCGTGCCGTCCCTTGGAATAATTATTGCTTTAGTAATCACTACGATCTAGCTATTTACATCCTTCTCGAAATTCAACAAGATATCTCATCTAGACTTCAAAATGAGATTTTCTTCAAAATCGATTCTAAAAGAAACTATTTCTTCATCAGTTGGAAGCAAACTTAGATTTGAACAAATTAGGCTAAAATTTTGTTTTCTGATAATATTTTGCTTCATCTGTAAGAAAATAGAAAGAAAATTACTAGAGTGATACATTCTTTGATGACCATAAGATCCAAGTTCTTACGATTTTCGCAAATTATTTTTAATGTGGGTGAGGGTAACTAGTGCAGTATAATTTCTGTTTGGTTCAAAGCATTCAACACTTGAAGTTGTTTCAAACTGGAAATACTCACTGACATTCAATCCGTGTTCATCAGTGCGGCTCTATCCAGATTACCACAAAGATAACTAGAATTCTCTCTAGATAAGTGATCTTTTCCGAAATACGAGTATGGCTTAAGCGCGTGGCAAAATGTACCTCTAAACAATAATATGTTTCACGTCCGAATTTTTGCAGCAGTTTTAAATTCGTCCGCCAGGTAGAATGGCCGGGGCTGCGAAAAAAAAGGGTTTGTCGAATAAAAAAAATGAGAACAGCGCGAGAAAAAATCATTTGCACAGTAATTCGAAGCCTGGGATTTCAGTCGATAAAAAAGGATGCACACACGCCGCGGCGTACATACAGAGAAAAGAAACAAATGAACAAATTCGCGTTTCAGAATAATCCCATCCCATCTACCTCCGTCCACCACCCTCCCCCTCCCTCTTCTCTTTCGATACCTCCTCACCCCCGTCCCTCTATCCACACAAACAACTATAGACACATACGCGTGCATTTTTTCGCACACCCACACCCGTTTTGTGGCTCTCAGTGGTGCCCCACCCGCGAATCGCTCACCCCCCGTCGGCAACCCCTACTTTTTTTCATTCCGTCCTATCAATTGATCAGGTTTTAAATTTCCGCGTCCATCCGAGCCGCCCTCTACTGCTGCCTAACTCGCTTGTCTATCCCTCTCTGTTTAATTAAAAGGACACATTAAATTATTTTTTCAATTGAACCCTCCCATTGTTACTCGTAGACTGCTGATTCTATCCAATCTTCGTACCGTTTTTTCTTCTCGCCCTCCCTTTTCTCCCTATCACGCTTGGAAGCCTCGACTACTGCATGCACTTCTGCTTTCATTCCCAAACCAACCCATTCGCCTCTAAAACCCCCCTCACATCCACCCTACTCTTCTCATCCTCCACCACACTTTACGTACTTTCTTTTTCTTCTCTGTCCCCCGTGTTGGAAGGTAGAAAGAAAAATAGGGTTTCACACGTTACAGATTTCTCCACACTCTTTTGAATTGCACTTTTCCCGCCAACTCTTTCCTATTAATTGGGAAAATGTTGAAATGCCCTGAATATCGAGCAACTTGATGACCAAACGTTACTTCAAGAATGAATGCTTTCTTTTTGCATTGCGATTTTCACAGGAACACTGTGATTTTTTTAATCACCGGGAGTACTTTTAACAGGAAATTTTCAAACTCCCGATCAAGTCTGAATAGCTAAAAGTAACTGCTCTCGTATTCACAAACAAATTGTTCAAATTAATAAACTTTTCAAGAATTCAAGTGATAGAATTAATTTTCAAATAAACTGTGGTTATAAATTCGTTTAGTGAAAATATTTTTGTCAGTGATAAAGGAGGAGTAATGGTATAAAACAAAATCGCAGAAATACTTTCGATCAGTAATTGAACTCGAGTTTCGGGGATGTTTCGTCCCGCTAATGGAGGGTTCGTCCACCATTTCCTTGAAGCATCTACCCTGAAGGGTGACCCAAAGGTTCCGAAGGGGTTCCTAAAGATCTGAGACGTCTCATTTCACGACCCTTCCAAGAAGCACCCTTATCCTCCCACAAAATTCCCCCTTTACACCCTTGGTCCATCGCTGATATCATGGACGTTAAACTCAGTTTTCGCGACCCTTCCATGTCGTCATATATTCCAATGTAACGCCTATCAATCGATCAACCTCATTTGAATCTTGACCGTTCCGGCAAATATAAAATTCAAAGTATCTTTATAGATATTTTTATATGCGGTAGTTTTATGGGTAAGATCTCTCTTTCTCTTTCTATAGGGTTGCTTACGTACGTGTATATTCAGCGAACATGTCTATCCACCTAATGTAGTTATGCAGGAATATATGTATGTTACATGGGAACTATTCTTTTTTACCCACTCGACGAACGTTGTACTCACGTATATATATGTAAATACGTAAGAATGGACCGCGGATACATCGCGTATCTTATCCAAACTCGCTCTTGAGGGAATTTTGAAATATCATTTTCTTGCAAATTACATCCATAAATCAAATATAAACTCTAGGAAAATTGGTAGAAATGAGACAAGAGTAAAGTGATACAGTTTTTATCAGTATAAAAACAATACTTGATCTTAATGAAATGTTTTATAATTTAGTAATTATTTTCTTTCAGTCGTGATACCGGAGCAGTTAAAAATGCTTGTTTAAACTGGACGTAACAATTAAATATTCTCAAAACAGTATTTTGATGAAATGAAACAGTAAAAGACAACTTCCGATCATAAGAATACTAAACCAGAATTTCATTTTGCATAATTTCTTGGATTAAAAAAAAACTATTCCCTCAAACCCAAGTTAATTTTGATAAACAAAAAAATTTAACAAAAAGTTTTAAACGTTTCTTTTCGGTTAAAAGATGGTTTTAGGCACGCAACTCTCATTTTACATTACAAAAAATTCTTCGGTCCTTTGACGAAATGCTTTTCCTCTTTGTTTCGCTCGTTTTCCATATAGGTGCGAGACTCTACGAACCAAACGAAAACATTGCGCTAACCCGAGGCTTGGCCGAATTACGTGGACGTTAAATATTATTTTTAACGGACACATTTTATTTCGGAAATAAAAAGTGCCGCTACCTCCGAGGAACAAAGTCCTGCCGACAACGTATTTCGATGCAACGTGAATTCTCTTTTTCCACTCTCCCTTCTCGTTTCTTTCATTTTTTTTGCCTCTTCCCTTCTGCAGTATCTCTCTGTTTATTTCCTGCGCCAGTTTTGTTTTCATCACGTACCCACTCTTTCTTTCTTTTTTTAATGTACTCGAGGTCCTATCTCAATGTTGAAAAAAAATTTACTTCAAATCATAACAATATGATGATTTCAACCGGAAAAATATATTTACATAAGTTATTTTTACAATTTAATTTCTCACGAATATTTGTGAGAATTTTTCTATTCTTTTTGTGTATAACGATTTTAAGCAATCATTTTTTAAATGAAATTTAGAAAAAAGCATCTCTTGAATGTAAAAATTTTTCTTTTCCTTTTATTACGGGTCGTGAATAAAAATCAATTGGGTTTTAATTATTTTAGTCATCTATTGAATTCCCTGATCGTAAAAATTGACTTCATTCACTTCATTCAAAACGCTCGAACGTTCCCATCTATGGAAAGATAACAGAATGAGTCAAATTCGTTTTGGCAACTATCCTTCCATCACTCAAATCATTCTATTCGTTCGGCAATGCCATTTGAACTTTTTCTTTTTAGATTCAGTAAAATAGCCATTGAATGACAAATTCAAGTGTAGGAAACTATTTCAATTACAAAATTGCATTTCAGTGTCTAGAACTTTGATAAGAGATTTAAATTTTTTTTCTTCTAATTTGTAATACTGGAGAAATATTTAGAAATAGTTAGATTGATGTAAAATGAAATGTATAAATATACAAGAATTTTAAAATGGTTTATTCGAAGTACATTTTTACACATCTCTCGATTTATACGTGTATGCGTAGAGCGCAAAATCTTTCGCGGTAAATTAACTGTCGATCGTAGTGGGAATTCGTTTAGTGCTTCGACCTCTACAGGAAGGATTTCAAAAAAGTGGTTGAACATCCCCATTCCCCCCCTTTTTTCATCGTTTTATCCTACAGCATTACCTACATCGGAACCTCGTTATAGAACCTCGGGCCCTGTTTCGAAGCTGGCGAAATTAAAGCAAGCCTGTCGATGCTCGCACTGTTCGCAAACGCGATTGCAAATAATAAAATCTATTTTGCCGTTTAATTAAATTCGGCAGTGGAATAAAAATTCGCCAAGATTATTGAATTATTTTCCCCGTAGTGATGTGTGTGGAACGATCGACGGCTGGCAATGCTTGCAAAAGGTAGTTGAATGCTTTCTTTTTTGTTATTTGTTTCCATTCGTCGAAGCAAGCCGACGTGCTTTTGTTGGTCAAAGAATCATTCAACAGTGCAAATTTTGTTTTTCGCAATTCAGACTATAATGAAATACACAGAAGAGTTCTGTTATTTTACAAAAAAAAAAAAAAGAAAAAATGCAAATTTGTGACCTTAATAGAAACCACACAAAGTTCTCTTTAGTGTATTTTTTTAAAAAAACACCACACAAGGTGTATTTCTTTTTGAATATTTAATTAATGCAAAAAAAGTCACTCGCAAAATAAGTGGAATTTATTAGTTACATACACGACAACAGGAGAGTAAAAATATTATTAGAAATATAAAACAGCTTATAAAGAAAATTAGTTTCGCGCCAAATATTTTTCAGGTCGAATATCAAAATACAGTATACATATATATATTGCTAACCCAAAAGTCATCTCGGCGTTTATTTATATTTCGCAAATCGCTTTCAAAAAGAGCGCGCAATACTTGGGGATTAGTTTGAACTAAAAAAAAGAAGAAAAAAAATATCACGCTGAATCACCTGGGAGCACTGAAGCCTTCGTTCGGAGGGAGTTGGAGGCGAAGGAAGGGAAAAATAATCGAAAATATTATTAAAAGCCATCGAACTACTCTCTATATGTTTACTAATAATAGCTGATGGAAAAATGGAAATAACCGCGAAAAGCATTAAAAAAAATGTCATAAAATATTAAATGAAATTTTAAAAATGAGTTGTTAAGTATAGTATTACTCGAAATATATTAGAGATTAAAAATAAATTTTCCATTGTGTAATGAATAATTGAAAAAAATTTTCGTTACGGTTTTTTCATAAACAAGCAATTTAATAACAGACAATTCATTTTTTTAAAAGAGTAAAATCTATTTATGTAAAATTTATAATGATAAAGGGGGATCTAATTTAAAATACATATTTTTGCCAAGTGTGTGTTTGTGAGGCACAAATGTTCTTAGCATTACACGTTTAGTAATTTACATAATGACTCTATTTCTCATTCGACGTCGACTAGCATAACTTAAATGCATATTTCGTTCGGCTTCCGTGCTTCTCTAAAAGCCCCTCGTTTTGTATTTGAAGAAACTGACCGGAAAATGTACAATTTTTCCCCCTCTGATCCTAAAGAATTTCTGAGAATTTAAAATACAATTTCATCACTTAGTTCACTTAGTTTAAGGAATAATTGTTTGTTAAAAAAATATTTTACAGAAAAGTGAAGGAAATTTTTTTTTTTTGAAGAATTCACGAAAAACTAGTTTTATTTAATGGAAATCTCGCGCATTTTAGGGATTAAATTTTTCAGTTCTTTTTAGTTATTAAGCGATGCTCGTATGTATAGGCCAGGATTTGTAGTATAACCTGTAAATTAATTATGACAGAAAGGCGGTTCTGCTTCGAAGGTCGACAACGAGCCGTGTGTACTGGCGGATTAACGGATTGCTATAAAACCGACATAATTTAGTAATGAACGACCACTTTGCGCAAATGGCTTCGTGCATCATGGGTGAACCAAAGAAGTCTCTTTGGACGACCAAGAGTATGATAGGATAATAGTAATGTGCTTAATGGTAAATGGAGCTATTCAAGAGGCCGAGATTCAGATGCTACTCATAATGGTCGACTGACCGGCGTATCACCCCTAATACGTATAAGTGGCACAAAATAGCAGTAATCACTTGACATTGTGAGTCGCAAGAATTTACCCGACTAAGATACAAAGAGCTCTCATTTCTTTGCCTTTTTTTAAAATGCATTCCTTTGCAAATAGTTGTACATAGTTTGGAAGGAATATTAAACATTTGATTCGAATTTTAAAAAGTGAGAAGAAAATAATATTTTTAAACTTGTTCTTGAAAAATGGTATTAGATCTTAACAAATTACTGTTAGTTTTGTATCATAATTTACTAATTATTTTCTTGCAGTCTTTACAGCAAAGCAGTTAAAGCCTTGTTTAAACTGGACGTAACAATTCTTCTAATCATAAGCTTTCAGCATAAATTTAAATATTTTCGTAAATTACTGATTGAGAACAAATTTTACATATGGAAACTTTATAATTGTATGTTATAAAAATATTACCCCTTGACCTTGACTCCAAAGACTACAACCTTTCAACTTTCGATTCTTCATTATTATCAGAATGATAAAAATAAAAATCAATGTTTTCTGCAAGTTTAGATGCTGTAGGGCATGTTTTAATTCATTAAAGTACAATTAAATGTTTGATTAAAAAATTATAACACGACATTTGTAACAATTTTGTGTTTATTTATGTTTCAGAGATGAATTTTGGGAAAAATAATGATGATCAATGTGCAATAAATATATGTATAGCAAATATTCATTAGCCCGTGGATAAGACCTTCACTAGTCACGCAAATTCACCAGGATGCAATAGATTATCAAACGAATGCGAATCACGAACTAATAATAAGCCTGGGTCGTCTGACATTATCGGTGGTGATTCAAGTCAAATTTAACACGGGCCATATCGCAATTGCGGATGAATGTGCTGTGGCTCCAACTGGATATATAACTCACAGAGCGTTTGTTTGCATTATCTCGACACTCAAATACTCATATTTATCTCATCTCCCGCGATATTCCTCACGAGAGATTGTTATTTTATTAACGCTCGTCTCAAAAGTATTTTTTCTACAAATCAAAAATTGTTTCATATTTGGATCTTGGATAGCAGCAAATTTTTTGGTAAGTCTTTTATTTTGTGTTTTTAAATTTTAGAATTTTTAATTTTCAGAATTTTAATCGATTTAGAAGTGATAATTGAATCTCGATGATAAATTATCAGGGTTGCCACAAAAGTCAGAGAAAAGTCAGGAAAATTAGAATTGATCAGGAAAATCAGGGAAAAGTCAGGGATTTTTATTAAACGTACAGGAAAAAATTGAATATTTAGAATTTATAAGAAAATACTGAATTTTTGTGTTTTTTCGGTTTGCTTCATAAACTATGAAATTGACAAGAATTCTAATACAAACCCTTCAATTTTTTTCTATTTCTGACAATAATTTCTTTTTAAATAACTTAATTCTTGAAGAACTATCATAAAATTATTACTTTTAAATTATTTAATGAATAATTTTACTTAAAAATTACAAAATTAATTGGATTTCAAAAGAGTTGCGTTTTCAATCTTTATAAATAGATGAACTTCAAAGATTTCAATTTGTAATTTTTAAAAATATCAATTTTTAATGAATTTAAACAGAAATTTTTAAGAACAACTGATTACAGAAATTCAATTATTTTCAAAAGTGATGAACTCCTTCGCAAAAATTCAATTATTTTCAAAAACTTTTTAAAACTCTCATCAAAATTTTAATTATCTTTAAAAATAGTAAAATTCTTCTCCGAAATTCAATTATTTTCAAAATATTTTTATAAAACTCTTGGCAAAATTTCAATTATTTTCAAAAATTTTCCTCATTTCAATTATTTTTAATATCTACTATTTTAATAAAATTTTACAAAAGAATTCTATTATTTGAACAAAATTTTAATTCTTCTCCAAAGAATTCAAATATATTCAGAGAATTGAAAAAAATTTATAATAGTTCTAAAAAATTCAATTATTTAGAAAAATTTAAATAAAATTCTTTTAAAAATTTTATTATTTAAACAAATTTTGCCAAAGTTCTTTACAAGATTTAGTTAATAGACTTGCAATTTTAATAAAATTTTACCATACAATTCAATTATTTTCACAAATAATGCCTACATTTTTTATGGGAATTCAATTATTAAAAAAAAATTTTATTATATTCTTCGCTAGAAATCAATTATTTTTATAAATAATAAAATCTTTCTTAAAAATTCAATTATTTAAAAAAAATTTGATAAAATGCTTAATAAATTTGAAAAATTATAATAAAATTAGTCGTAGAATAAAATTCTTCCCAAGAATTCAATTCTTTTAAAGAATAAACATTTTCATAGGAATTCAATTATTTAAAAAAGAATTTTTTTTAATTCTTTGGCAAATTTCAATTATTTTTAATTTTTTAATGAAATTTCTTGATAGAATTTAATTATTTTCAAAAAGTTTTAAAAGAATTTTGAGAAATTCAATTATTTAAAAAAATTTGATTAAAATTCTTTACAAGAAATTAATTATTTTCATGAATAATAATATTTTTCTCCGGAATTCAATTTTTTTTACAAATAACATTCTTTACAGGAATTCAATTCTTTAACTAATTTTTTAATAAAATTCGTTGCAAGAATTCAATTATTTTCATAAAAACAAAACTTTTCGCAGAATTTCAATTATTTTTTATACTATTTTAAATATAATGATAGAAAATTGCATTTATTTTAAAAATTTTTTTTAAAATTCACCGAGAGAATTTAATTATTTTTAAAAATTTTGTTAAAATTCTTCATAAAAATTCAATTTTAAGAAATATTCAATTATTGAATAAATTATTTATTTTTGTATGTAAATAATTGAATTCTCTAAAAAATTTTTTTAAAAAATTTATTAAAAAATGAATTTCAGAAAAAATTTTAGATAATAATTGAATATTAGAAGTGTTATTGTGTGAATTTTTTTAGAAATAATTGAATTTTGAAAAGGGTTCAAATTAAAATCTTTGAAAATTTGAATTTATAGTTACAATGTTCTTATGATATAAAATAATGATTTTACCACTCTGCCATCTTAAGTTTTATAATAATATTCTCAAAAGTTTTTGAATTGAAGAATCTTAATTCCAACAGAAAAATAATAATGATTAAATATTTATTTAAAATAGAAGTTATTGATGTTCTTCAGGATCAGGGAAAAAGTGAAAATTTTGTCTGAAAATCAGGAAAAAGTCAGGGAAAAACAAAATTAACGTTTTGTGAAATAATTAATTTTACTAGTTATAATTTTCAAATGGTTAGAATATTTAAATTTTAATATTCTAATAGTTAATAATAATAATAATAATATGAAAATATTATTCTCCAGCTTTGTGCCAATATAATTGCGTTAATAGTCGATCAAATATTTAGCTAATCATCAACTTTGACAATATTTCACACTGTGATAATAGTGCGCGATTATAATTTATTAACGTAAACAAGTAAAACGATTGTGTTCCTTGGAAAATTGTGATGAATGCTTTTTTTCATGTTTTAATTGGATATTCTTATGATGGAGAATATTTTCACAACGGTTTTTGGGATAAATTGGTAGGAAAACAATGAGCATAATTTCTATAGCGGTATTAATTTCAGTAATGGCAGCGACACTTGCAATTATTAATTTATGCAATGTGTGGGAAAACGATTCGTGACGGGGTAACATTTGCCGCGAATCTGCTGTGGGTGAGGTCACTCGACGCTTTATATTTCGAAATCGATGACAATGCTTTTAATTAACAAAAACGCTCCGCGGCTTTTCTCCCCAGTAAACTATTACACAAGAAATATTTATATGTGTGTATAAAAATTTTATTGATATATTTTTCGGAGTCATTGAGAATTATTATTATAATTATTATTTTAAAAATTAGTTCGATAATAATAGGTGTAATAATTTTTGTAATAATTCGAAGAAGTTAATTTGAATTTTTAATTTTTAATCATGGTAAATAGTAAATTATGTATAATGAAGACAGTTTTATCGTATTTATTAATGACAAAGTAAATTGTATGTATTTGAAGGTCAAGGCTTTTGTAATTAAACATAAAATCCCTTTCAATTCTATCCATATCGTTAATATGGAATGCAATGTATATATATATTTGATGCAGGAGAGTATCTCCCGCGAGAGAAATATCGCGAATTATTATTTACCCAGATTATCACGCAAATTAGTAGTGCGAATAGCGATTCATTAGAGTTGTGGCTTAATTATCTTGCCAAGTAATGCCACTATGTAAGCACGACACAAAAGTAAAAGCAGGGGGGAAATTGAATTCGATTATTTTCTGAATAGCCCGCAGTGGTTTTGATTTTGATCGATTTATAAAGAAGAAAAGGAATTTGTTAATTTATTTTCTCGTTTCACGCTCCGTGTAATATTATTAATCAGTGACAGGGTATGCGATCTTCGACTTGATATCCAGAGAAATATTTGTTAGAAATATTTGTCAGAAGAACATTTTTGAAAAATATTTGTTAGAAGAACATTTTTTGTTCGAATTTGTCAAATAGAAATCCAAAAAAAGAAGATAAATTAGCTTTAAGAGTTGAGCTTTTCGGTCGTAAGTCGTGATCTTATTTGCATGGAAAAGGCGTATGAAAACTTTTTCACCCCGGACTTTAAGTTTAATTCTTAATGAAAATGAGATCCTCGTGAAGTCAGTGGACTGCTTGTGAGAAGAAGATGAAATCAGACGCGAGATAGTAGGGAAAGGAGAATATAAGAAGGGATGAGAATTTGCTCGGTTCAAGTTATAAGGGTGAAGAAAAGGGTAAAGACACGAATGGAGAAGCGGCGAGGGAGAAATACAGTGAACAATGAACACAAGAGGGCCGCTATTGCGCCTTCGGCTATATAGCCCCTATGGCCATGTACTTAACGTAGTACTTAACATCGTAGTTTTGGAATTGTCACTGCATTCTCGCTCTCTTTGCGAAATAAAAGAAGAAATACATTCGATTTTATTTCTTCTTTTTTCAAATTAAAAAACAACTTTGCGGTAGTTGATAAATTGAATCTGAAGAAATACATTCGATTTTATTTCTTCTTTTTTTAAATTAAAAAAACAACTTTGTGGCAGTTGATAAATTGAATGTGAAGAAATAGAAGAAATACATTCGATTTTATTTCTTCTTTTTTTTAAATTAAAAAACAACTTTGCGGTAGTTTGATAAATTGAAGGTGAAGAAAAGAAGAACGAAACTGAAGAAAGAAGACCTAAAAAATTATAGGTTATGTTTATGATTGATTTAACTTCAGTCTTATTAACCATCGATTTTGTTGAATTAGAGAAGAAGTAAAAAGTATGTAAATTAAAACGAAAAACTACTATAAAAGATAACCTGCAATTCTTTTTTGCTCCTAGGTCTCTTTCTTCAGTACGTTACGTTTAAAAGATTTTGTTATAAATTTTTTTTTTTTGAAATTTAACAAGGACAAGACTTTTCCAACAACAACAGAAAATGAGAAAAAAAACAGGGGGAACTGTATATTGTGCTCGTAAAGTATATGCACAAGTGCCCTTTGAAAATCTTACCGCGGGCGTGAAGCTCTCTTTCGAATGCAGTATTGCTTCTCGCAAGTATGTCTACTTGACTAGCGAAGACAATGGTAATCGCACTCAACGTGATATCCTGAGGCTTTTGCCACTGGTTATGTCTGCATATTTTTGGGTGTAAGCATTTTATGTATGCCGTTACAAATTAGACAAACGTCTTCCTCTTATTCTTTCTTCATCGTCGTCGGAGAAGAAAAAAATGAAAAATTGTAATTGCTTATTTTTAATTAGTGGGACAAAATATTTTGTTTTCTTAAGGAATTTATAGAATATTTAAAGACTCTTAATAAATAAATACATAGATTAAGGAAATTAAAGAATCAAATGTGACTCGCACTGAAGAAAGGTACCTAAGAAGCAAATTATTTTAAGGTTATGTTTGTGTTATTTTTACCATATATTTAAAAGTTCCCATTATTTTTTATCACCACCTTAAATTTTTTTCTTCTTAGGTACCTTTCTTCGGAGCAAATCACAAATATTTAAATTTATTTTCTTTGAATTTTGTTATAATGTATTTTTTAACTTTCTGTTTCAGATAGCAGATCATTGGGAGAATTATCTTTGATACTGTCTCTCAACATCGAATAGCACTTGCAGAAAAGGAAATTCGTGAATCGAAAGGTAAGAGATATTTTTAATTATAGAAATAAATTTGTAAATATGGAAAAAAGAGACAAAATATGGGTTGAGAGTAAGAGATGTCTGTGTACAAGTTGGAAAAAGTGAAAGATAGAGGGGAAGGGGGGAGAGTAAAAAAGGAAGTCAGACGCCTTATTGTGAACTGAGATTCAAAGGCTCAACTTTTCTAGTTGCACACAAGCTTGGGGCAAAAGTGTACTACTACCCCTGGTATATATATATATATATATATATATATATATATATATATATATATATAGTCGTGTGTATATACGTGCTCGCTCAGGCAAAAGTAGGGGGAGAGTAATACACCTAGCTACCGCCCGTTCATTTTTATCCCCTAAAGCAATTTCAGCATTGTTTTAAAATAGTACTTAGCGGGGTCATTGTATTATGCATGCCCGTCCTCCACCCTTCTTTGGAATAGGCTCCACGACCAGTGTATAAGTGTATGAGAACACTTGATTCCTCGCGCGCGTGAGCCTCGGCCCATTGTTAACTAGAGGGTGGCCCAGAGGGTGGTTTTTCTCTACCCAAGATTTTTTAGCCGAGTCGACTATGCCTAGAACTATCCTATAATTCTCTTTGTCATATTCTAAAATTTAATGCTGTGCCTTTTGCTGAAAAAAAGAGAGAGAATATCTTCCGAAACTTTCCCTTGATGAAAATTGGAGATTTGGAAGTTTTTCTATTTGGAAATTTTTCTTTCTTTGTTGTACCAAAATAGATTGATCAATTTTTTGTTTTTGATTTTATTCTAGTTAATTTTGTTCAGTTAGTAGTTAATTTTATTGGTTAGTTTAATTTTTATTTTTGTTTTTACTTTGTACTTCGACAGTATGAGATTTTGAATTCAGGAAAAAGAATTGTGTTTCAGGATGTAAATAATTAGAGGAAAAATAATAATTTTTGCAAATGAATAGTTTCTTGTGGAAATGAAAAAAAAGAGGAATGGTATAATAAGGTTATGTTTTAACAATTACTACTCGGATATTTTCTAATTACGGACTCTTGTTTTTTAACAAGTACACTTGTCCAAGCTTTGTGAATCACCGACGCTTGAGGCTTGTCCAGCATTATATAAGAAGTAGAAAAAAACCTCGGACAAAGGAGTCGAGCGGTTCAAGGGGTGCGTTTATATTAATAATGGACCGTTGCATTTTGAAAATGTTGCTAATTGTCTTGTTTAACATTTCAAGAACCTCATTCAAATCATCATCATCACAACAAGATAAGAACAATATATATCTTTTTCTATTTGCCCCAAGATTTCTAAAATTGTAATATCAATATTTTTTTTTAATTGTAATCTTCAATTTCCCGTATGATTTATATTTTTTTAAGTATTTTATCATTTTTCATTATTTTTCATTTCTTTGCTGACTTAATTTATTATTTTACTTATTGGTAATTGAATGATAAATAAGTAGTTGAAGGGAAAAAAAGTTTCCGTGTCAAATGTGATTAGTGTCTTTGATGTTTTCTTTCTCTTGTTAATTACTCGAAAATTTATCAAGTAGACTCGATTTACGATTTTAATTGAAACACTGGCCCCGCAGATCCGTTTATGGGTAGCGTTTCAGTAATTTGGTTATTTTTGTAGAAACCGAAGAAAGTACCGACTGTGAAAAGAGGGAGAGGAGAGCGACTCACGCTCTTTCCTTTTAGCACAGAGAGAGTAACGTGATTTTTTAAACCTTATTAGCATGCTGCTTTTGAAAAAGAGGGGGCAACATGGTAAATTAATTATTGCATGAAACTGGCGTTCTTTAATAATGCATGATCGATAATGTCCATTGTAACTCGTCTCGCATTAAATTTCAAACCTAATGAATATAAAAAAAAACATACACGTGTGTTAACATAAATATTTATATATTTATTTATGAATTTTTTACTTACCATTTTTTTATAAAATTGAATTTTCGCAAAAATTTTTTGAAAATACTGCAAAATAAGATTTTTTATATTTTTCAATTCTGTTGTTTCAAGATAATTGAATTTTTATAAACAAATAATTGGAAATTTTTTATATAATTTAAATTGCATTACATTCTATTAAAAATAATTAACTTTCTTTAAAGAATTTTATCTAAATTTTTCGAAAATAATCAAGGGAAGTTAGTCACCGTTATTATTATTTTATTTTTAAAAATTTCTTCCCAATATATTCAATTAGTTTCATAAATAGTAAAACTCATTGCAGAATTTCAATTATTTTTAATACAATTTTATTCGAATTCCTCGAAAAATGTAATTATTCTTAAACATTTTATTAAAATTCGTCAAAAGAATTCAATTATTTCTAGAAACTGTAAACAAATTCTTCTCAAGAATTCAATTATTTTCATAAATTTTCATAACATTCTAAAAAACAATTCAATTATTTTCAAAAGTAATGTAATTCTTCGTAGAAATTCAATTATTCAAAAAAATTTTAACGAATATTTCGTCAAGAATTTAATTATCTTTATAAATAGTAAAATTTTTTACAAAAAATTCAAATATTTTCAAAAATATAAATAAATTTCTTTGCAAAATTTCATTTATTTTCAAAAATTTTTCGCAATTCAATGATTTTCAATATTAAGTTTAAATTTTTTTTTTAAATTCTCCTCAAAATTTAAATTATCTTTATAAATAATTAAACTGTTCTCCACAATTTAATTATTTTAAAAATTTTTAATAAAATTCTACGCAAATATTTAATTATTTTCGTAAATATGTAATAACATTCTTTGGACGGATTCAATTATTTTTATAAATAGTTAAATTCTTTGCAGAAATTCATACATATTCATGTAAATTCTTACATTTTAATAAAATTGAATTAATCAAATTTTCAATTATAATTATAAACAGACAAGATTATTTTAAAAGATTGAAAATTTTTTTTATTTAATTCAATTATTATCCAAATTTTTAATTAAAATTCTTAAAAAAGACATTATTTTCAAAAAATTTAAAGAAACTTGTCAAAAGAATATAATTAATTATTCATAAAAATTTTTGAAGCCATTTGTAGATTTATTTATGTTGAAAATCAAATATATTTAAATTTTATTAGCAAAAAAAAACCGGGACAAATTAAGATAAAACCGGGAATGTTGTTGAACGAAAATAGTAAACACCCTGAACTCTACGCGAAAAAAAATGATTGGTTATGTTCAGGAGAGTTTTTGCTTTATTTAACGCTCATTTTTAATTACCAGAAGTCAATAATAATAATTATTATTAATTATTTAGTTTAGAAAATAGTAAATAATTATTATAACAATTAATTATTTAGTTATAATCTATAATTCTTTGTCGCGTAGGATCGAAAGTGTGTCGATAACATTTTCTTTTTAGGTGTGTTTTTTGATAAAATTTCGATAGTGACTTTAAATAATTTGTATTCGAGGGCCTTCTAAAAAATTTTCATATTCAATATTTTAAAATATTGATATGTTTATGTGGGGAATATTGAAGTGAAAGTGAATGATGCTCATTATGAAATGAGGTTTTATTTTATATAAAAGCAAATACAGGAGCAGCTTGCGAGTCACTAAGTGAAGTGATTTTATGGGAATGAAACGATGATAATGCTGGAGGTCATGTGTGGTTAAATCATGAAACGGACATTATTGTTAAATACCACCTTGAAACTTCGTAACGCAATGGTTCATGGTGGTATGGTACTATTTTCCATTTTAGGGCCACCCTATAGGCATAATGTTGATAGCCGTCCTCGCGTGAAACCAATAATCGTGTAGCGCAGGGTTGGATGTATAGATTAGAAGGGGTGAGTTGGTGTGGTTAATATGCGCGATAATAAGAGCCCTATTCCATGCTTTGCCTACTATATTCCAACTGTATATACAAGAGAGCAGCATGTAATTTCTAACCACATTTCCCGAAATGTAACAAACGCGATTCTAGATGTTACGATCACATCTATACTCCCCATACTCACATTCGCAATGCCAACTATTCACATTACTTGGGGGAGAACAAATTTTTTTTAACTTTAAGAATAGCGGGGTGTGTTTTGTATTATTTTTGATCCGCTTTTCCTTTTCTTTTCCTTTTCTTTCTTTTTCTTTTTTACTCTCTTCTTTCTTTTCTTTCTTTTTTCTTTATCTTTCTTTTTTACTCTTTTCTTTCCTATCCTTTCCTTTTTTTCTTTTTGTTCTTTTTCTCAACTTCACAGTGTTTCTAAGGATTTCAAATTGAGACGAAAAAGGTATCAAAACGTTGCTTCGCAACTATTTTGATAAATTTTTTGTCTCAATTTGATATCCTTAGAAAAACAATCAATGGTAATTTTTTCGACCACTTTTCTCATTAAATATTTAATAAATTGAGCTGAAATTTTGTTAAATAGTCTAAAATATAATAAAGAAGGGCAGTGACATGCAAAAGTTTTAATAATTCAAAAATAAATTATAATAAAACACTTTGGAATCGGCAAAGACGAGAAATTGATTAGAAGTGACCGTGACAACCAAAAATTTTTAAGTATTTTGTAATAATTAATTTTAAAAAAATTAAATTTTCGCACATCATTGCCCTTCTTTATTGTATTTTAGACTTTCGTACAAAATTTCAGCTCCATTTATCAAATATTTAAAGAGAAAAGTGGTCGAAAAAATTACCATTGAGAACCTAACAATCACATGCTGTTAATTAAAATTTTCGGTATTCGAAACTGAAACAAGTATTTTTTGATTACTTTAGACGTAGTGAAGTGCTAAAAATTAGTGTTTTTTCCCAAGAGTTGTTCACCTTCGTGTATTTTTATTTTGAAAATTTCAGACATAACCTCAAATTTTCACAGTAAAAAGTAAGTCTCGTTTTAAGCCCGATTTTGACTAAAAAAACTTATACATTAGATTAAATTTCTGATTAGAAAACTGATTTTAAGTTTTAAAATTGATTTATTTTTATTTTAAGTCCAAAAATTAGTTCAATTTAAGAAAAACACTTTTGAGTTATAAATACTTTAAGACTTTTAAGATAGTGTTCTTAGGAACCTTTCATCGGTGAGCGTCACGTAAATAATTATTAGTCTACATTCAATAATATAGTAGCGAATAATATCTACTACTTTTATCATATTTTGCAGTTTTTAAGTAAATAAATGTTTCATTTTTTTCAGTGTCTGTGAAAACAAGTAAACCACTTATTTGCATTGGGAAATAAAATAATTATTCGGATATTTAAATCGTGAGGGTCAAATTTATATTTCGAGTCAATGCAGACTGAAGCGTACACATCGGTACAAGGTAAATTTAATTGCTTTTTTATTCGTATTGTAATTAGATATAAAGGCAATTTTGCTTAACAATTTAAATCAACAAAAATTCAAGGTAAAAAGAAAAGCTTAATTTAAGACGAATCTTAAATTCACAATTATCTGCTTGCTTGTATAATTCTCAAAAATCCATTTTTTTCTATTTCTGACAAGAATGAATTTTTTTAATATTATTTAATTATTTCAAAAGTTTTAATGCAATTATCTTGATAAATAACAAAATTCTTCATAAAGATTCAATTATTTTTAGGAATTTAAAAAAAATGTAATATTCATCCGGGGCCGTTCAAAAAAATACGAAACGCTATTTTTCGGAAATTTGGACCCCCCCCCCCTCCCCCCAAAAAGCGTTACGTATTTTTTGAACGGCCCCTCATAAGAATTCAATTATTTTCAAAAGTAGTAAAATTCTTCGAAGAAATTCAATTATTTTTTTGCAAATTTTAACGAATATCTCGTCAAGAATTGAATTATCTTTATAAGTTAGTCACTGTTATTATAATTTTATTTTTAAAAATTTCTTCGCAATATATTCAATTAGTTTCATAAATAGTAAAACTCATTGCAGAATTTCAATTATTTTTAATACAATTTTAATTGAATTCCTCGAAAAATGTAATTATTCTTAAAAATTTTATTAAAAATCTTTAAAAGAATTCAATTATTTCTAGAAACTTTAAAAATATTCTGCTGAAGAATTCAATTATTTCCATAAATAGCAAAATTCTTCAGATTTACTAAATTCTTTTAAATATTATTTTTAAAACATATTATTCAGAAGAATTCAATTATTTTCATAAATTTCCATAACATTCTGAAAAACAATTTAATTATTTTCAAAAGTAATAAAATTCTTCGTAGAAATTCAATTTTTCGTCAAGAATTCAATTATCTTTATAAATAGTAAAATTTTTTACAAAAAATTCAATTATTTTTAGAAATTTAAATAAAATTCTTTGCAAAATTTCAATTATTTTCAAAACTTTTTCACAATTCAATGATTTTCAATATTTACTATTTTCATAAAATTTATCAAAAAATTAAATTATTGAAAAAATTTTTTTGATACAATTCTACGAAAACATTCAATTATTTTCATAAATAATAGAATTTCATTTAGGAATTCAATTATTTTCACGGCAGAATTTTAAATATCTTTAATACAATTTTAAATAAATTCCTCAAAAAATGTAATTATTCTTAAAAATTTTATTAAAACTTGACGAAAGAATTCAAATTTAAGAAGCATTCAATTATTCAATAAAATAATATAATTCGTTGCAATGATTCAATTATTTTCATAAATAACTTTCAATTCTTCGCAGGAAATCATTTATTTTCAAAAACTTTTAAGTAATTGTGCAAAAGAATTCAATTATCTTAATAAACAACAAAATAGATAGCGAAATTCTTCTCAAGAATTAAATTATTGTCAAAAATGTTAATAAACTTCTTGTCAAAATTTCAATTATTTAAACAAAATTCAATAAAATTCTTCGCATGAATTCAATTATTTTCATAAATTATTATTTAAATTCTTAGCATGGATTTTTAGAAATAATTGAATTTTGACAAGGTTTCAAATTCAAATCTATGCACACTAAAAAAAAAGTTTTACTTTTAGCCTGTTTTCGAGGCTGAATTTAAGGTGTAAACGGAGTCAGACTTTTTTTTTCCTGTGTGGAAATCTTAATTTATCGTAATTTTAACTAATAATTGGTTTAAAAAAGAATTTTAGTTAAAACTTCTAGAAAATAATAATTGAATTTAAATGATGAAAATAATTTCAAAGAAGTTAGAGTAACAATATTCTTAAATATCAAATATCTAATATTTTTTTTTATAATTTTATTTAAATTTTTGTAGCAACTCTGTTTTGATTTTAAAATGGATTCGACCTCGGTCAAAATATTAACTTAATTCCAATTAGAAAAATGATTTTATGACTTAAAGTAGTCTTATTTTTGTTTTAAGCCCAAAAAATTAGTTGAATTTAAGAAAAAAAACGCTTATGATTTCAAAGTTTTTCTAAGGATCTCAAATTGAGACAAAAAAAGTATCAAAATAGTTGCGAAGCAACTGATTTGATAATGAAGTATCAAAATAATTTGATACTTTTTTTTTGTCTCAATTTGATACCCTTAGAAAAACAGTGTTTAAGTCCTAAAAACTTGAATCTATGTTTAACCACAATAACAAGACTGCTTTTCAATCATTTCGGTTGTAAGATGTTGAAGTCCTTCAGTACTTTCTTCCTTCGACTTTAGTCTTTGTTTTCATTAAGTGCATAAAGCTAAAAAGTTTATTTTTCGGCAAAATTGAATAAATTTCGGGTACAATAATAAATGCATCACCCGTTAGAAATTGACGAAGGTAACTACTTATAGAGTTCCTCGCGGCAAGCGTGCAATGTGTAGGGTGGCTGTCCGTAGTCCGCTGTGCCTGTAGTCACGTAATTAGGTGATTAAAATTAGATCTCGCATCAGCCCGAAACTCAATTAGCAATTAAACGTGGCATTTTCTGTAATTACGATACGTTCTCACTAATTACAGTAGCTAACCTTCCAGTCGTCCACTACCTCTCCGGCCCTCCTCTTATACATGTTGTACAGTTGCCGAACTCACAGAAAGTGTACATACATGTGTATAACGATTCTCTCCAATGGCTTACACACTTTACTATTCACACATATGTGCACATATGCAGATGTGTGTGTATATGTGTAAACACATGTCTATATGTGAATATGTGCAATATATATGTATATGTGCAATGTGTATGTGTTTAAGTGAATATGTGCATACATATGTGTACATTTTTTTGTATATGTGCAATATATATATGTGTATAAGTGCATATGTGCATACATATGTGTACATTTTTTTGTATATGTGCAATATACATGTGTATAAGTGCATATGTGCATACATATGTGTACATGTGTACATTTTTTTGTATATGTGTGTATAAATACATGCGAAACGAACTGGATAGATTCGTCGAATCGAAGAGTAGTCGGCCCGGGGAAAAGTATATCGATATCTACAAATTGCTCTCTTCGGACGTACTCGAATTCGCTCATTGAATTACGCGCGAACCATCCTTTTAGTTTCATGGAGAGAATGGGTGGAGGAAGGGGCACAATTCGCGGTGAGACCGGAACACATATATATAGAGAGAGAGAGAGAAAGAGAGGGAGAGAGAGGAAAAGGCTGCTTGCTGAAAAAATAATTTGCAAGTATCGAATCACTATAGCCATTTTTTTTCGCCGGAAAATATAACTTGAAAAATTCATAAATATGTACACAAAAAACTCTTTTTCTAATAACTCGACGTTTTCTGTTTGAATTGACATAAAACAAACGAGAAAGAGAGAGGAAAAAAAATATAACTCCCGGGCCTGGGAAATTGTTAAAAAAAAATATTTTGACTGCCTTATGAATTCAAGTATTAATGGGATACAATCACATGGAAATTGGATGTGAAAAGTCGCATTGGGTTTGATATTCTCTTAATAATTGTATTTGGTACGATTTTGAGTTTGACTTTTGATTCGATGTTGAAATTCATATTAAATTTCTGGATCTTGACTTTGACATTGACTTTCGTATTCACTTTGACTTTAACTTTGATTTTTACTTTAAAGACTTTTACTGTAACGATTACTTTTATTTTCACTGCATTTGACTTTCACTTTGTTATTGACTTCAAAGACTTTAACTTTAACGTTGACTTTGACTTTGAAGTAGAAGGCAAAGTGAAAATTAAGGTCAAAGTTAAAGTGAAAAATAAAGTGAAAGGCAAAGTCGAAGTTAAAATCAAAGTTGAATTCGTAGTTACAGGCAAAGTTAAAGTTAAAATTAAAGTCAAAGTTGAAGGCAAAGTAAAAATTAAAGTGAAAGTTAAAATCAAAGTTAAAGTCGAAGTTAAAGGCTAAGTTAAAGTCAAAGTTGAAGGCGAAGTGAAAATTAAGGTCAAAGTTAAAGTCAAAGTTAAAGGCAATGTGGAAATTAAGGTCAAAGTTACAGTGAAAATTAAAGTGAAAGTTAAAATCAAAGTTAAAGGCTAAGTTAAAGTCAAAGTTGAAGGCGAAGTGAAAATTAAGGTCAAAGTTAAATTCAAAGTTAAAGGCAATGTGGAAATTAAGGTCAAAGTTACAGTGAAAATTAAAGTGAAAGTTAAAATCGAAGTTAAAGTCGAAGTTAAAGGCAAAGTTAAAGTCAAAGTTTAAGTTAAAGTTGAAGGCAAAGTGAAAATTAAGGTCAAAGTTAAAGTTAAATTTAAAGTGAAAGTTAAAGTTAAATTTAAAGTGAAAGTTAAAGTCAAAGTTGAAGGCAAAGTCGAAGTTAAAATCAAAGTTAAAGCCGAAGTTAAAGGCAAAGTTAAAGTCAAAGTGGAAAGCAAAGTGTAAATTAAGTTCAAAGTTAAAGTGAAAGTTAAAATCAAAGTTAAAGTCGAAGTTAAAATCAAAGTTTAAGTCGTAGTTAAAGGCAAAATTAAAGTCAAAGTAAAAATCAAAGTTTAGGTAAAATTATAGTTACAACGCAGTATAGTAACATTAAAAATTAAATTTAAAAAAATATCAATTATACACAAAAATATTATTAAAATGTAAAAGAAAATATTAAAAATTTAGAAAAGTAGTCGAATTGTAAAAGAAAGGAAGAAAATTGTAAATTTCTTATACAATATCACTGCGGAGTTTAATACAGTTTTTGTTAATAAATGGTCCCGGGACAGAGAACCAGTTTGGGTAATTTAATAAGTTTTCTATACGGACAAATTACTGGTAATAATCGATATCAGTGTGATAAGCCATCTCTGTCATCGACAAATTCTTGCATTAGCATAACATTGTAAAAGCTTATAAGCGACCACCAAAGTTTTGGGTTCGTAATAATTCTTCTCCTGTCGAACCCCATATTCGTTGAGCAGCAGCCAACCCTCTCTCTTTCTCTCTCACTCTTCATGACACACAATATGAGAGGTAATGTCTGACGCTTATTTGGAAAGTCCTTTTAAAGGACCTCGAAGAATTCAATTCGATCATAACTTTCAAGAACACATGTTTCAATTCATTTTCCCAACACGTTTTCCCTCTGACTTATTGAATTAATTAAAATGCCATGCGTTCTTTTTGCAAATTAATTACGTTCCTCTTAAGTTTGTCTTTTTTTTTTAAAAAATTGATAATTTAAACAAATGTCAATTAAAATTGCTTCGAAATTTTTATTTTATGTTATTTTTTATGGGAAAAAAGTATTTGTTGAATTTTTGCTTTTCTTTTCTTTTTAATGAGATAAATCTTCTGGAAAATATTTAATTATTGATTGATTCGTTCATTTGAAAGTTCAGAACTTTTAGATCATAATTGATAATAGAAAATTTAATATTGTAAAATTTTATTTTTTGAATTTGTTAAAAATATTTCTTTTTAGCCAAATGTTAGGAATTGTCTATGAAAATTTAAGGGAAACGTATTTTTTTGCATTTTATAAGTGTAGAAAATTTATGGAACATTTCATTTTTAATTTTTAATACTATATGAAATAGCAAAGAATTAAATTTCCAGTTGGGAAATTTCTGTTGAATCAATAAATTTGCGGTGATTATGCAACTAGATCGATACAGATCTCACACTGCAAAGGAAATCTGAAACATCCCTTAATTATACCTACCCGGGGAATCAAATCATTTGTTAAGCAAAATCTTTTATGCAAATGACAATCCCCTTACACTTTGATTACGCATTTTTAAATATTAATTTTTCGCATTATCTTGAATTCTTAATTAAAAATTACTGACTCCTAATTCTAAAACTCTTAATTAAATGTTAAATTTTTAAAGTAATTGCCAAATTAAATATTTCAATCAACCCGATCCAGTTTATAATAAAATTTCTTTGCCAGTATTCCAAAGTGAATACAAAATAAAAATATTTTTTTTTTAATAAAAAGTAATAATTCACAAGAAATTTATTTGGAAATGAGTAAATTTCGAAATAAATAAATTATAATATTAGCGTGAGATTAATAGTAATGAAGGTGCTAAAGATTTCTCTGAAAAATTATATAAAAGAATTTCTTTTGCCTTTGCCGCTCATCAACGCCCTTTTGTATGATCATTTATTGCTATATGGTAAGCCCGACATTTTATGTAGAGATATCGCGAAACTGAGAGTTGCTAATCGGGAAAGTCATATATGAGTGCGGCAATTTGCTTGTAGTCTTCCTTAAAATCGTAAATTTTGTAATTTCTTTTTTTCGTAAAAAAGAGAAAAAAAATTTAAATAAGGCTCATTTAAAACAGCTGCTAGTAATCGCGACGATTAAAACATCTTTAAGCCTGAGGCCCATATAACGACTCTACTTTCGAAGAAACCCTTCGTGTTTTAATACACGTGTGCAAATCGACTCCCTGACACGTGCATATCTCAAATGCATTCTATTCGCGCTGCCTTGAAGTCGGTAATTCGTCTACAAGTGAAATTAAAGACTCGCACTTTATATACATTTATATGGGGAATGAATTTTAGAGTTAACTATTTGAATTTTTTTGTCGGTTGTAATTAAAATGTTTAGTCGATTTTATCTTTGGTAATACTTATACTATTAATGAGAGTAGTGATGTTTATTAAATGAAAAAAGCGAAATATTTAGTAGGATTTAATTTAGCGTTAAATAAATTTATAACCTTAGGCAGAAGATAAAGTTTACGCAAAATATAATTTTTCATCTTCTGCTTATTATCGGCTGTGGTTACTTTCGATGAATTGTGAATTAAATTAATTTTGATGACCCTGATATTAATTGGAATTGTTCTAGTAATTGTTTAGGACCAGTAAATGAACATCAGTTTGGTATTAGTACAGTGCGACAAAGTACAGTGCGACGAAGATCGTATTGAGCTGACATATTTTTTCTCGATGTTAATAATGGTTATTTACAAGTTGAGGGGAAAAAAGAAAAGAAACGTAAACATCAATCATTTTAGTGGACGTCAAACTATGAAGCGACAGTTTTGCGTTTACTCAAACAATTTTTTATACTTCTCTAATCGCGTCGAAATTCCTTACAACGATAAATCACGATTATTTGACCGAAGCTTTACGCCGGTGGCAGTATATTTTACTTACGTAGTCACACTCGGGGGTATTACATTTTTAAATGGTTTTTACGTTTTGAATAGCAATGGAGAGAGGTCACAACTACCCTTTTCCGCGCCCTATCGAATCAAACACACCTACACCTTCTTTTTAAACGGGTGTAGAAAGCTTTTGGAGGTAGAGAGAATGAAAGAGAAGAAGAGAGAGAGAGAGAAAGAGTGGTAAGGATGCATGCTGAGGGCGATCGTTGTGTCAGACGGGCGCCAGCCTCATTTGCGGAGCTTTCGCTAGAACTTTGCGGCCAAGAATTATAATTAAGATCCACCGAGTCTCGCTCACAACTCCCTTTTCTATCTTCAGTGTCTATCGTCATCTCCCTCTTTCTTTCTCGCCCTGCCACCTTTCAGTCTGTGATATTACATTCCATTCCGCCCGTGGATCAATCCTCTAATGGCCGGAAGTTTAATTTGTGCTAAGCTACAATATAATAATGACAGTAATGCTGAGGAAAAAGTAGTGGTGGGAATGATTTTTCATGAAAGAAGTTTGTAGGACACAGGATTATTATTTTCCTTAAATTATTTTACACTGGGGAAAGAAAGTCGTGCTTTATGGCGAAAGTATAATTAAATTAACTTGTGTTTATTTCCAAATTTGTGATTTTATTAGGCAGTGCATTTAATATGTGTTTACAGTTGCTTTAATGTTGCTTTAACATTGCCTTAACATTATAGTTTAACATTATTTTAACATTGCTTTAACATTAGTTTAACATTGCTTTAAAATTACTTTAACATTACTTTAACATTGTATTAACATTCTTTTAACATTCCTTAAGCATTACTGAAACATTACTTTAACATTGCTTTGACAGTTTTTCTAAGGATATCAAACTGAGACAAAAAACTTATCAAAACGTTGCTTCGCAACAATTTTGATACATTTTTTGTCTCAATTTAATATCCTTAAAAAAACTGTGTTAACATTACTTTAACATTTTTTCAACATTATATTAACATTACTTTAACGTTGCTTTAATATTACTTTAACATTGCTTTAACATTTCTTTAACATTACTTTAACGTTGATTTCACTTTTCTTCCATATTTCTCTAACATTGATTTAACACTCCTTTAACACTGATTTAAACGAAAAAAGTTTCGCCTAGAACATGTACAAATTTTACTTAAAATTTTACTAATTTTTCTACACTTTTGCCAATTATAAAATTAAGGTTTAAAGTTCAAAGATAAATGTTAAATCAATGTTAAATTTATGTAAAATTAATGTTGAACCAACATTAGAGTAGAGTTAGAGAGAAGAACATTAGAGAACATTAGAGTAAATCAATAATTAAAACAATTTTTAAATTTATATAAATTTTATAATGGAGAAATGTTAAATTACTAAATTAATGGTGAGACAATGTTAACCAACGTTAAATTAATGTTGAGTGGATTGAAAATTAATGTTAAAACAATATTAGACTAGAGGTAAATTAACTTTTAACAAAACTAATTTTTATTAAAGCAAAAAAATAATCTAAGTAAACTTACTGAAACTTAGTAAACTTTTACTTTTACTTTAACTTGACAAACATTTAACTAACTAACCTTTGACTAACAGTGCTTTAACATTGCTTTAACACTACTTTAACTCTTCTTTAACATTACTTTAACATTACTTTAGCATTGCTTTAACATTGATAAAGTAAAATTTATTTTAAAATTACTTTTGTGTATGAGGTTGAGCACTATTTTAATGTTGGTTAAATATTGATTTAACATTAATTTATTAATGGTAAAAAATTCTTTTTACATTAATTTAATTTGAATTTAACATTTATTCATTATAAACTTTGTGTAACTAAAAATTTTGTTAAAAATTAATTTAACTCTACTCTAATATTGTTTCAACATTAATATTCAATGGAATGTTGATACAACATTAATTTTACATAAATTTAATATTTATTTAACATAGGTCTTTTAACTTTAAACATTAATTTTAGAATTGGCAAGAGTGTAGAAAAAATATTAGAATTTTAAGCAGAATTTTTCTTTCAATCCTTCTATTTAAGGAGAATTCTAAAACGTTAATATAATTTAACGTTAATCACTATTTTAGTGTTAATTAAACATTGATTTAACATTAATTTAACGTTGGTCTAACATTTTTCCCCATTAATTTGTAAATTTAATATTTCTTCTTCTTAATAACTCTATTCTAATGTTGGTTTAACATTAATTTAGATTAAATTAAATGTTAATTAACATCAATTTAACGTTTAACTATTAGTTAAACGTTACAGTTTTAGTTTAACTGTTTTAATGTCGATTTAGCATTATCATTATATTATATTATTACTTTGTGCAACTTTAAATATTATATTAAAATGATTTTGCTCCACTCTTATGCTGTTTCAACATTAATTTTACATCAATTGAACATTAAACTAACTTTTCTTGACAAATATTTTTAAAAAATTTTAAAACCAAAACATTAAACAACAGTTAAATTAAAAAATCTGCTTGAAAATTCAATGAAGTCTCTTTTAGAATGAATATCTGATAAAAATAAATTTAGAATTTCAATTAATTGTTGATGATAGATTGATTTTTGTAGTATCTGAAAAAATAATAATTCATAGCATATGGCAGCTATCGATTCTTTTGCAGAGATTAGATTTGTAATAATGAGACTAATTTTAGCGGTATTCATTGTAAGCAGCGTATATACAGTTGAACTGTTGAACCAGAAGTTTGCGCATAGTTAAACCATTGATGGTTGTGAGTCACCTTAGAATGACTCAGAGGTTCTCCATTTGTGAAAATTAATTCATAATTAACTACACACTCTTTCTCTCTTTCTCTCTCTCTCTCATCGATTTAATAACCGTGAAAATAAAAGATAAAAATCCGTTAGAACAATAGAATATTCATTCTAAAGAAATTTATTTTTATCACTATAATTTTTCTCTACTTTTGCCAATTTTAATTAAAAATTAATATTTTTTTCTCCTTCGAATGAAAGCGAGTCATTTAAAATTAAGCTTGAGGTGAAATGTTAAATACTCTAAAAAATTCATAGTTGATGATGTGATTCTGAAAATAGATTTTTATATCCTGTATTATAATTTCGAATATTCACGGGGAAGGTTTAATTTAATATAAAAGTTAGCGAAAGTATCGTTCAAGTTTTGTTGAAAATTTATTTCTAAAATAATAATAATAAAAAAAGAAGGGTGAGAGAGAGGGATGATTTATAGAATCTTTAATAAAATGTGCGCATTATCGTGCAATAAGATGGTTGCGCCGCCGAAGGAAGGAACTAAGTTTTAATTAGCTTATAATTTTATTCTCGTCGTTAATCAAGAGTATCCTAGAGACTAAAAAAAAGTGAAAGGGAGAGTCACTGCTATTGCGCAACGAACCCTGACGTGGTCTGCTCAGCCCTTGTATAATTCCACCCTTACAATTATCCCCAGCATTAAAAACACGATGTTAATTTCTCTGCGCAGAAAATCTAGCACCCCTTCAAATCAATCGATTTGTAATTCCATACCTACCCCGCTAAAAAAGGGATAAGTCGTTAGCATGCAAGTAAAATCATCAAATTTATTATATACCGCATATACATTGTTACCATTTTCGCGAAGCTATTTTATTTAAGGAGGCGCCGCGCGCTCGCTCGCTTTAAAAGCAAAATAATAAAACATCCAATACTCGAATATTATATTGGATCTTAAATGTTTTGTGTTTGTTGAGGATTTTGAATTGTTTGGTATTCATTTGATTTTTTTACAGAATTGTAGAGTTATTTCGAGGGAAGGTTTCTGCTAAGTGGGAGGAATAAACTCGAGACAATATTGTCACTTTGCTAAAATTTTGAATTTATTGAAAGAATATATTAGGGTAAGAATTATTTTTTGCTTTGTTCGCACTTAGCGTCTTGTTTTTTTTTTTAATTTAATTATTGGATTAAATATTTTTCCGAGACTTATTTTCTTAGTGGCTCGACAATTTTTTATCACTTTTTGATTTCCCCTTCCTCTAATCGTGGATTTTTGACAAATCCCCCTTCCCTTAACTGTCCACGAGGATATGTTTTGGTGAGAAATTAATATTTTTTATAGAATATATAAAATATTATAAATAAATATTTAAATACTTCTTATTTGTTTTTACATTTAAAGCATTTGAATTTAAAACCTTTTGAAATTTAATAGTTTTTGAAAATTACGACATAACCCTTATGAAATTCAATTATTTTCTACAATTTTTAATTAAACTTCAACTCTAATTGAATTATTTTTAATAACTTTCTGAAATTTTTTCGAGAATTTAATTATTCAAATACAAAAATTCAATTTTTTATAATAATAATTGTAAATGTAACTGTTTATGTTTTTTTTAAAAATCATTAAGGTATAATATTTTCATAAAATTATAATAAAGAAATTGTAGAAAATAATTAAAAATTGTAAAAAATAATTGAATTTCATAAGGGTTATGTCGTAATTTTCAAAAACTATTAAATTTCAAAAGGTTTTAAATTAATCTTTATAAAATATTTTCAAATAATTTTTGAAAGATAATATTTTGTCAATTAGATACAATTAAAAATTCTCAAACTTATTAAAATTTGGTAAAATTTTTTTTACAATGATTAAATTTTTGAAAAATATAAAAAGAAAATCATCAATTTTTTGAAGAATTTTAATTAAAAATTTTAAACATGATTGTTTTCTCCAAAATGTTAAAAACAAATGTAAATAAATTGAAGGTTAATATTTATTGTATGTGTTTGAGTTTTCGAAAATATGCAATTAAAGATAATAAAAATAATTGAATTTTAAAAAATTAGAATGAATTTAATTGTATTTTCAAAATTTGAAATTCAAATTCTTTAGAAGTTAAAATTCTAAAATTTGACTAAAATACTTTAAAAAATAAATTATTTAAAATTAAATTTTTCTCCGAAATTCAATTATTTTCAAAGATTTTAGTAAAATTCTTGGCAAATTTTAAATTATTTTTGAAAATTTTCTTAAAGTTCATGTTTTTTAATATCTACGATTTTAATAAAATTTTCCAAAAGCATTCAATTATTTTAAAAAAATGTAATAAAATTCTACTCAAACATTAAATTATTTTTATAATAATAACAATTTCACAGGAATTCAATTATTTCCATGAATAATAAATTCTTTTTAGGAATTCAATTATTTGCATAAATAAAACTCATCACAGAATTTCAATTATTTTTTATACAATTTTAATTGAATTCCTTGAAAATTGTAATTATTCTTAAAAATTTTATTAAAATTCGTCGAAAGAATTCAATTTTAAGAAACATTCAATTATTCAATAAATTCATTATTTTTGTATTTAAGTAGGAATTAAATTCTCATAGAATTTTAATTATTTTTCATACAATTTTAATTGAATTCATGGACAAAAGTAATTATTTTCATGCAAGTTTTAATAAAAGTCAACAAAAAAATTCAATTAATTAAAAATTTATTGATAAAATTCTTTATGAGAATTCAATTTTGAGAAACATTCAATTATTCAATAAATTATTTATTTTTGTAATTAAATAATTGAATTCCAGTATAATTTTCTAATAAAAATTGAATTAAAAATGAATTTTAGTTAAAATTTTACATAATAATTGAATTTTCTAAAAGAATTCAATTATTTAAAATAAATTTAATTATTTTCGTAAATAATAAAAATTTCACAGAAATTAAACTACTTACAAATTTTTAATAAATTTTTACAGAATAATTCAATTATTTTTAAATTTTTAATACAATTTTAATAAAGTGCCTCGAAAAATGTATTTATTCTTAAAAATTTTATTAAAATTGGTCGAAAAAATTTAATAATTTAAAATTTGTTGATAAATTTCCTTTTGAGAATTCAATTTTAAGAAACATTTAATTGTTCAATAAATTATTTATTTATGTAATTAAATAATTAAAAACTAGTAGTATTTTCTCATAAACATTGATTTAAAAATGAATTGTAGTTAAAATTTTAGATTATAATTAAATATTCAAAACAACGTAGCTTGAATTTTTAGAAACAATTGAATTTTGAAATTAATTTTTTTGAAAAAGTTTAATTGATTTTTTGTTTTTATTATTTGAAGTTTTTATTTTCTAATATGCATTTAATTGAAGAATTTAGGAATAATTGAAATTTCGTGAAATTGAATATAATTGTAAACAAATGGATTTGGAAATTTCCAAACAACTTTTTCGAAAATTATTATGTAAAAATAATAATTGATGTAAAATAGAATTTATGTTAAAAATTTTTGAAAATAATAATTGAATTGACTATTATTAATTAAATATTTACTTGAATCAAGTAATATTTATTTGACTCTAATAAATGGTATTTGAACCAATAATTTCAATATTTGAAGCAAATACCATTTAATTGACTCCAATAAATATTGTTTGATTCAATTAAATATTTAATTGATAGTCAATTAATAGTCAATTAATCGGTTATTTGAATCAAATAAATTTTTTTTTCAGTCCAATTATGGAAAAATTTAATTTATAGTTTTAGTAAAATGTTATATTTTTGTGAGTAATTGGTCCGTAATTTTTCTTTTTTGTCCGTAAAGTCTGTATTTTTAAATACTTTCACTGGTTCGAGCCCTGTAATTATCATTTTATTGAAAATATTTAATTTCCCCTTTGATATTTTCTCTTTGTCAGGGCAAAAAAAAATTTTTTATCCACATCTTGACCGTGGTAAGCTCTTATTATTATTTTTTTTGAGAGCATCTCCCCTTTCGTCCCGTGTGCGTGCCTAAGTGTTTTTTATGCATAATGCAAACGTACGCGATGGTGGTTCAGGGTGGTATAATTAGGAAGTTGAAGGGCAAGTTGCAAGGGAGAGGAAAAGTAGAAGAGGCTGACAGATGTGGGAGCATTGTTTTATGGGGTACCACCCTTCCCCCCTTCTCTTCTCTCTCTTCACGACTACCCCCCTCTTACCCCACCCTTTTACTTTAGGTTCTATGTCTCCAGAGTTGTGTTCTCTCTCTCTCTCTCTTTCTCTCTTTTTCCCCACATGGCTCGTGGCATGCTGTGTTGTTGTGATTTAAAATGGGGATCGCGATTTTCGTAAATCCCAACCATGAGAGTCCGACGATTCGTAAAGCACGTTCACTACGAATTTGACCCGTGACTGGCGTGCGAAAAAAATTTTTTTCTATCGACGTATGACTTTACATGTCGAGAAATTACAGGAGTGATCGACAGTAACGTTCCGCGAGCATCGAAATATGTCGCATCTGGGGACGAAAAAATGTCCTTCGTTTCAAAATCAATGCACGTTGAATATGGCAATTTTTTTTTTTTTCTTTTTTTTTTAATACTTTTGGTTAATAAAATTCTTGTTTCGTGAAGCCTTTTTTTTATAGAAGTTGAAAAAAATGTAGACAATATTGTCTTTGAAAAAATGTAGGAATTTTTTGGTTACGAATATTTTTAATGACAAGAGAAATGAAAAGATGTTTTCATTATTATAAATTGCGCGTGAGTCACGTAGTCGAATTTTGATTTCCGCTCTAGTGTCTGAGTAATCTGCGAACATGTGCAGTCACACCTCTCATTAGGTTTTTGACAGCCCTTCATGCGCGGATCAACCCCCTCTGTTCATCCGCTTGAATCCCGTACCATTCCTTTCCATTGCCGCCCACCCTAGTGCGTTTCTTTGTTCTTTGTCTCATTGAAGAATGCAACCCTTCTGTTCTATAGTTTAAATCAGTCGATCACTTAAATATGAGGCTGCAATTAAAATTGCTCCCACGCTTTATTTAACACAAGTTGTTTTGTCTTTGAAAAATTTTCCTATTTTTCTTTTCAATTCCTAGTTTTATTTTCATTTGTTAAAAATTGATATGCTCAGAGTCAACACAGGTCAGGAAATAGTCAGGGAATTTCATTAAAAATACTGAGAAAAATTAAAGTTGTACACGAAGAAAAATATAAATTAACTTTTACTCCTTTCATAGTAAAACATTTCTGGCAACTTTTACTACTTTCGGAGTAAAACATTTCTTGTAACTTTTACTACTTTCGGAGTAAAACATTTCTTGTAACTTTTACTAATTTTGGAGCAAATTTTGCTACGTTCGAAATAAATTTTACAACGTTAAAACAACATATTTTTAAAAAATTAGTCAAATTTATTTCGAATGGACCAAAATTTACTCCGAAAGTAATAAAAGTTACAAGAAATGCTACTTTATATTTTTCTCCGGGTAAAATTTTTAAGAAAATTCTGCATTTTGGTGTCTTTTTTGTTTGACTCATAAACTTTCAAGTTACCACGAATTCTAATGCAAAACCTTCAATTTTGCCCAATTTTTTTCCAATTCTGAAAAGAATGAATTTTTAAATAACAAATTCTTCACTGAAATTCAATTATTTTTAGGAATTTTAATAAAATTCTTTGCAAAATTCAATTCTTTTCATAAATAGTAATATTCATCACAAGAATTCAATTATGTTCAAAAATAATAAAATTCTTCGTAGAAATTCAATTATTTTTAAAAATTTTAACGAATGTCACGTCAAGAACTCAATTATCTCTATAAATAGCAAAATTTTTATAAATCACAATACTCATCACAAGAATTCAATTATGTTCAAAAGTAATAAAATTAATCGTAAAAATTCAATTATTTTCAAAAATTGTAACAAATATCTCGTCAAGGATTCAATTATCTTTATAAATTGCAAAATTTTTTATCAAAAATTCAATTATTTTTGAAAATTTAAATAAAATTCTTTGCAAAATTTTAATTATTATCAAAAATTTCTCGCAATTCAATGATTTTTTAATATTTACTATTTTCATAAAATTTATCACCAAATTAAATTATTAAATAAAATGTTTTGATACAATTCTACGAAAACATTGAATTATTTTCATAAATAATAAAATTTCTTTTAGGAATTCAATTATTTTCATTGCAGAATTTGAAATATTTTTAATATAATTTTAAATAAATTCCTCGAAAAATGCAATTATTCTTAAAAATTTTATTAAAACTCGACAAAAGAATTCAATTAAAATAAAATTAAATATTTTAATAAAATTACAAAATTTATTGTAATAATTCAATTATTTTAAGGAATTTTAATGAAATTCTTTTCTAAAATTCAATTATTTTGATAAATATAAAAATTTACCGTTAGAATTCAATTATTTTTGAAAAGTAATAAAACATTCAATTATTTAAAAAAAAGTTTAATAAAATTTTACTCAAACAATTATTCAATTATTTACAAATTTTCTTATAAATTTCTTCGCAATAATTAAATTATTTTTATAAATATTAAAATGTTCTTTAGAAATTCAATTGTTTTTACAAATAAAACTCATCGCAGAATTTCAATTATTTTTAATACTATTTTAAATCAATTAATAGAAAAATTCAATTATTTTCACAAATAAAATTTTACACAAGAATTCAATTATTTAAAATAAAATTTTCATAATATTTATTGTAGGTGTTTCGAAAAAATTTATTATTTAAAACAATGTTTATAAAATTTTTATGAAAAATTCAATTATTTATTAAGTAAGTTTGCAAAAGAATTCAATTATCTTGGTAGACAACAAAATTCTTCCCATAAAATCAATTATTTTAAGGAATTTTAATAAAATTCTTTTCCAAAATTCAATTATTTTGATAAATATCAAAATTTATAACATAAGAATTCAATCATTTTGAAATAAAGTAATAAAATTCTTTGCAGAAATTAAATTATTTTTAAAGATTTTGAAGAATTCTCGTCAAGAATTTAGTTATTTTTATAAATATGTAGCGAAATTCTGTTTAAGAAGTAAATTGTTTTTGAAAATGTTAATAAAATTCCTTGCAAAATTTCAATTATTTAAACAAAATTTAATGAACGTTTTTAACTTGAATGCAATTATTTTCATGAATTCAATTATTTTTAAAAATTCGAATAAAATTCTTCAAAAGTTTTCAATTATTTTCAAAAATAGTGATAAAATTCTTTAATTCAAAAAAATTTTAGTAAAATTTTAATTAAATTCCTTAAAATAAATTAATTTTTTTCAAAAGTTGTTAATAAAATTCTTCTTAAAATTTTTATTGTAAGAAACATTTAACTAATTAATAAATTATTTATTTTTGAATATTTCAATAATTGAATTCTCGTAGAATTATCTAACAAAAATTTATTTCAAAATGAATTTCTGTTAAAGTTGTAGATAATAATTGAATATTAAAAGCATTACAGCGTGAATTTTAGAAATAATTGAATTTTAAAAAGGTTTCAAATTAAAATCTTTGAAAATTTGAATTTTTCCTACTTTTTACTAACAATTCTGTAGAATGGATTTTTTTGATAAAGTTTCTATTTTCTTTGATCGAAAAAAATAAAATCTCAAATATTAATTTTTGCTAAGATTTCTCAAGTACCAGAAAGAAAGTAAGAAAAAAAAAATATCTTAGCGTTAAATTGTTTCTTGGACAAACTCATTTCACGATAGTTCATTTTGCGAGCCGGTCAAAGTGAATTCGTTCTTTGGATGCTGAGTACCCCCTCTCTCTCTCTTTCTCTCCCTTTTTCTCAATTCTTTTTTTTCCTTCTCTCTTTCTCTTTCTCTCGTTTAAAACTAAATTTGGTACGCGATAGAAAAGAGAGGACTCTCCTCTGTTCTTTTTGCAATTTATAGATGGAAGAAGTTATTTCAATCCGCAAAAGAGGCGAGTCATCGCACGTTTTCGAGCGTAAAATCATCGCAAATCGAGTGATGTCTTGTGAGACTTGGTTTTTTTTTTAATTTTATTATTTTTTTTTTCATCGTGAATCATTTTCAGTGATTTAATTTTTTTTCTGGTGTGTGTGTGTGTGCTACTAAACAGAGGACGAGAAGGACGAGGATTTAAAAGTGTGGTTTGATGAAGAGAGAAAAGAGCGAGAGAGAGAGAGAGACACTAACGGGTCCAGTGAAGAAGGGATACTCCCTATTTATATTCCGGCTAACCCTCCTCATCAACAGCGTTCATCTTTCCTATTAAAGTAGTAATTTAGCAGGAAATTAAGCCACGCATTCGCCTTCTCTCTACACTTGCTCTACACTCTGTGGTTGTCCTCCCTTCTTCCTTTTCAGCAACTCCTTCCTCTTATTAGTCCATCCTTTTCCCTTCTCTATTTCCTTCTTTCTCTCACACGATTTTATAACCCTTTTTACAACTTTAATAACTTGTTCTTTAATTTTATTTCTGCTTTATATTTTTATTTCTTATTTATATTTCGTTTGCTTTTTACATTCTTTCTATACAAAGTCTCATTTTTTATTTCTACTTTGTATTCCTTTTTGCTTAAATTTCCCGATTGTAAAAATACATTTTGTTAATTACTTTCTCTCTCTCTTTTTTTTAATTCGCTTTGGGTAAGAAGCAGATTGTCCGATACGGATGCTGTGTTTATTCGAGTTTTAATATATGTCACTGGTCTTTTATGACCTAAGAAACTATTTTATTATCTGATGCAACTGTTTAAATAGTCACTTGTGGCAGTAAAATGGTTATCCGTCTAATAAAACAGCAAATACATATAAAGAGTTGAGACTACCTCTTGGACGATTTTATATGTTTTTAGGAAGAGAGAATCCATTACAGTCATGTTACTTTATAAAATCTTATCTTGGAATTTTTAATTTATCTAAAACATAACAAAATGGATTGTAAAAGAAGTAAAAACAAGAAAAAAAAAGAAAAAAAGAAAGGGAAGAAATAACAACCTTGCGCGCGACGATGGTTTGAGAGTTATAAAACGGAATGTGGAATGAAGAGGAAAACGAGACGAGTAAGAAGAGCAGCTTTTTGCACAATAAATTAACACTCTGCTTATTAGTTGTTGCAGTTTGACAGTTAGAGAATTATCGCCTTAGAAGAGTATCTCATGATAATATATTACCAGCCTTATTGTTACGAGTGTTATTAATATAATTATCCCGCACTATTCTCTATAACAAAAATTTAATATCAGGATCATCAGGAATTGACACAAAAAATTTTATTTCATTTTTCCTGATTTTTGGATGAAATTTTTTTTTTTCCCTGACAGGGTTACCAGAAAAATTTAATTTTGTTTTTCCCCGACTTCCAAACAAAATTTTTATTTTTTTCGCGTGACAGGATTACCACAAAAATTTAATTTTGTTTTTCCCTGATTTCCAGACAAAATTTGGACTTTTCCCCCTAACCCTAAAAAATATTCTGATTCACTCAAAAAATGATAAGAAATTTTTAAAAAATGTTCTATTACATTTACTTACAAATTTCTTAAATTGCAAAATTATTCGAAAATATCAATATCTTTATTTTTAAATAAATATTTTCTGTTTCGATTTAAACAAAAAATATGTTTTAAAAATTTTGTGTTTGAATCAAACTTAAAATTTGATTACAGATAATTTAAAGTCAATCACAATTTATGTTTGAATTAAATATATTATTTCTTAAAGTTGAATTTATTTCAAGAATTTTATCAAAATTTCTTTCCTTTATTGAATTCTTTCAAAAAAAATGTAATTAAAATTGCATTGAAAATAATTCAATTATTGGCAAAAATTTTAATAAAATACTTTAAAATAATTCTTGAAAATAGTAGTTTTCTAAAAATATTTTTTATTGAAAATTTTGAAAGTAATTGAATATTATGAAGAATTAAATTATTTTCAATAACTGTAATAAAATTCTTTAACCAATTTATAAATAATAAAAATCTTCGAAAAAATTCAATTATTTTTATATAAATAATAAAATTATTAGCAGGATTTCACTTATTTTCAATACAATTTTAATTATTTTCTTCGAAAATTTAAGTTATTTTTAAAAATCTTGTAAAAATTCTCCGAGAAAATTCAAATATTTAAAAAAAAATAATTGAATTTTCCACAGGAGTTCAATTATTTAAAAAAGTTTTAATAAAATTCTATTCAAGAATTCAATTATTTTCAAAAATAATTAAAATGTCGATTTACTGAAAATCAATAAGTTCCTGTAAAGTATTTATAAAAAGAATTTTGAAAATAATTGAATTCATTTCAAAAATTTTATCAATTCTTTTCTGAATAATTGAATTCTATCGAGAAAATGTAATTAGAATTGTATTAAAAATCAATTTAATTTATGGCAAGATTTTTTATAATTTTTTAAAAATTGTTAAATTGTTTTGAAGAATTTATTTCAACATTCTTAAAAATAATAAACTTTTTCAAAAATAATTTTTACTAAAAATTTTTGAAAATAATTAAATTTTAAGGAAGATTTTTTTTCAAGTTTTTAAAACAATCTTGCTTATTATTAATTGCAATTAACGATTTTCCTGTTAAATTATATTAAAATTATTTATAGAAAACTATTTTAAAATTTCTTTATTCGAGTTTTTGTAAATAATTACATTTTTTTTAAGAATTTCATTAAATTTTTTAAAAATAATTTAATTTTTAAAAATAATTTTAATTGAAAATTTTGAAAATAATTGAATTTTACAAAGAATTTTATTAAAAAATTTTGAGAACAACAGAATTGTTTAGAAACATTTTTTCTACAATTTTGAAAAATAATTGATCCTGTTAGAGAAATTTTATTAAAATTATCTTGAATATAATTGTATTCTTTTGAGAAATTTTATTAAAATTGTACTGAAAATAATTAAATTCCTCCGAAACATTTTATTATTTATGAAAATAATTGAATTCCTTTGTAGAATTTTCTTATTTATGATAATATTTTAATTCTTGCGAAGAATTTTCTTATTTATGAATATAATTGAATTCTTGCGGAGGATTTTACATAATTCATAAAAATAATTGAATTTTTTAAAGGAATTTTATTACAAATTTTAAAAAATAATGATTTATTTAAAAAAGAATTTCTTCAAAATGGTTGAAAATAATTAAATTTATATTAAAATTCTTGAAAATAATCGAATTTATATAATAGTTAAAAAAAATAACTGTATTCTTTCGTGAAATTTCATTAAAATTGTAGTGAAAATAATTGAATTGCTCTAAAGACGTTTATTATTTATGAGAATAATGAAATTCCTGCGAAAAATGTTATTATTAAATTTTTTTAATAATAATAAACAAAAATATGTTTATTAATATTTTTATCAATATTTATAATTATTTATATATTTGGAAATTATTTTCATCATTTAAATTCAATTATTACTATTTTCCAGAATTTTTAACTAAAATTCTTCTTTAAATCGATTATTTGGAATAAGTTTTAAATTCTTGATAACATTTTTCTGTCGTATATTTTAGTTTGGAATTAATGGAAATTTTGCAGTTTAAGAATTCTATCGAATGATAATTGCAAATAAAAATTCTCAATTATAAAAAATTCGGTGAGATGGAAATTTTATCATTTGAAAATTATGCTCAATCGAAATTTTGTTGAATAAAAAATTTGATAAATGCAAGTTCGGTTAGATTACTATTATTTTAAATGGAAATTCTGTTAAATAAAAATTCCTTTTAAATAAGAAGTCCGATAATCGAAAATTTTTTCTAATTTAAATTAAATTTTTTAATTTTCTATTTATTTGTATTTATTTTTAATTTTTCTAATTTGAATTAAATTTTGATAAATAGAGTTCGGTTCAATAGAATTTTAATTTATAAAAATAAAGTGTAAATACTCCTTTATTTCAAATCATTTATATTAGAGAAAAGATGTTTTTTATTAAAAAAATTTATTTTTATTATTATTATTATTTATTATTTTATTATTTTTTTTTAATAAAAAAAACGTCTTTTCTAAATTTTAATTTATAAAAAAACATCTTAGAACTTTGCTCTAGAAGAAATAATTGCAAAAACCCTGATTTCAGTAGAGAACATTTCAGAATTCGTGTAATTACAAGACTTTTCAATTGAAAAAAAATCGCAATCGTTTTGTTTTCAATTTACATATTCTAAGTCTCAATGAATTCGTCACAAAGGCAAAGTAGTAATTTAGTGAAAAGATCATTGTGTACATACCTTAGAGAGTACCACCAAAGAGGATGTCTATTAATGTCACTTCTTTCTCTCTCTTTCACTCTCTCATTTCATTCTCATTTATTGCAAATTAAAATGACTACTTTCACGTCCCTTAAAGACAAAATTGCTCCCGACTTAATAAATTATTAAGTCAGTCAAAAAAAAGAATTATTTTTTGAATGAAATGATATATCTAAATATAAATAACAGAGGGCAAAAAAAATGACTTTATAGCTCAAAGTTTTAATATATAGCATTTCAGGTAAATAGCAATATACGTAGTAGCGAGAGACATGACATTTTTATCGTCTCGTATATCGAAATGTAAATGTAGTTTGTAACGCCATGGTCACTGATGGCATAGGTATTTTACAGCTGATTTCAGTATTGATATCCTTGCCCTAAACGTCGTATCGCGCTTATCTCCTCTCTCGCTCTCTTTTTTTCCGAATATTTACCCTCACTCCTTTTTTTTTTATTAAATTCTCTTCGTGTCTTTGTCTTTCTCAGTCAGGATCGAATTCTTCTTCTTCTTCTTTTATTTCATTCTGCTTCTTCCCTCCCGCCAACACTCTCTCTTTCTTCACGTTACCTCCCCCCCCCTCACGTTTGAACTCGATTTACTAACACAAACACTTAAGTCACATAAAGTATCATCCATTCTACACCTGCAAGGATAACGAAGAGAAGTACTTAAGTCGAAGCCCCTTCTTCAGTTAATCCCCGATCACCTCGAGCCAACTTTGTTAACAGAAAGAAAGTCGGGGTAAAAAGAAAAGAAGAAAAAAAAATACGCGAGACTAATGAACCGCCAAGTGACTTTATGCCTGCGCACCTCCAGGCGAAAGATGCTGTAAAACAAAGTAATGTTTATTCAAAATAATAATTATTGAATAACAAAATCTGAATTTTTTTTTTTTTTAATTTATTATGAATGGTTATGGAAATAAAGAAAATTGCAATTAAGTAAACTTTATCGTTGACAATACACGATAATGGATATTTTTTTTCTGAGGAAATATAAACGAATATTAATCCCCCCATTACATTTTGCGATTAATGAGATCTCTCACATTTCTTCTTCGTTTATGTAGATATATTACTGGGTGGTATAATTACACATTGATAGATTCATTTTTTATATTTGTTGAAAACTTGTTCTTTTTCTTTCCCTACCGTTTTCAAGCTTAATGATGATAAGTATTCAAATTACGAGTTTTCTTAATTAAGAATTCATTTTAATTTGCGATAAATTGTTTTTTATAAAGATTGTTAAAATAAATGTTAAGTTCATTAGGCCCCTTGGAATCGAATGACCCGCATCGAACTTGGCTGGTGGGATTTTTATTCATTTTTTTTTTTTTTTTTTTTTTGCTTGCTTTTTTTGTTTACGTCTTGAAATTCGCCAGTTAAAAATTTTAAGAGAAAAAAAAGTGAGCTGCTACCGAGCGCGAATTCGCCACGCACGATTCGAGGCAAACTAAGCTGAAAGTATAGTGTAATATATATATGAGGACATTGAAATCTCGTCGAATTTGAGATTATTTGGGTAAATATTGATTATATTTTATGTAATTCGGTATCTAATTATGAACGGATTATAATTTCGATTTCTTCTTTGCTTTGGATTGTGTTTTTATTTTCTATTTTTAGACTATATAATTAATTATTCAGAGATATTATTTTCGATCAAGATTTTGTAATACGTGAAGCAATATTATATGAGATTTTATTTTAAAAAAGAAATTGAATTCGTTCGGAAGTTTGGAGAATTTAAAGAGTTTTTCTAGTTGATCAAAATGCAAAATAAAAATTTAAAAATTGATAAGTTTAATTCTAAACTGAAATTCCAATACTTAAAAATTCTATTTCTTTGTACACAAGCTATATTTTATATATTCTGAATTTGAGCGAAAAAAGAATTTTTTTCCCCAACTTTAATAAACATATCGGCCAGCACAAAGGCAAAAACGAAATGAAACTTTCGACGTATAGGTATATAAAGAAAAAAAGACGAGCCGTATTTTTTTATTCGAATTTTATAGAAACAGTAATTCAACTCCTCATCAAAATCAAAAAATCGTGTATCACATGTAAAAAAAAAGAGTACAAAATTTAGAAAATATAAATGTCAAAATTCGTCACGCGTCACCAAACTCTTCAGAAATATTCCCCCTGTGCCTCGAAGAGGCCGCTTTACTTTTTTCCCATAAGGGAATTTGGATGTT
Source organism: Leptopilina heterotoma (assembly GCF_015476425.1). NCBI lineage: Eukaryota > Metazoa > Arthropoda > Insecta > Hymenoptera > Figitidae > Leptopilina > Leptopilina heterotoma. The sequence goes on from NW_025111200.1 coordinate 295,831, forward strand.
TGACAATAAATCACTGGCTGACAATAGGATTTCTATTTTTTTTTTTATAGTCTTTTGTTTTCTTTTTGCACTAGGTCAGTTTTTTGTTTGCCTCATAAACTATGAAGCTACCACAAATTCTAATACAGAACCTTCAATTTCAATTTCAAATTATTTGCAAAATTCAATTATTTTCATAAATAATAATATTCATCACAGAAATTCAAATATTTTCAAAAATTTAAGGGGAGGTACCACCCCCAACTTTGATCCCTTTAAATTTTAATTATCAAAGAAGATTATATTTTTTTTCTTGCACTATTTTTAACCCAAAATTATATAGGATAGTCAAAAGTTTGAAAATTAAATTTCTGAAGAGGTTAGAATTTTTATCTTTTAACTCGTTGCATATTTTTGCAAATCCATGCGAGAGGTTCTTTAAAATTATAAAATAAGCTTAGAAAAAAATTTTCATTAAAAAATATTAAAAATTGTAAGAGAAGATAAGATTAATTTTAAATATTCAAATTTTAATACTTTTGACATTTTTTCAAAGTTCTACACCAATAATATTCAATAAAATAATAAAATTCGTTGCAATAATTAAATTATTTTCATAAATAACTTTTAATTCGTCGCAGAAAATTCATTATTTTCAAAAAATTTTCAGTAATTCTAAAAAAGAATTCAATTGTCTTAGTAAAAAACAATATTCTTCCCATAAAATCAATTATTTTAAGAAATTTTAATAATATTCTTTTCTAAAATTCAAAAAGAATTCAATTATTTTCATAAATATCAAAATTAATCACGAAATTTCAATTATTTTGAAAAGTAATAAAATACTTTGCAAAAATTAAATTATTTTGAAAATTTTTGAAAAATTCTTTTCAAGAATTAAATTATTTTTGTAAATAGGTAGCAAAATTATTCTCAAAAAGGCAATTATTTTTAAAAATTTTAATAAAATTCCTGGCAAAATTTCAATTATTTAAACAATTTAATAAAATTCTTCGTATGAATGAAAATATTTTCCTGAACTATTATTTTAATTGTTTTCATGAATTCAATTATTTTCAAAAATTCTAATAAAATTCCTCAAAAGTTTTCTGTTATTTTTAAAAATTGTCATAATTTTTTAATGAAATTACACGAAAAAATTCAAATATATTCAGAGAATTGAAAAAAATAGTCCTAAGAAATTCAATTATTTCTAAAAATTTAAATAAAATTTCTTTAAAAAAAATTCTATTATATATTAAAAAAAAATTTGGACAAAATTCTTTACAAGATTTAGGTAATAAAATTTTCAATACAATTCTTCTCAAAAATTCAATTTTTTTCACAAATAATACATTTTTTTATGGAGATTAAATTATTTAAAAGATTTTAATCTTTAATTTTATTTAAGATTTTAATAAGATTTTTAATTTTTAATTTTTTTTTATTCAATTATTTACATAAATAATAAAATTTCTGTCGAGAATTCAATTATTTAAAAGAATTTTGATAAAATGTTTTATAAATTTCAAAAATTATAATAAAATTGATTATAGAATACAATTATTTTCGTAAAATATAACATTCTTCCTTGGAATACAAATATTGTCAAAATTGTTTGTAAAAATCTTTTAAACAATTCAATTATTTTCGTAAAAAATAAAATTCTTTGAAGCAATTCAATTATTTAAGAAATTTTAATAAAAATCTTCCCAAGAAATAAATTCTTTTCAAAAATAAACATTCTCACAAAACTTCAATTATTTAAAGAAAAAATTTAATAAAATACTTTGTCAGATTTAAATTATTTTCAATTTTTTAATGAAATGTCTTGATAGAATTTAATTTTTTTGAAAAAGTTTTTAAAAATTCTGAGCAATTGAATTATTATTTAAAAACATTTAAATAAAATTCTTCACAAGAAGAAATTAATTATTTTCGGTATTTTTTTCAAGGACCTTATCATTAGTAAAATTATGGATGACTTTTTGCTTCAGCAATTATAGTAAGAAATAACTAATTATTAGTAGAGAATCAATAATTAATAGTAATTAAATAACTAAAATAATATTATTTGCAAAAATTGAATATTGTCAAAAAAAAATAAAATTCTTCTTAAGGATTCAATTACTTGCACAGATAATAATAAAACTCATTGCAGAATTTCAATTATTTTTAATACAATTTTAATCAAATTTCTCGAAAATTGTAATTATTCTTAAAAATTTTATTAAAATTCGTCGATAGAATTCAATTATTTAACAATTTGTTTATAAAATTTTTTATGGGAATTGAATTTTAAGAAATATTCCATCATTCAACAAATTATTTGATTGCATTTTATTTGTATTAAAATAATGAAATTCTAGTCGAATTTTCTAATAAAAATTGATTTTCATTTTATGAAAATTAATTTCAGTTAATATTTTAAATAATAATTGAATATTAAAAGCAATATGAACTTTTAGAAATAATTGAATTTTGAAATGAATTTTTTTGAAAAAGTTTAATTCAATTTTTTTAATATTATTTGAAGTTTTCATTTTCTAATATTTATTTAATTGAAGAATTTACGAATAATTGAAATCTCGTGAAATTGAAAATTGTAAACAAATGAATTTGAAAATTGTCAAAGAATTTTTTCGAAAATTATTAAAAATTAATATAGATAATCGATTTAAAGAAGAATTTTATTTAAAAATTCTTGTAAATAATAATTGAATTGTAAATGATTTTATCACTCGGTCATCTTTAATTATTTAAAAAACATTAAGACATCGATCACTCCGAGTCGAATCACTCCGAACTCGGAGTTATCGATATCTTGTTATCTAATTTTTCATGTTTTATAGTTATGAAAAATTTAATTTATAGTTTTAAGTAAAATGTTCTCTTATTTGACTCGGATTGGTGATTGGTTATATTTTGGTCATTAATTGGTCTGTAATTTTCAATTTTTGTTTCGTAACGTCCGTATTTTTAAATATTTTCACTGGGTTCGAGTTCTGAACATATCAAAATTGTAGCGAAGCAACATTTGAAGAATTTAAGTGAACGGTTCCTTAGTTACATCAGTGGTAAAATATTGTTGCACTTCGGCAAGTACATTGAGAGAAGGAGAGAAAAAAGGGAGAAAAAAAAGGATATAGAAAAAGAGAGTCAGCTTTCGACACATAGGCGAGCCGCATAGCATTTCATTGCGCTCGATACGATACGCCAGTAAAAAAAACGCCCAGGGTTCGGACAGTAAAAAATGTAACTGGTAATTTCGTTAGCCGTTGCGAACTGGATGGCGCTGGGTGTTCTCTGGGATATGTTGGTGGGACAGTAATAGGGCGAATCTGTCCAGCCTGACGGTTTTTTATGGGTTTACGATGCGCGGATTCATCATCCGATATATTACTACAACAGCGAGAGACTCACCATCTCCGATGTCACTGCGTTAACCTAACGACCCTTCAAGGAAAAATTTTTAGGGACGCCCGTCAACATCATACCAATACTGCTTTTAAATTTACTTAAAATCAAAAAAATTTACTTCATTTCAACTTGTGCTTGTGTAATGCTTGTATATCATAAAACCGAAAATAGAAAAGAATTTATTGCATTATCCAGGAAGAAATTAATAATTAAATATTAATTAAATAAATAAAACTAATTTTTATAGATTTACTTTTTTAGAAAAATTATTTTCTTATAGAAAACATTTTTTCGAAAAATGTTTTTTAATTGATTCGTAAATTTCGGAAAGGATAACTCTAAAAAATTATTATTTAAAAACTAATATTATGCCTCTTGTCAACTAAACAATTTTATCTTTATTTTTAATTAAAAATACTTTAGTTTCATTGTATTTTTTCAATTTAAAAATAGCACTCCTCCCTAAAAAACTAATTTCAAGAAATCAGGATAAAAAATAAAATTATGAAACACACTTGAAAAATTCATTTGTTGATGGATAGGAAAGTAGAAAAAAAATGGAAAAGTGTCTCATAGATTTTAGAACGTCAAGAGTTGGATACGTTGGTCCTTATTGAAATATTCACAAAAGGGTCGATTGTAGCTTTATCTGCAGTTTGATTGTAGATTATTGATGTAGCTCCCCGTGTTCGTTCGTCCAAGCGGGAGCGCCGTCGCCCGTAAAAAAACTCGAAAAATCGACGGTAAAGGGACGTACCACCCCTTCTCGCCCAGACACCCCCGACTGAATGCATGTCTATACGTTAAAAAAAAAAGGTAGGAAAAATCGTCCGGTTATTCACGTGTATTGGTGTGTTCACTAAAACACTCACTCACACACAAACACACACACACGACAGAAAGAAGCGCGTCTGCGAGAGCATTGGCACAAAACGGGGGCTGCTGTTTTCACGCATGTAATCTCTATATTTCACATACTTTTACCATTAGAGCCGATTCACAAGTGAGCAAACAATGCGTCTCAATTCTTCCCAATATGCGGTGCAAAAGAATTTTTGGCACACTTTCTTCTTTGTTAAAACTTGTCATTTCTCACTAGTTATAATATTATACATACACTTACGATAAATACTTTGAAAAAAAATTTATTTGATTCAAATAACAGATTTTTGTACTAACAAAGTTATCTATTATTAAATAATATTCACTTGAGACAAGTAATTTTTTTAATCAAATAAATTATTTTAAAAATACGAGCATAATGAAATTCAATATGGAGATGCTACTCTCCACCTGCGAACGCCAAGGTCACCGCTAGATGGCAGTTTAGTTCTTTCCTGGAATTTCTCCTGCCACCTGGTGGCGACCTTGGCGTTCTCAAGTGGAGAAATTAAATCACCATTTTATCGCTTATTTAAAATGTTTTAATAGAATTTTTTTTTGAAAAAAATTAATTTTTTTCTAAAATTTTGATAATAATTGTTTATAGAAATTCAATTATTTTCATAAATAATCAAATTTTTTACAGTCGTTCAATTATTTAAACAATATATTAATAAAATTCCTTGAAAGAATTCAATTATTTTCATAAATAATATAATTCTTCGCAGGATTTCAATTATTTAAACAAAATATTAATAAAATTCATTGCAAGAATTTACTTTTTTTCATAAATAATATAATTCTTCGCAGAATTTCAATTATTTAAACAAAATATCAATAAAATTCGTGTCAAGAATTCAATTATTTTCAAAAATAATATAATTCTTTGCAGGATTTCAATTATTTCTAATATAATTATAAAATGCATCCCTGGAATAATGTAAATATTTTTTAAAATTTTATTAAAATTCTTCGAAAAAAATCAATTCTTTTCAAAAATTTTGATACAATTCTTTAAAACAATTTAATTATTTTTAATGCAATGTTAATAAAATTTTTCGAAAGAATTCAATTACTTTTTAATAAATTTTAAGAAACTTGTATAAGAATTGAATTATTTTCAATAGAATTTTAATTAAATTTGTCGAAAAAATTTTCAAGAGTTCAATTATTTTAAAAATTTTTTATAAAATTGTTTATAAGAATTCAGTTGTTTTCAATATAATTTTAATTGAATTTCTCAAGTAATTTAATTATTTTCTCAAAATTTCCATAAAATAATTCAGAACAATTAAATTAATTTCAAAAGTTTTAATAAAAAACTTACTTCTGTGGAAAAATAATAATAATGATTAAATATTTATTTAAAAAAACTTGATTTTCCGAATAATAATATTTATCACAAAAATTCAATTATTTTCAAAAATTTAAATAAAATTCTTTGCATTTCAATTATTTTTATAATAAATAAAATTTGTTTTTGGAATTCAATTATTTTCATCTCAGAATTTCAAATAAATTCCTCGAAAAATGCAATTATTCTTAAAAATTTTATTAAAACTCGACGAAAGAATTCAATTTTAAGAAACTGTCAATTATTCAATAAAATAATAAAATTCGTTTGCAATAATTCAATTATTTTTATAAATTCTTTAAGTAATTCTGAGAAAGAATTCAATTGTCTTGGTAAAGAACAATATTCTTTTCATAAAATCAATTATTTTAAGGAATTTCAATAAAATTCAATTCCAACATTCAATTATTTTGATTAATATCAAAATTTATCGGAAGATTTCAATTATTTTGAAAAGTAATAAAATACTTTGCAAAAATTAAATTATTTTCAAAATTTTTTTTTAAATTCTCGTCAAGAATTAAATTATCTTTATAAACAGGTAGCGAAATTCTTCTCTTGAATTAAACTATTTTCAAAAATATTAATAAAATTCTTGGTAAAATTTTAATTATTTAAACAAAATTTAATAAAATTCTTCGCATGAATGCAATTGTTTTCATAAATTATTATTTAAATTCTTCTTGTGAATTCAATTATTTTTAAAAATTTTAATAAATTTCTTCAAAAGTTATCAATTATTTTTATTTTCAAAAATTGTGATAATATTCTTCACGTCAATAAGTTTCAGTAAAATTTTAATTAAATTCCTTAAAAGAAATTAATTATTCTCAATAGTTGTTAATAAAATTCTTCATAAAATTCAATTTTAAGAAACATTCAACTATTCCATAAATTATTTATTTTTGTATTTAAATAATTCAATTCTCGTAGAATTTTTTAATGAAAATGTATTTTAACATGAATTTCGTTTAATGTTTTAGATAATAATTGAATATTAATAGCATTGTAGCGTGAATTTTGAGAAATAATTGAATTCTGTAAAATTAATTTTTTGAAAAAAAAATTTAATTGAATTTTTTTTTAAATTATTTGAAGTCTATTTTCTAATATATATATTTAATTGAAAAATTTCCAAATAATCAAAATTTCGTAAAACTTTTTTAAAAATTATCAAAAATACTTGATTTAAACATGACAAACATTTTTCTATTTATCTATTATTATTTTTAGAGTGAATTAAAATATTCTTTAGGATCAGGGAAAAAATCAAAGTTCAGTCTGGAAAATCAGGAAAAAATAAAATTTAAGTTTGTATCAAACGTGATTATAGAATTATTTTATTTTCTCTTTCTATTGTTGGTAAAATATTAGCGATTCATTTTAAAGGAAGTTGCATGTCCAAGCTGCGAGACTTGGGAATATTAATTATTAGTAACGTATTTAATTGATCGAATTGACTTAGCCTCAAAGTATTAATAGCGGGCCATCGAGTCTGCCTAGTCTAGTTTATTAAGAGAATGCTTCTTAAGTGGCTTTAATTGGCGGAAGATGTAATTATAAGCTTATTATTACAACTCCTTCGCTTTCTCGCTGTCTCAGTTTATTCATAGATGTTTCGCAAAATTTGATGAGATTTTCCTCTAAATTTTCTAAAAACTTTTCCCTCTCTTTCGCCTTAAAAATTTTCCTTAAAACTAAAATAATAATTATTTCCATCAAGTAAATAAGTTTATTTATTATTTAACTATTCATGTGTTTGAAATAAAAATTCTTAATTATTTGATTAAAAAACAAATTTTTTTCTCTTTTTTTCTGAAGTATTCACAAAACTGAATTTTAGTTATTTTAACAGACATTTGATATTTTATTTTTTTTTCGAGCTTTTTGCACTTCCTTCATTTTGTTTGCAGTTGTGTAGTGGAATAGAATCAGATTTCGAAAATAACATATGGAGTATCGAGTATTAAGCAAATATTGATGGGTAACAATTCGATGTGTGTTTGTGTGTATAATATGTATGTATAAGGGAGAAAAGGTATACGTCGTGACCGTAAACTAGAAATTTTATTGGAAGTCCAAAAAACCACGAAAGAAAAATTTATTAACTGTAAATCCCGCACCTATACCACTAATACAGTATATGGAAGCGGTGATTTTATTTTCGTGAAGATTTTTATTATGCGTTCGCAAAATCAGCAATAACTAAACCTTTAGCTATTGCTCGAACTCTGACACACATTCTCACGTATACACATTGAGGCAGCGTCGGGGGGTGGTTGGAAGTGTGCCGTAAAGTAAAAGGGGTACACTTTTTATGCGGCTCTCGAGAAGTGAGACGTTGTAAATTCTGCCATAAGACCGATAAGCGAGCGTAAAAAGTGAAATATCGATATTTTGTTTTACTCGGTTTACTCTACAATTTTATTAATCAGCTCCACTCTCCCTCTCTCTCTCAGCTCAACTCTCAAACATTCATAATTTATGAAACAAAAAATAATTTCAAACACATTTTAAATAATTTTTAAATATACCTAATAACTAAATTAAATACACTCTTTACTTAAATTTTTTCTATTTTTATAATTTTTTATCAAAATCAGATTTGCCACAGGTTAGAGAAGTCAGGGAATTTAGGGAAAAGTCAGGAAAATTGGAATTGGTCAGGAAAATCAGGAAAAAGTCAGGAATTTTTATTAAAAGTACTGGAAAAAATTAATGTATAAAAAAATTCTGAATTTTGGAGTCTTTTTTGTTTGCCTCATAAACTATGAAATTGCCAAGAATTATAATACAAAACCTTCAATTTTTTTCATTTCTATGACAATTATTTCTTTTTAAATAGCTTAATTAAATATTAAATAACTTAATTCTTTAACAACTATTATAATATTATTATTTATGAATTATTTAATCAATGCTTTTACTTAAAAGTTTCAAAATTAATTGGATTTCAAAAGAGTTGCGTTTACAAACTTCATAAATAGATAAACTTCAAAGTTTTCAATTTGAAATTTTAAGAACAACTGATTCCAGAAATTTAATTATTTTCAAAAGTTATAAACTACTTCGCATAAATTCAATTATGTTCAAAATTTTTTTAAAATTCTCGTCAAAATTTTAATTATCTTTATAAATAATAAAATTCTTCTCCAAAATTCAATTATTTTAAAAAAATTTAATAAAATTCTTGTCAAAATTTCAATTATTTTCAAAAATTTTCCTCATTTCAATTATTCTTAATATTTACTATTTTAATATAATTTTCCAAAAGAATTCAATTATTTTAACAAAATTTAAATAAAAATTTTATAGGAATTCAATTACATACCAATTTTTTTATAAATTTCTTTAAACTAATTCAATTATTTTTAATTTCCTAATGAACTTTCCCGATATTCAGAGAATTGAAAAAAATACTCCTGAGAAATTGAATTATTTCAAAAAATTTAAATAAAATTCTTTTTTAAATAATATTACTTAAAAAAATTTGGACAAAATTCTTTACAAGATTTAGTTCAAAAAAATTTCAATTTAATTCTTAAAAATTCAATTATTTTCACAAATAACACATTTTTAATGGGATTTAAATTATTAAAAAAATTTTGAATACAATTCTTCGTAAGAAATCAATTATTTTCATAAATAATAAAATTTTTCTCGAGAATTCAATTATCTTGATAAACAACAGAATTCTTTCCATAAAATCAATTATTTTAAGGAATTTTAATAAAATTCTTTTCCAAAATTCAAATATTTTGATTAATATCAAAATTTATCACAAGAATTAAATTCTATTGAAAAGTTATAAAATACTTTGAAGAAATAAAATTATTTTTGAAACTTTTGAAGAATTCTTGCCAAGAATTAAGTTATTTCTCTAATTAGGTAGCGAAATTCTTTTCAACAAGTATAAATTATTTTTAAAAATTTTAATAAAATTCCTCGAAAAATTCGAACTATTTAAACAATTTAATAAAATTCTTCGCATGAATGCAAATTTTTTCCTAAATTATTATTTTAATTCTTTTCATGAATTCAATTATTTTTAAAAATTCTAATAAAATTCTTCAAAAGTTTTCATATTAAAAATTGTCAGAATTTTTTAATGAAGTTTCACGAAAAAATTCAAATATATTCAGAGAATTGAAAAAAAATAGTTCCGAGAAATTCAATTATTTTAAAAAATTTTGATAAAATTCTTTATAAATTTCAAAAATTATAATAAAAATGATTATAGAATACAATTATATAACATATAATATAAATATAACATTCTTCCTTAGAATACAAATATTGTCAAAATTGTTTGTAAGAATCTTCGAAACATTTCAATTATTTTCGTAAAAAATAAAATTCTTCGAAGCAATTCAATTATTTAAGAAATTTCAATAATATTCTTTTCAAGAATTTAATTCCTTTCAAAAATAAACATTCTGACAGAAATTCAATTATTTACAAAAAAATTTAATAAAATTCTTTGTGAGATTTCAATTATTTTCAATTTTTTAATGAAATGTCTCGATAGAATTAAATTTTTTTTTTTAATTTTTTAAAAATTCTGAGAAATTTAATTATTATTTTAAAAAATTTGAATAAAATTCTTCACAAGAAATCAATTATTTTCATAAATAATTTCTCTGGAATTCAATTGTTTTCACGAATAAAATTCTTCACAGAAATTCAATTCTGGAAAAAATTTTTTAATTAAATTCGTTGCAAAAATTCAATTATTGTCATAAATAATATAATTCTTTGCAGGATTTCAATTATTTTTTATTTTTAAATAAAATAATAGAAAATTGCATTTATTCTTAAAAGTTTGTTTTAAATTAAAACATTTAAATTCGCCGAAAGAATTCAATTATTTTTAAAAATTTTGATGAAATTCTTCATAAAAATTCAATTTTAAGAAATATTCAATTATTTAATAAATTATTTATCTTTGTATTTAAATAATTGAATTCTCGAAAAATTTTCTAATAAAACTTGACTAAATAATGAATTTTACTTAAAATTTTAAATTATAATTTGAATATTAAATGATTATAGCGTGAATTTTTAGAAATAATTAAATTTTGAAAATGGTTCAAAATTAAAATCTTTAAAAATTTGAATTTATAGTTACAATATTCTTATGATATCAAAATAATGATTTTATCACTCTGTCATCTTAAATTTATCATAAGTTATTGAATTTCAGAAGATTTGTATTTGAGAAACTTAATTCCTATAGAAAAATAATAATGATTAAATATTTATTTAAAAAAGAAGTTATTGATGTTTTCAAAGAATTTTACATTTAAAGAAATTCATAAATAAATGTATAATAGAACATTTTTTTTGAGTATCCAATAATTTTTAGAGTAAATTAAAATATTCTTTTGGGTCAGGGAAAAAGTCAAAATCAGTCAGGAGAAAGTCTGGAAATCAGGGAAAAACAAAATTAAATTTTTGTGGCAACTCTGAATATACTTTTCGTTAAAAATCACTAATTGAAAATTCGTAAAAATGTTTCAAATCCCATTTTCCTTACAGTTTCCACATTGAATTCCGGTTTGATTTTTTAATTTCAACAACCAAAAAAAAATTCACAATCTTCCAGAGTAGTTATATTGTCATTGCTCGTAAAAAAGGTTCTGAGTGAAATTTTTGTCCCTAAAAGCAAAACGAAAAAAAAAATTTCCTATTTGACTTTCGATTGTATCACTCATAGAATAACAGTACAGTTAAAAATTTCCGACTGGTGTTACGATGGGGGTTTTAGATTCAAGATTGAAATTTTCGATTTCCTAGGACAGAGGGTAAAGTACAAACTCGCACTTGTAATCGGAAGGTAGCATAACCATATGGAGTTATCAAATTGATCAAGCCAAAATAATCTGTGCGCCAGTTATGTGCCATAAACGCAGTGTATGAGCAATACTCCGAAATGTATGTATATATATATATATATGTATGTGTATATAGATATATATCCATGGAGTTGCCCATCCTGAAGAACATAACATAACCCAGTGTCACGCGCAGAGCTTTACAGTTACCATCTCATTCCATCTCTTCCCTCCTCCCTCTAACCTTTCATCTATAACCCTACCCCGCATCTTTCTCTGACACTACACCCCCTTTAGCACGTATGACCTATGCAATTTATATACACGTGTGTATGTGTGTGTGTAAAATCATAAACATTAATTTTCATTACTGAAATGTAAACTAAATGTTGAACCAATAATTGAACGATTATTAGGAAAAATAATTGTAGTTGTCAAATTTTTATTTTATTTATTTACTTTAATATTTTTAGTATATTTTAATATTTAGTTAATCAGGGTTGCCACAAGTCAGGAAAAATTAGAAAAAAGGCAGGGATTTTTATTAAAAGTTCTGGAAAAAATTCAATTTTTAGAATTTATAAGAATATTCTGAATTTTGGAGTCTTTTTTGTTTGCCTCATAAACTATGAAATTGCCAAGAATTATAATACAATACCTTAAATTTTTTTTTTCTATGACAATAATTTCTTTTTAAATAACTTAATTCTTGAAGAACTACCATAAAATTATTATTTATAAATTATTTAATGAATAATTTTAGTTAAAAATTTCAAAATTAATTTCATTTCAAAAGAGTTGCGTTTACAATCTTCATGAATAGATAAACTTCAAAGGTTACAATTTGAAATTTTAAGAACAACTGATTCCAGAAATTTAATTATTTTCAAAAGTGATAAACTGCTTCGCATAAATTCAATTATGTTCAAAACTTAAAAAACATTCTCGTCAAAATTTCAATTATCTTTATAAATAAGAAAATTCTTCTCCAAAATTCAATTATTTTCAAAAAATTTAATAAAATTCTTGTCAAAAATTTCAATTATTTTCAAAAATGTTCCTCATTCCAATTATTTTTAATATCTACTATTTTAATATAATTTTCCAAATGAATTCAATTATTTAAACAAAATCTTAATAAAAGTTTCACAGGAATTCAATTATTTACGAATTTTTTGTAAATTTATTCGAACCAATTCAATTATTTTTAATTTTTTAATAAAGTTTCTCGAAATAATTAAAATATATTCAGAGAATTGAAAAAAATAGTTCTGAGAAATTCAATTATTTTGAAAAATTTAAATAACATTCTTTTAAAAATTCTATTATTTAAAAAAATGGTGACAAAATTCTTTACAAGATTTAGTTAATAAAATTGCAATTTTAATAAAATTTTCCTATACAATTCAGTTATTTTTAATACAATTCTTCTTAAGAATTCAATTATTTAAAAAATTCAAAATAAAGTGCTTCGCAAGAAATCAATTATCTTCATAAATAATAAAATTTTTCTTGAGAATTCAATTATTTAATAAAATTTTGATAATACACTTTATACACGGAGAGAGAATATATATTAAATTTTGTAAAAATATTTTCAAATTGGGGGAAAAAATGCAACAAAGCGAAATTTTGATATAGAAAATACTAAACTTTAAAAAAAGTTTTGTGAAATTTATTAAAGTTATATTAGAATTTAATTAATATTCTTGATATTTGATATAATTATACTAAATTTCACATAAGTTTTTTTAAAGTTTAGTATTTTTTATATCAAAATTTCGCTTTGTCGCACTTTTTCCCCAATTTGAAAATATTTTTACAAAATTAAATATATATTCTTTCTCCGTGTATAAATTTGAAAAATTATAATAAAGTTGATTATAGAATAGATACAATTATTTACGTAAAATATAAAATTCTTCCTAGGAATACAATTATTGTCAAAAATGTTTGTAAAATTCTTCCCAAGAATTAAATTCTTTTCAAATATAAACATTTTCAAAGGAATTTAATTATTAAAAAAATTTTTTTTAATTCTTTGTCAGATTTCTATTATTTTAAAATTTTTAATTATTATATTATTATTATTATTATTATTATTATTATTTTCAAAAAGTTTTTAAAAAAATCTGAGAAATTTAATTATTTGGAATAAAATTCTTCACAAGAAATTAATTCTTGTCTTTGATTCGGAATGATCGATTTCTTCATGTTTTATAATAATATTTCCATAAGTTATTGAATTTCAAAAGGTTTGAATTTGAAAATCTTAATTCCTATAGAAAAGTAATAATGATTATATTTTTTTTTAAAAGAAGACATTAATATTTTTGAATAATTTTACAATTAAAGAAATTCGTAAATAAATGTAATAGAACATTTTTTTCAGTATCTAATAATTTTTGGAGTGAATCAGAATTTTCTTCCGGGTCAGGAAAAAAATTAAAATTTTGTCTGAAAATCAAGGAAAAGTTAGGAACCTTGTAGATACAAAAAACATATTTTCGAAAAAATTGCGAATGGATTTTAGAACCTACCAATTTTGAAGAAAAATAAAAATCCAAAAATATTCAGAATATTTTCTGACCGATTTTACTTTCAGACCATTGATTTTTTCTACAAAAATTACTATAAAAATAATTTAATGGAAGATTTAAATCATTTTCTTGATAGAGTTAAAAATATAGTCCGATGCTTCATTTAATTTGTGAAAAATTGTGACACTCTCTAAAGCAAAGTATACTCAAGAAATAAGAAATATAATTATAATTTTTCAAATGAAAGAACATAAATGGGATCAACTCTAAATATAAACTACAGGTGTTTAAGTTTTTATTACACCTGGAATAATTAATAAAAACTGATTTTAATTTAAAAATAAACACGGAAACTTTTAACTAAGATAAAAATAACAAAAACATAACCTTAAAATTATTTGCTGTTTTGGTACCTTTTCTTAGAACGCGTCACATTTTAATTCGTAATGTTAATTATTTATTTTAAATTAGTATAATTTTTTTTTACTTTCCACTTTGTTAATTTGGAAATGTAATTTTTTTATTTACTTTTTCATATAGTAACGCCATTATTGTAGAGGCGCTGCTGTTGCTGAAATTAAAGATTTGGCGCGAATTTAAAAAAAATTAAATTAAAAATACATTGTAAAATTAGGTAAGACTATAAAAAGTTTCCTAAAAATGTGGTTTCTTTTATGTAGTCACACTTTTAACACAAATGGTGAAAAATTACAAATTTTGCGTTAATATTGCCTAGCAATTATTTTTTTTGATAAATATTTATTTGTGTATTTAAAAAAATTATCTTAATAATAAATAATCTTTATCCAAATTTTTTGATAATAAATATTTATTTTTTTGATTTCAGGTTCGCAGCCTCCGAATATAGTGATTGCCCTCGGTAGTGTCGTGTCGGTTGTGCAGTGATTAAAAGTGCTTAGCTCCGGTAGTGTTCACCTCTTTTTTTCACTAATTCCCTAATCGAATGTTAGGATTTTTTCTCACGTTTTCCGAAAAAAATTTTTTGGCAATCCTATTCGTGTCGCGCCGCGTCGGTTTTCGGAAATTAGCTCCGGGCAGGTTTCGAATTTTTTAAAAATCGCGTTCGAAGTTCTTATAGGGTAGTTCGAAACGTTTTTTCGTTCTTTGTCTTCGTTCAAATGGACAAATCGTTTCGCGCGCGTACGAGTCTCTTAAAATCGCGATCGTTTCATTTTTCAAAAAAAAAATAGTTTATTCAAAATGAGGGAAAAGGGGGAAGGGGGTTTCTTTTGAGGCTGATTAGACCTGCCTATATCCGGACATATAACCAGGAAAATCAGTTCTCTTTCCTGACTAGTGGCATAAGGACTGCACATCATTTGTGAATTTGTGACAATGGGATTCCCAAGATTCGGAAGACTGAGAGGGTTTGTTTCTACAGTAAAAGGCAAGAATTTAAATTTAAATTTTTGTTTTTATAATTTAAGGGTATTGAAAACGAACCGAAGTTCTATTTTGTATTTATTATTAGTTCAACTATCTTTTAGTAAACAAAAATAAGAAAAATTAGAAAAAATAATAAGAATTTTTAGGTTATTAGGTACATTTGGAAAATCAAAACTACCTATGATAAAAGAGCATAAATATAAATTTAATATAAATATTAAATTTGGAAAGACATTTTTTCAAATTGAGACATTCAAATCAAATTGAGACAAAAAAACAAAAAGTGTTGCGACGCAACACTTTTCGTTTTTTCGTCTCACTTTGATATCCTTAGAAAAAATATTAAATTAAAACTTGAAAAAAAAATAAATAAAAGAATAGTAAATAAATGAGAAAATAATAAAAAAATTTTTTTAAAAATAAATAATTTTATGGTAATAATAATAGTATTAATAATAATTGACAAATGTTAACGATTGTATTTGGAAAAGATTCTAATGGTTTAGATGCTCACATCAGTGCAGAAGAGACACTACATCCGCAGGGTTCTGTCAGGTTACAGTATAATGCAACTCGGGACATAAACGCGTTTATGTGTTGTCATTGCGAGACCCCAGCCTAGTGGGTTTAACTTTATCGACACCACTACCCGCAAATACTAGAAATGCCACTGTCACCAACACCATCAACATCACCCATAACACTCACCATCTTCTTCCTTTGCGCTAAGCACGAAAAATTTTACCTAAATCAAACGCGCAGCACATACACAAACACGCATATCGTAAAATTAATTATCCTTCTGCTCGAGGAAAAAAAATCACTCTCATGATGGTGAATCTCTTTCGAACTCTTCTGCGGTAAGACTCTTGGTCTTTCTCTTTTTTGTGTAGTTTTTCTTTTTTTTTTTTTTTTTTGCGGTCGAAAGAAAATAATGTCGAATTTTTTTTAATAATAATGGAAATTAATGTCTTCAGTATTTATTTGATTTTAAAGTGAATAAGAATATTCCTTCTGGAATATTCAGGGAAAAAGTGAAAGTTCTTATTTTTAGAGTAAATCTTACTATTTTTGAAATAAATTTTTGTAATTTTTATTAAAAAAATTGGCTTTGAAAATAGTAAAAATTATTCTGGAAACAACAATTTTTTATATTTTTTTTTACTATTTTTGAGGGAATTTTCTTCCAAGTCCCAAGTTAATTTTAATAATTTTTTTCTTAAATTCGTATATCGTTAAATTCATGTAATTTTAAAACAAAAATAGTGTTGTAATAAAAATTTTGATTAAAAATTACAAGACAGTCGCGAACTACAAAAATAGATGAAAAAACAATACTTATAATTAACAGAAAGAATTTAAAAAAAAATTAATATTTAATTATCTTTAGAAATAATTAACTTCTTCTCCGAAATTCAATTATTTTCAAAAATTTTCCTCAATTTAATGATTTTCATTATCTACTATTTTCATAAAATTTTCCAAAAGAATTCAATTATTTAAAAAAAAAAATTTAATAAAATTCTACACAAACTTTTAATTATTTTCAAAAAATAATAAAAATTTCACAGGAATTTCATTAATTACAATTTTTTTTTATAAATTTCTTCTCAATCATTCAATTATTTTCATAAAATATGAAAATTTTTACGGGGATTCAATTATTTTCGAAAATAATAAAAGTATTTTTAGGAATTCAATTATTTTCATAACTCATTGCAGAATTTAAATTATTTTTAATAAAATTTTAATCGTATTCCTCGAAAAAATTCTTAAAATTTTTTTTAAAATTCGTCAAAAGAATTCAGTTATTTGAAAATTTATAGATAAAATTCTTTATCAGAATTCAATTTTAAGAAACATTCAATTATATTCAATAAATTGTTATTTTTGTATTTAAAAAATTGAATTCTAGTAGAATTTTGTCATAAACATTGATTTAAAAATGGATTTCAGTTAAAATTTTAGATTATAAATGAATTTTAAAATCATTAGAGCGTATATTTTTAAAAATAATTGAATTTTAAAAAAGTTTCAGATTAAAATTTATGAAAATTTGAATTTTTCATATTTTTAACTAACAATTCTTTGGAATTATTTTTTTTTGAGAAACTTTAAATGCGAATTTCTTTTTAAATTATTTAAAGTTTTTATTTTCTAATATATAGGTATATTAAGTTGAAGAATTTACGAATAATTGAAATTTTGTAAAATTGAATTGTAAACAAATGAATTTGAAAATTCTTGAAGAACTTTTTAAAAAGTTATTAAAAATAATGGATTTATAGGGAGATATTTAGTTAAAAACATGAAAAAAAAATTCAATTTTGGAAAAGTTACAAATTATTGCAAAAATTTAATTATTTTCAAGAGTAATAATACTTTTCGCAAAAATTAAATATTGTTTAAAAAGTAATAAAATTTTTTTTAGGGATTCAATTATTTTTTACAAATAATAAAACTCATTGCAGAATTTCAATTATTTTTAAAACAATTTTAATTGAATTTCTCGAAAAATGTAATTATTCTTAAAAATTTTATTAAAATTCGATGATAGAATTCAATTATTTTCATTAATAATAAAAAGTTTACAGGAATTCAATTATTTACAAATTTTATATAAATTTCTTCGCAATAAAAAATTCAATTATTTTCATGAATAATATCATTTATACAGGGAATCAATTATTTTCACAAATAATGAAACTCATCGCAGAATTTTAATTATTTTTAATCCAATTTTAATCGAATTTCTCGAAAAATGTAATTGTTCTTAAAATTGTTATTAAAATTCGTTGATAGAATTCAATTATTTGAAAATTTTTTGATTACGATTCTTTATGGGAATTCAATTTTAAGAAGCATTCAATTATTCAATAAATTATTTATTTGCATTTTACGGCATTTTATTTGTATTTAAATAATTGAATTCTAGTAGAATTTTCTCATAAACATTGATTTAAAAATGGATTTCAGTTGAAATTTTAGATTATAATTGAATTTTAAAAGCATTAGAGCGTAAATTTTTAGAAATAATTGAATTTTGAAATTAATTTTTTTTGGAAAAGTTTAATTGAATTTTTTTATATTATTTTAAGTTTTTATTTTCTAATATTTATTTAATTGAAGAATTTACGAATAATTGAAATTTCATAAAATTGAATATTGTAAAAAAATGGATTTGAAAATTGTCAAAAAACTTTTTCGAAAATTATTGAAAAACAATTGATTTAAAGAAGAATTTTAGTTAAAAATTCTAGTAAATAGTAATTGAATTGTTCTCTTATTTGACAGACCAATTGGTCTGTGAATGGTCCGTAATTTTTCATTTTTGGTTCGTAAAGTCCGTATTTTTAAATACTTTCACTGGTTCGAACCCTGTACCAGGAATTTTTTTCAGTGTAGTATCAATAGTCGCGTGAGTCTTAGACCTGAAAATATCAATTAATAGAGACTTTCACTAATTAAGATGGGCAAAAGGCAACCCAGATAATATGAGAATAAGAATTTCCACTAATTTCGTCCCTCGAAATATATATACACTAGCTGTCGTACCCGTCTTCGACGGGTTGTAGTTTCTGATAATGCACTTAACAGTGTATCTACCAACCTAGAAAACCGAAAAATAGCCGGGAATTTGATTTGACAGGGAAAAAATAATAATTAGTTACTATTGTCTATTTCATTAGGAAAATAATACCATTTGAAACAGTGACCGACTTTTTATTATCAAATTAGTTATTTTAAACTAATTCAAATGCAGAAAACAATATTTCTCAATTTGTAGTACTTCAATCAATATAATGTAATAAAATAAATCTAAAATTTCCTCCAGTTTTTTGAGTTATAGTACAGTCTAATTCGAACTAATTGTATAGCAAGTAGATCCAGTTTTTCTCGGTTACATTAAATTCCCTGATATTTTACGTCTTTTCTGGTTGGTAAGCACCCTGTTAAATGTATTATTAAAAAAAACCCGTCCAGTAAACCAGGAAAAATTTGGACAAAGCCGGAAATTGTTTTAAACCAAAATAAACACCGTGTTTAACTTTTGTCTTTACATTGATCAAGATATCTCTAAAAGTTAAATCAGAGAGCCCACAAATACTACTGAATTAAGCTTCTTAGTAATTGGTATCAATTATAATTTTTTCAATTTTTTGATATTCAAAACATTTTTATACTTACATCTTCGTTATAAGAAAGTATTTTTGAAAAATTATGCTAAAATGTGACTAAATAACATGTAATACTCAACTATAGAAAGTTTAGAAGCAATCCATGAAAAAATATAAAATTTAGAAATTATTTGTGTTAAATAAATTCATTTATTAGAGTCAAGTATTTATTTAATTAATCCAATTAAGATTTATTTGATTCAACTAAATAAAATTATTTAAACGAAATAAATTCTTATTAGATCGAAATAAAAACTTTTTAAATAAGATATTATTTTTCAAATAATTATAATTACTTGAATCATATAACTTTTTTTAGTGTAGCTATAGTAAACTAAAAGTTATTAATGTGAACGAACATTATCTATATTAATAAAATCAGATTACTATCTGTACATTGCTTCAAACTTAAAAATTTTTATATATTTTTTCGTTTTGAGACATTAGAATTCTAAAAATGTAAAAAAAATTTCTGTCTGTCTGTCTCTGTCTGTATGCAAAACTTTGTTCGCGCATCAATTGAAAACGGTTCAACCAATTAAAGTGAAATTTGGCAGTCTATTAGGTATTAAAGTAACTTACAATCATAGCCTTATCCGATTAAAAAATATTAACTTGAACAAAAGTTATGACATTTTTCCAAAAAATTCAAAAAAAAAAATGCAAATTTTTTATCTTTTGTAAAATGAATGAAAAAACTATCCTTAGCTAACTTTTTCAGATAAATACAACCCATTTCTACGATAAAATTTTTAAAAAAGATGTATTTTGAAATTTTTTTTCGTTTTTTTAGATCAACTTTTTTCTAAGAAAATAGTGATTTTTAATCTTTAAGCAAGCTTTTCAGGAAAAGTTATTAAAGTTTTTTATTTAAAGATCAGTATGTAAAGTAAAAAATTTGCTACATTAAACAAAAATAATTAGCTAAATGCCATAAAAAAGAAGGAAAAATGTTGAATTTTAAGAAATTCGGTTTTTTGAATTTTTGATAATTTTCCATAATTTTAGATTTTTTACCGAAGGGTGGAGACTATTGAATAAGTAAAGTATTTTTTAAGAGCACAAAAATAATAAAGCTAAATGCCATAAAAAGAAGGAAAAATGTTTAATTTTAAGAAATTCATTTTTTTGCATTTTTGCTATTTTTCCATAATTTTAGATTTTTTACCAAAGGGTGGAGATAACAAATTAGGTAAAGTATTTTTGAAGAGCCCAAAAATAATGAAGCCAAAAGCCATAAAAGAGAAGAAAAAATGTTGAATTTTAATAAATTCGGTTTTATGAATTTTTGCTAATTTTCCATAATTTTAGATTTTTTACCAAAGGGTGGAGACTATTAAATATAAGTAAAGTATTTTTTAAGAGTACAAAAATAATGAAGCTTAATGATATAAAAGAGAAGAAAAAAATGTTAAATTTTAAGAAATTCGGTTTCTCGAATTTTTGATAATTTTTGATTTTTTGCTAAAGGGTGGAGACTATTCAAATAGTATAATTATACTACCGAAATAGCTAATGGTAACTAATTATTAATTAATTAATTATTAACTAATTATTAATTATTATTAATTAACTAATTATTAATTATTAATTATTAATTATTAATTATTAATTATTAATTATTAATTATTAATTATTAATTATTAATTAATTTATCCCGGGTATTTTTGATTTTCCAGATTGGTAGAAACATTGTTAAATGTATTGGTAGAAACTAAAACCCGTCGAAGACGGGTACGACATGACAGCTAGTGCTATATATTTTCAAAATTTTTAAAATTCAAAATATATCTTTTGAAATAATTATTGTCATTAATTTTACTTAAATTTTATACAGGGTTAATTTTAGTATTTTTTATTACAATTTAGTCATCAGAATGAAATTTGAGTTTTTCATTTTTTGATCATTAATTAATAAAATATAATAGCAATTTTGAATTCTGTGCAACATACTGACAAAAGTCTCATATTAATTATATGGATATTGTTAATATTCTGACCTAATAGAATTCTTTTAAGAAAGTAAACTTATGATTTCAACAACAAATTTTTATTGTTGACCTAAGAAATACAACCGTATAAAAATTAATTACAAAAAAATTTCAATTTTTAAACTTTTTAATTTTTCAATATTTAAATCTAACACTTTTTATTTGTTATTCAAAATTTTATTATTCTGACGATTAAATCTTCATAAGAAACACTAAAATTAACCCTGTACCAAGTTTAAGTACAATTCACTAAAGTATATGAAAAAACTAAAAATTTCGAATTTTCGAATTTTTGAAAAAATGGCATAACTTTCGTCCATATTAATATTTTTTAATCTACTATCTCTAGGATTTTAAGTTAGGCTAATGCCTAAAAAACTGCCAAGTTTCACTTCAAACGATCGAACCGTTTTTCCGTGATACGCGGTCGAAAATTTGCGGACATACATACACACATACACACATACACACATACACACATATACACATACACACATAATTTTCTTAATAGTATTTTCGCATTCCTTAGAGTGTAAAAAGAAGGAATATAATAGAAATTTTGAATTCTATGCAATGTACAGACAAAAGTCTGATTTTATTAATAAGGATATGGAAAAGTGTCCATAGATTGCCAACATAGAAGAGGTGTTGATCGACGTTGAATGATTGGATTTTATACTTTGAGAACCTGCAAACCATTATGCACCTCACGTTCTCTCGAAGGCTGCATAACATGTATGCCTATATACATACGGCCATAGACCAAAATGTCGTAATTTCGCTTTGAGTTCAGTTTTACTCTGGTCTTCGTACATGCTCATAGCAATATAGATATATGTTTTGAGCTTGGTAGGATGGCGAACGCTATGCTTGTGCATAGCGAGAGCAGGCCTGACCTAATTTACATACATATAAAGCGCATTCGATGTGTTTTAGGGGTCGTAAATCGACGCAGCTACGCGAATCGTTAAACCCTTCCTTGCCACAACACCCTGACGATGCGTGTGGGAGAGAAATGTCCCATAGATTTGTATATAGGTATGCATGTCCTCACTCTCATCAATGTATGAACCCGCTCTCTGTATATATATATATTTCACATTGTATAGTCTTATTCGAGGATCTCTCAATTTCTCTTTTCTCATTGGTCGTTCAGTTTCGAGAGGATAGTTATATATCCCCCTTTTCTACGTTAATAATTACAATTTTCTCAAGTATACCTTTATACCCCTTAATAGTGTGGGATATTTTATTCACATTCCTGGAATGTTCGATTCATATTTTAGGGATATTCCTCATTTTTACTCTCTAAATTTTGAATCAGTTAAAACTCACAGTCAGTGACTTAGTAATCAGTAATCCTGATTTCTAATTTTCTTTTTGAAAATAATACAATAATAATTACTGGATGCAATCACTAAGTTTTGTTAATTAATTGAATCAGTTGACGATGATGATGATCTTTCTTATCCTCAATCGGCTTCAAAGATAAGTTA
The DNA here is from genome assembly GCF_015476425.1 of Leptopilina heterotoma. NCBI lineage: Eukaryota > Metazoa > Arthropoda > Insecta > Hymenoptera > Figitidae > Leptopilina > Leptopilina heterotoma. The sequence goes on from NW_025111200.1 coordinate 318,912, forward strand.
CAATTAAATGTTCAGACATGTTATATCTTGAGAGCAAACGAAAAAATGAAAGCAAATTCAAAAATTATCCCCCCATATAAGGTCGTCTATTTTGGCTTTTATATTTAAAGGCAATTTAAAGGCAAAGTTTTACTCCAAGAAAATGAAGTTATAGTGCAATTGGCAAATTATCTTAAGAGTTGCGTTTTAGATTTATATATATATAAGGATGTTACAAAAGTATCGTCATGAATTTTTGTGCGCGAAATCATATGAATCGTTGCAGTGAAGGCGCGAACGTTTGCCTTTAAAAGAATAAGAAAACACTGTGAATTTTGATTTGCGAGCGTCGAATTGTCGGTAATTTTCAGTAATGGCTCGAACGAACCGTAAAGAAGATACCTCTGACGCACAAAGTAACCACTTTCCAAGCCACCGCACCTTCCCAGTAACTTCATAAAAGCCCCTTTCCCTTCTTCTTCTTCTGCAGCTTCTTCGTCTTCTTCTTCGTCTTCTTCTTCCTTCCCCCTTCTGACACATTCAGAATGATTCCCTATAAAACAGTATATCTCAATTCTCCCAGGCGTTGCACTTGCTCTTAACGCAAACGGTGTTCTTCGAATATCTTACCAAAAAATTTCAATCTTGATTCTTTCGATTCATTTTTTCTTCTTCTTCTTCTTACTCTCAAATAGTTATTCAATTTACTCGATTCAATATAAATCTGTTTTTTTTTTCGTTTTACCAAGAATCGTAAAGTTTTATAGTAAGGGGTAAAAATTAGAATCAGGGGGAAGATTTCAATCGAGAAGAATGGGATAGAATTGCAATAAAATTTGTCCTTAGATGCAGAAAAAAATTGTAACTGAAAACAATTTCTGATTTAGAGATTAATATGGTTAAAACCAAATTATTTATAAATAAATATTTTTGAATATATTTTAAATAATTATCATTATTTAAAATTTACGAAATGATACTGATTACCTATACAATTCAGATTCAATTTTAAACAGTAATAAATTTGTTACAATTGTTCTAAAATCAAGTTGTAGATGATGGAAAATAGATTTTACCATTTGTCCTAATTTTAGATCGTACTAAATAGAGGGAACCATTTAAAATTTTAATAGATCATACTGACAGGATTGAATCACTTAAATTTTGATTTTGAACGACTTGTGACCTAAATACACCATCAAATCGTTGGTGATGAGTAACAGATTGTACCCAAATTGTACTTGAAATTTTAGATGATATACGAAGTAAAGTGTATCATTAATAATCGTAATTTTTTTTTTTTTGATAATACGAAACTGATTTTTATTTTTTTAAATTTTAGTTCAATTTTTAAGTGATCCAATTCTTATTGAATCAATTAATTTTTTCAAAATTTCTTGTACATTTCGAATTTTGAATAATAATAATAATAGTTTAAGACAGTAATAAATTTAAATCAACGAAAATCTCAATAAATTGTAATTTTGATATAATTTATTGGAATTGTAAAATTATTCAAATTTGGATAAATTTTAATTAAGATAGAATTGGAAATTGGAAAAATTTTATCTCGGATAGAATTCAAATTGGGATAAACTTTATTTAGGATAGAATGGAAATTTGGAAAAATTTTAACTCGGATAGAGTTGAAATTTGAATAAATTTCAATTATCGTTCAGTTCATTGTTTTTAAATTTCAATTAATTAGGATAGAATTAAAATTTGGATAAATTTTAATTCGAATAGAACTGAAATCAAATAAATATTTAAATTAAACATATTAATTAAATATATTATTTTAATTAAATATATTAAATTATTTAAATTAGGGGCCGTTCAAAAAATACGTAACGCTATTTTTCTGAAATTTGGACCCCCCCCCCCTCCCCCCATGTAACGCAATGTTGTATACATTAGCGCCATTTTTTCTGTTGACCGTAACAAATAGCTTGACCCCCCCCCTCCCCTCTAAAACGTTACGTATTTTTTTAACGGCCCCTTAAATATAATATTTAAATATAAATATTTAAAATATATTTTATTTATATTTAAATAAATATTTACTTGAATCAAATTATTTTTATTGAAAAGAATTATGTGGTATCTGGACAAATTATTTCTGTATTTGAAGCAAATACCATTTAATTCACTTAAATAAAAATCAATTGATACAAATAAATACTTATTTGATAATGGACAAGTAATAGTTCATTAGAATTAATTAAATTTTTTTCAATGCAGGTTAATTGAAGTAAAAACAAATTAGAATTGGAATAAATTAAATTTTTAACAGAGCAATTTAAATTAAAATTCATTGAAATTTGAACTGAGTAAATTTTAAATGGATAACAAATTTTGATAAATTGATTGATTGATAAAAAGTTGGATCACTTTAAACTTGAATTAAAATTAAAATAAAATAAAATTGAATTAAAACTTGAAAAAAATTGAATTGAACTGGAATTTGTTTAAATTCAAATTTTGATATAATTGAAATTCTAAAATAATTAAAATTCAAATAGGTATTTTAATTTGAATCCTAATTGAAATCTGGTCAAATTTAATTTTATGTTGACTGTAAATGAAGACTAATTAGAATTAGAATAAATTTTATTCTCCATCAAGAAAATAAAATGAAAATTCATTGCAAATTCGGACTGAGTAAATTTTAAATGATTAACAAATTTTTATTAGTTGATTCGTTAAAAATTAAATCATTTGAAAACTGAATTAAAATTTGAATAAAATTGAAATTCAGATTATATTGGAAATTCGGTGGAATTGAAATTGGAATAAATTGTAATTGAGATTGAATTGAAATTTAGATAAAATAAATGTTGGCTATTATTGAATATTGAGGACTTTTGGAAAAAGAATATTATTTTAGAATTAGAATAAATAAAATCTAAATTTTTGGTATTAATTTGTTTTGTACTTTAGTATCAACTTGATACTTTCAAGAAAACTGTGATTTTCTATTTAGTATAATTATGAATTTTTTTTAATAAAAATAAAATATTCTTAACATTTTAAATGCATAGTTTTTTTAAGGATATCAAATTTAGACAAAAACACGTATCGAAAATGTTGCGACGCAACACTTTTTATTCGTTTTTTGTCTTAATTTGATATCCTTGGAAAAACTGTGTCTAAATCAGTGGAAATTTTACTGATTTCAATTCCACTGATACGTGAAAGAGAACATGGAATTTTCACCGATTCAAATTTTGAAGTCTAGGAGGTCAGAAAAAAAATTAAAAATCCGCCTAAAAATTAGGAAAAACACAATTTTTTCTGTCAGACACATTTTTGCATTAAATTATCATAAAATTAGAAAAAAGCAAAGAAAAGAGAAAAGTAAAGAAAAGAAAGAATAGTGAAGAAGAGTTAAAGAAGAGAAAACTGTCACAACTGGAAATTTAGGAGAAAATTTTCGTTTGTAATAAAACAAATAATTTTATATATACACGAAGACTATTAAAATTGAAATAGTTGATTTGTAGTGTATCTAAAAATTTTTGGGATCATTCCTGCAAATCTTGTTGTAGTTATACGACCGGTTTGGTCAATAGTTCCCAAAGGTTATACACGATAGAATATAGGGTTCCTCTGCATTTTCGGACAATATTTCAACGCGCGTCCTGCCCGGTAGCTTCGATCATTAAACGTGCGAATATAGCCTCATAATATTGCAATCCGCGGCCATAATTTTCGTCGTTTTATAGTTCAAACTGCAACCTACGTTGCGGCAGCGGCGCTCAAGCTTTCAACTTGAACGCGCCATTCCGTTCAAGTTGTACCGGGTGATCATAAAGCTTCCTCACTTATTCAACGATAGGGGAATGTATATGCATCCTCCTCTCTCAAAATAGGCGCTGGTTTCAAACACCTCGTACTGGATCATTAACCAACTGCAATTCGCACGATAACATCTTACGATGCCTCCTAGACGATTTCAAATTATATCCCACCCTTTTGACCTTTATCTATAAATACTATTCAAATATTATATTTACTGTCACTATTCTTTTTTTCAAAATTACTACATTTAATTTTTAAAAAAAAATTATTCATTTTATAGTGTGGGATTTATAGAATTAAGCTCTAAATTTTAATTTAGTCTAAATAATTTCTAATTAGTTTACTAGGTTTAATTAGTCCACTAACACACGTTGGAAAAGTACATGGAAGTATCCTCTATAGAAATTCCATGGAATTTCCATTGAGATTTCGATGAAATTCTGCAAGGTTTAAGTTTTAATATTATTTTTAACATTTCTATTATAATTAGAGTCTAATTATTTTTGTTACAATTTATTTGCAAAACTCAAAAAACAGTTTTATTACATTTACGAATTTTTATATATTACGAATTTATTTAATTGTAAAACTATTCAATTATTTTGCCAAATAATAAAATTTTTCACAAGATTTCAATTAGAAAATTCTACGAGAATTCAATTATTTAAATACAAAAATAAATAATTTATTGAGTAATTCAATGTTTCTCAAACTTGAATTCTCATAAAGAACTTTATCAACAAATTTTTAAATAATTAAATTTTTGCGACGAATTTTAATAAAATTTTTACAATTAAATACATTTTTCGAGAAATTCGATTAAAATTGTATTAAAAATAATTAAAATTCTTCGACGAGTTTAATTATTTATAAAAATAATTAAATGTTTACGTAGAATTTTATTAAATATTTTTAAATAACTGAATTCTTTTGAAAAATTTTATTAAAATAGTAGATATGTATTGAAAAATCATTGCATTGAAGAAAATTTTTGAAAATAATTGAAATTTTACAGTTTTATTAAAATTTTTGAAAATAATTAAATTTTGGAGCAGAATCTTATAACCTTTGAAAATAATTGAAATTTTTTTTAATACAAAAATAAATAATTGTTCGAGTGATTGATTATTTCTTTTAAAACTTAATTCTTTTAAAGAATTTTATTAAAAATTATATAAATAATTGAATTCATTTGAAGAATTTTATAATAAAATTTTTCATAAGATTTTAATTAGAAAATTCTACAAGAATTCAATTATTTAAATACAAAAATAAATAATAAATCATAAATAATCATAAATAAATTTGCTCCGAAATTCAATTATTTTCAAAAATTTTAATAAAACTGTAAAATTTCAATTATTTTCAAAAAGTTTCTTCAATTCAATGATTTTTCAATACATATTTACTATTTTATTAAAAATTTCCAAAAGAATTCAGTTAATTTAAAAAATTTAATAAAATTCTACGTAAACATTTAATTATTTTTATAAATAATAAAAATTTCACGGGAATTCAATTATTTTCATAAATAATAAAACTAATCCCAGTATTTCAATTGTTTTAAAATTTTTAATACAATTTTGATAGAATTCTTCGAAAAATGTATTTATTCTTAAAATTTTTATTAAAATTCGTCGCAAAAATTTATTTATTTAGAAATTTGTTGATAAAGTTCTTTATGAGAATTCAAGTTTGAGAAACATTGAATTACTTAATAAATTATTAATTTTTGCACTTAAATAATTGAATTCTCGTAGAATTTTCTAATTCTTGCAACAAAATTTAATTAATTTTTTTTAAATAATTAAAATCCTCTGAAGAATTTCATTATTAATGAAAATAATTAAACGAATTTTTTTAATTTTTCTTTGAATAATTAAAATCCTCTGAAGAATTTTATTATTTATGATAATAATTGAATTCATGCAACGTATTTTATTATACATTTTTTTAAATAATTGAATTCTTTTGAGAGATTTTATTAAAATAGTCGATTTTCAAAGTATTTAAAATTTCAGCGAAAAATTTCTTTATGTGTGAAATTTAATTTTGAAAATAATTACATTTTCGAGAAATTTATTTAAAATTATATCACTCCAAGTCGATGACTATATATTTTCTTGTTTTCTAATAATATTCCTATAAAATATAAGATTAAATATTTATTTAAAAAAGAATTTAAGTATTGATTTTTTCGAATGATTTTACAATTATAGAATTCGTAAATAAATGTAATAGAACATTTTTTTGAGTATCTAATAATTTTTAGAGTAGAAAAAAGTTAAAAGTGGAAAAAATTAGGGAAAAAGTCAAAAATTTTTTCTGCAAATCAAGGAAAAGTCAGGGAAAAACAAAATTAATTTTTTGTGGCAACCCTGAAGTAATAAATACTAAAAAAAAGTTTTTTCGAGGAGCATTGACGGTTTTATTTCAAAGAAGGAAAGAACAAATAATGTTTTATACACAAAAGGAGAATATTTGAAAAGAATGTCATTTCTCCCTCGACGAGTCGACTGATTTGTGCTTGATGCATAATCGCTTGAAACAATAGAATTGTATAGGTTTATTTAAGTACTGGTGCACTGTTTCGACAAGGCTTATAACGATCGGGATCATAATATAATACTTTCCGCACCAGGATGCGGGAAGAATATCAAATTTCTTCCCTGCGGAGAACTTTTCTTTTTTTTCATTTTATATATGCAAACTCTTGTCATTCTGTGTAGTTGAAATTCAAATTTAACTTGTTAGTTCCGAAAAAAATACTTAGATATTTAGAAAACGTTTTTCAATTTTTAATCATTAAACGTTTATTTCAAAAAAGTTTTAAAAAAAGGTTTTATTTAAATTTATTTGGTTTAGGGTTATTATTGTAAAGTAATAAATAAAATCTCAGATGAAAGTATAAAATATTCAGAAGACGCTATCATCGCATCATTTTATCCATAAGAAAACTTTAAAATAAAATGATGAATTTAATTCTGGCAAATTAGAATGATAGAATGATTTCTTCTTGAGATTAAAATGTCAACGAAAATAAATGTCAACGAAAATACTTTAAGGAACTCCATTTATATAATTGAGTAATAATTCAAAATCAGATGTTCGGTTTATTTTTTGATACTAATGAAAAATTTACTGCTCTATCGATACTTTTACAAGTGATGTTTCTTTAACAAAATTTCGATTATGTTCAATAATTCATATGTCAGAACTTAAAATATTTCTTCCTATTCTCCTTTTGTTTTGTAAAATTAATTTCCCCTTTTTTGGTGTTTAATTTAAACTATATTGGAAATAATAAATTGATTAATTATCGAGTTTTCGAAAAACATGTTTCTGTGAATAGATTTTAAAATTATACGAAATCATTTTTAATTTCTAAATGACAAAGTAAGAAAAGGAAATAATAAAGAGAAAAAAGCTTTTGAATTAAAAATTTTGTTTCTTTGTTTAATTTTCAATATCTTCTTTTTCTACTATCTTTTCTTCTGATTAATTCACTACTATTTAGCTCTAAATTTAAAAACTTTATTCTCTATTATTTTTAAAAGTTATTTCGTTAAAAAATTCCAGAAATTCAATAATTTTCAAAAGTAATAAAATTCTTCGCAGAAATTCAATTATGTTAAAAAATTTAGAAGAATTCTCATCAAAATTTCAATTATTCTTAGAAATAATAAAATTCTTCTCCGAAATTCAATTATTTTCAAAAATTTTAATAAAATTCTTGTCAAACATTTAATTATTTTCTTAAAATAATACAAAAATTTCACAGGAATTCAATTATTTACAAATGTTATATAAATTTTTTTAGCAATAATTCAATTATTTTTATGAATAATAACATTTATACAGGGATTCAATTATTTTCATAAATAATGAAACTCGTCGCAGAATTTCAATTATTTTTAATAAAACTTTAATCAAATTTCTCGAAAAACGTAATTATTCTTAAAAATTTTATTAAAATTCGTCGAAAGAATTTAATTATTTGAAAATTTGTTGATAAAATTCTTTATGAGAATTTAATTTTAAGAAAAAATTCAATTATTGAATAAATTATTTATTTTTGTAATTAAATAATTTGAATTTCAGTTAAAATTTTAGATAATAATTGAATATTGAAAGCAATATAGCGTGAATTTTTAGAAATAATTGAATCAGAAAAGGTTTAGTTTTAAAAATTGGTTAACTTTGAACTATTTTAAAAAATTTTCCACAATTTAATGATTTTTAATATCTACTGTTTTAATAAAATTTTCTAAAAAAAAATTCAATTATTTAAAATAAATTTAATTATTTTCAATTTTTAAGAAATTTTTAAATAATTGAATAATTGAATTGCTGTGCAATTTTTTTATTTATGAAAATAATTACTTAACCCTTTAACGCCCAGTGGTACATACGCTGTACCACAAATGCATTAAAGTCATCATAACTTTGAAACTAATACATATTACTAAAAATTTTAAATTCTTAGCTCTAGTAAAACTCTTCTAGCAGATAATTTAAAAAAACAAAAGTAAAAAAATAATAATAAATAATAAAAATAATAATAAATAAAAAAAGTGTCAAGATACATTTTCTCCTATGACGGACGAAAAAATTTTAAAAAATTAATCAGATTCTTTTAAAACTTGTTAATCGGGGGTTTTTGGGGTCGCTGATTACGAATATGAAGTTAAAATTGCAAAATTCAAAATGGCGGATCCAATATGGCGGACGAAAAAATAAAAATTAATGGGATTTATATGAAACTTGTCACTTGGGGGTTTTTGGTGTCGCTGATTACGAATATGAAGTCAAAATTGCAAAATTCAAAATGGCGGATCCAATATGGAGGACAAAAAAAATAAAAAATAATGGGAGATATATGAAACTTGTCACTCGGGGGTTTTTGGGGTCGCTGATTACGAATATGAAGTCAAAATTGCATAATTCAAAATGGCGGATCCAATATGGAGGACAAAAAAATAAAAAATAATGGGAGATATATGAAACTTGTCACTCGGGGGTTTTTGGGGTCGCTGATTACGAATATGAAGTCAAAATTGCAAAATTCAAAATAGCGGATACAATATGAAAAACAAAAAAATAACAAATTAATGGGACTTACATTAAATTTGATGCTTTGGGTTTTTCGGGTTTCTGAGGTTAAAATGTTAAGAATCATAATGGTGGATTTAATAGGGCGAATTATGTTTAATAAAAGTAAGAAATTTAATCCATTTGTGAAAGGAAACCTGGAACGCTTGACTCAAACGAAAAAGAACAAATGATAATCAGCTGGCCAATCAATAAAAACAATTGACAACCCTGGAGCGCATGACTTGAATGAAAAAGAATAAATTATAGTCAGCTGGTAACAATATTCAAGTAAATCCTATTTAATTTTTAATTCTTGTCCGCCATTTTGGATCCGCCATTTTGAATTTTGCAATTTTGACTTCATATTCGCAATCAGCGACCCAAAAAACCCCCGAGTGACAAGTTTCATATAAATCCCATTATTTTTTATTTTTTTGTCCGCCATATTAGATCCGCCATTTTAAATTTTGCAATTTCGACTTCATATTCGTAATCAGCGACCCCAAAAACCCCCGAGTGACAAGTTTTATATAAATCCCATTATTTTTTATTTTTTCGTCCGCCATATTGGATCCGCCATTTTGAATTTTGCAATTTTGACTTCAGATTCGTAATCAGCGACCTCAAAAACCATTATATACCAAGTGTGGTTGAAATCGAATCGGTGGAAATAATTCGGGCTTTAAAGAGTTAAATGTTCGAGTAGAATTTAAAATTTAAAAATTTTAATTTAATTCAAAAAATTAAACTGTTTTTAAATAATTGAATTCTTTTGAAAATAGTAGATATTGAAAATCACTGAATTGAGGATAATTTTTGAAATTAATTGAAATTTCGCCAAGAATTTTAAAAGTTTTTTTTTGAAAATAATTGAATTTTTGTAATCTTTTGTAACTTTTCCAAAACTCAATTTCTTTTTTCAGTATTTTTAATTAACATTCTTCTATAAATTTATTATTTTTAATAATAAATTTAAAATATATTAAAAAATGTAACTAATTTCGGAAGAATTTGAATTATTATAATTTTTTAAAAATCTAAGTTCTGTAACATTTCTAAATTAATTTATTTAATTTTTACAAAATTTTTGAAAACAATTGAACTTCGAAAAAAATTTATTTTTTATAAAGGTAATTGAAATTTTGAAGAGAATTTAAAAAAATTTTTAAACATAATTGAATTTCTACGAAGAATTTTATTACTTTTGAAAATAATGGAATTATTGCGAAGAAATTTATACAAAGTTTGTAAATAATTGAATTCTAGTGCAATTTTTTTTAAATAATTGAATTTTTTGGGAAAATGTTATTAAAATAGTAAATAAAAATCATTGAATTGAGAAAAATTTCTGAAAATAATTGACATTTTGACAAGAATTTTATTCAAATTTTTGAAAATAATTGAATTTTAGAGAAGAATTCTATTATTCATAAAGATAATTGAAATTTTTACTAGAATCTTTTTTAATTTTTGAAATGATTTCTAACCTCTCGAAAATTCAATTATTCTTAATGTTTTTTTTAAAGTAAAATTCCTCTAAAATCGTAAACGCAACTTTTTTAAAATTCAACTAATTTTGAAATATTTAAGTAAAACTATTTACTAAATAATTTTTAAGTAAATAATTTTATGATAGTTCTTTAAGAATTAAGTTATTTAAAACGAAATTCTTGTAAAAAATAGAAACAAAATTGAAGGTTTCGTATTAGAATTCGTAGTAATTTCACAACACCGAAATTCAGAATTTTCTCATGAATTCTAAAAATTTAATTTTTTTCAGTACTTTTAATAAAAATTCCTGACTTTTCCCTAATTTCTCTGACTAATTTAACTTTCGCTGACTTTTGCCTGACTTTTCCTGACCAGTAGCAACCCTGAAATATACAGAAACAACCAAATGTTACAACTCACCCCATAAAAAAGAAATAAAAGAGAAAGAAAATAAATTCCAGGTGTACAATTTCTATCACAATGTATACGACTAATCATTATACATTTGCATTTAAAGACCAATAAAATCCACCGTAGTATTTGAAGACCCTAAAAAACCATCTAATGTCATAATTCAAGTCTCATCCTATTTTTCAAATGGGGAGAGTGAGAGAGAGAGAGAGAGAGAGAGAGAGAGAGAGGGAGAAAGATGATCCTAAAACAACGTAAACATAAAAAGAAATATAAGCGTCGCGTAAAAGTCAAAAATATGCGCCCTGCTCAGCATCGAACACACACTCTCGACTTTCGAGTTGAAAGATTAGTGGGATCGGGTAAAAGAGACTGAAAAGGCAATGGTTGCACGATTATAACTCTGGTTCGGAACGTCGCTTCTGGGCCTTGCCCCGTTTTAAGTCGCGCTTCTGCGCGGATAATAACAGACCCAGTGGTAGCATGCGTCTTTACGACCATCTTCTCAGAAGTATAAACCCAAACTCTTTCCTTCTCCCTTGAATTCTTAAACCATAATATTTGCCATCTCTTTTCATCCCATCATCATATATGTATGCGGTACCTTAAAACGTTGTTGTTCGAATTTCGCTGCTAATTAATGTGACTACACGGTTCCTACAAAGTTGTGCTGTTGCGTTGCGTGCTTCACTCAAAAATAAAAAATCAACGATATTTAGCAATTTGTCGATAATCTTTACTATATTTATCCTTTGTACTTAATTTTTTTCCATATTCTTTTCTCTTCTATCTCTTTTCTTTTTCTTTTCTGTTTTACTTTTTTCTTTCTTTCACTCTTGTTCTTTTCCTACTTATTACTTAAAATTATTTTTTTTACTAGATAAATTATGGTGCTTAAAATCTCGGTTAAAATAATAGTACTATGACATTTCCTGGCTCGAACCAAGTATTTAAAAATATGGACTTTACGGACCAAAAATAAAAAATTACGGACCATTTACGGACCAACTGACAAAAATATAACGAGTCAAATAAAAGAATATTTTACTTAAAACTATAAATTCAATTTTATCATAACTATAAAACATGAAGAAACCGAACACTTCGAGTCTTCGACTCGGAGCTATCAATTTCTTCATGTTTTATAATAAATAAAGATGAAAAATTGATAAAATTATTATTTTATATTATAAGAATATTGTAATAATTCAATTATTTTCATAAATAAAAAATGTTATTAATCTTAAAAATTTGTTAATAAAATTCTGTATAAGAATTCACTTTAAGGAACATTGAATAATTTAACAAATTATTTATTTTTGTATTTTAATAATTGATTTCTCATAGAATTTTCAAATAAAAATTGATTTAAAAATGAATTTCAGTTAAAATTTTAGATTATATTTTTCCAAAACATTTAATTACTTTCATAAATAATAAAAAATTTTAGAAATTCAATTATTTACAAATTTTTTATAAATTTCTTCTCAACAATTCAATTGTTTCCTTAAATAGTAAAATTCTTTTTAAGAATTCAATTATTTCCAATTTTCCACAAATAAAAAAATTCATCGTAGAATTTCAATTATTTTTAATACAATTCTAATCGAATTCCTCGAAAATTATTTATGAGAATTCAATTTCAATTCAAGTTGTTCAATAAATTATTTATTTTTGTATTTAAATAATTGAATTCTCGTAGAATTTTTCAACAAAAAAATTCATTTAAAATTGAATTTTGGTTAAATTTTAGATAACAATTGAATATTAAGAGCATTACAGCATGAATTTTTCGAAATAATTGAATTTTAAAAAGGTTTCAAATTAAAATCCATAAAAAATTTTATCCTTCTTAGGTATAAATAACAATTCTATAGAAATAATATTTTTTTGAAAAAGTTTAAATGAATAAAAGTTAGATTTCAATATTTCCAAACTTTATATAATTTTCGATAGTGACCAAAAATTACTGTGAGAAAAACTTTAATTATTTTAATCATTTTTAGTGTAAATCAGAATATTTTTTAGGGTGAGGAAAAAAGAATAAACTTTTTCTGGAAATCAGGAAAAAGCAAAATTAAATATTTCTGACAACTCTATTTTTATTTCAATCTTTTGCTTTTCAGCTATGATTTTTCAAATTTTCTAATTCAGTTGTGTTTCTAACATACGAATGGACAGTTCTTTTTCTTATTTTCGATTTTGTTTTTTGTCTCTGTTTAATAATTTAAGTTTCCCTGAAAAAATTTTGTGACAACTCAAAAACTTGTTCATTTTGAAGTAAATTAATTCAATTAATAAATAAATTTCTTTAAATAGCAAAGAACTGCTAAAAGATCAGAGATAAAAAAATAAAAAAAAGTAAAGAAAGAAGGAAGGCAAAGAAAGAAAAAGTAAAGAATTCCAAATAAAAATTTATCTATTAAATCTTGTCGATTAGTTCTTATTACATAATTCATATCGCAGATATTAGAGAACACGTCTTTTCATCGACTTATTTTTCCGGAAGGAAAGAGAAAGAGAGAGAGAGAGAGAGTAAAAAAATGAATTGGCCGTGAAAAGAAATCCAATGAAAATCAGTGCGTAGGATAATAGGTTAAGTGGGATCGCTAACTGTGGTAAGCAAAAAAGAAAGAAAATAAAAAAAAGAGAAGGAGAGCGAGAGAGAAGGAAAGGAAAAAAAAGTGACGGGAGTCCCGTGCGAAGGCAATCCCGAGGGGACGGAAAATTTTTACGCAGAGATTATCAGGAAGCGAAGCGAGCCGTCCATGAATACGAAGATCCTCCGATAAAAGGATAAAAAGTACCGTCGGTGCTAGAGGAAGGTGGTGTGGAGAAAGAGAGCGCTTAAGAGAAAGCGAAAGAGTTGGTAACCTAGTGTACAGTCGACCACGGATGAGGTACCAACGGATGGAGAGGCAACACTTTGTAGTTTTAATCGATCCAGTGGAATGGGGAGAAAGACGAAGAGCTTCCCTCAATAGAGTGCTTTCTCTTTCTCTCTATTGAGAAAAGTGGAGGAAGGAGAGAGAGTTCTTTTTCTCTTTCTCTCCACTGAGAAAAGAGAGATTTCTCTCTCTATTGAAAAGTAAAGGAAAGAGAGAATTTTCTCTCTCTCTATTGAAAAGTGAAGGAAAGAGAGACTTTTCTCTCTCTCTCTCTATTGAAAAGTGGAGGAAAGAGAAAGAGAGACAGATAGAGAAAAATATAGTAAAAAGAAGAGAGTGTAAGAGAGATGGGGGAGAATGTCGACGAGGGAACCACCAAGCGAACAAGTGCGATAGGAGAAAGGTTCAGAAATGAATGGGGTATGAGAGGTTTGAAATGTTGAAGGAGAAAGAGAGTGAGCTTGATTTGAGAATAACTCGGGAAAAAGTGAGAAAGAAAGATCGAAGGGAATTTCAGTATAGAGAGAGAACCATATCTAGTCGACTCCTACAACTTCAACTACCAGCTGGCTACACTCCTGCGCTCAACGAACTCGAGAGGGGTTGAGAGAGAGTTTATATGTGAGAAAGCTCATGGACCTTCGAAAGAGCAAGAAGGACAAGTGATTCCATTCATTCGTTCGTTTCTATGTTTCGAATGAAAGGCTTTTCACACCATAATCCGATCGTTTACACCCGATTTCCCACTCTTCTTTACTCTGCACTTGAACTTTCTGTTTCTGATTCTTCCTGTCAGTTTCTGATACTGCAATTCTGTTATAAGTCAACCTCTATACAGAATGTCACTATTGACTTATTGGGAATCTCGTCAGGGTCCTCTTATTCTCTTTTTTTCTAAAATTTGCTAAATCAATTTTTGTTCCTCTTTTTAAATTCAAGCATCACTTATGACTATTTCATTATTTAATTCAATTAAAAATGAATTAAATAATGAAATAATAAGTGATGCTCTTCGAAGAAAGAGTTATGTTTGTGTCACTTTTTATTTAATTGTGCATAGAACCTAAAATTGGTATTAACTATTAATTGAAGAAACTATATTTTGATCCAATGTTTTGATAATTGAATCAAGATGGCAAATGCTTTATGATTAATTTGTCGATTTCATAACATATAGATCGTATAATATGATAAAACATGAGGGAGCGGTGAAAAACAAAATTCTACAAATCGGAGAGTTACTTAAACTAACTTGGCTGGCAACGACCACCCGAAACTCAACAGGGGATGCAAAATTGTAAGGGTCGAGCTTGGCGTTAGGGAAATTGAAGGGGGTGTATTAAAACACAAAGGGTGCTGACAGTATCAATGGCGTCGCGACATGGGGATCAAGCGAAACGACTCAAATTATTCAAAGGCGCAATCTTTCTTGTCGCCAATGTATTTAATTGCTCCTGTGATTTCAAATCAAAAGACATGTTTTCAAATTTATCTTCTGCTCTCTCTCTCTTTCTCTCTATATGCTATCTTTGCTAATTCTTCGTTGAAAATTTCTGGACTCGTTTCGGAATTTATTGGGGGTAACTGTTCAGTGATTGGTGCATCTGATGATTGTTAAAGATTGTTAATCATTGACTGTTAATTAGTGATTAATTATGGACTAATTATTGACTCATTGTTCACTAATTGTTAACTAATTCTTAACTTGTTGTTAACTTGTTGTTAGCTTGTTGTTAACTAGTTGTTAACTGGTTGTTAATTAATTATTAACTACTATGGATCATTAGACATACGATAATTTAGTATGCTTAATTTTAAAGTATTAACATTATTTACTAGATTTTTTACTTGTGTGATTAATAGTAAGCAATTGCTTCTTAGTAATTCTATCTATTTGTCATAATCTCTTGTGGTGCAGAAATAAATTTACCAGCTTGATTATTTGCTTGATTTTTTGACTTGATTTATTTACAAATGGTACCCTCAACTTGGAACCAATATTTGACTTCTTTTTTCCTCATCTAGAAAACGAATTGTCAATGAAGCATCGTAATGTTTAGCAGCATAATCTTAATTCGAGATCAATTCTTAATTTCCAGGATTTTTGGTTTTTATTGTACTTGTAACTTTTGTTATTCTTGATGTTCCTGATTCTTGATTCTTTCCTGTATCGTCTAGAAAACGAATTTTTATGGTCAAAATCTTTTCTCCTTCTTGATTCTTTTTTGCAGCGCGTGGAAAATAAATTTTCAATGATTGAATTTAGCTGTTTAGCATTTTTAGCAGTTCATCTGTTTAGCAGTTTCTTAATGGTACAATACTTTAGGTAGCATTTAAAGACAAAGTGATCATGATGCTACAATCTTTTTGATACCATCATGTGCTTTGTGTTCAAAGTAATACCAACCGGCGGATTCTTCGTTATTCCTTCTTTCCAAATTTTAGAGCAGATTCAATCAAATGTGGAAGATAGGTTACAAATAGTGTACTCTGATTATCATTATCAATGGTTTTTATTTAATATCGTACAACATACTTCTGAGTAATATTTACATAAGTGGTATCTCTTTCGATATCATTTTTTTTATTTGTTTTATGATATGGTACAATCCAGTGGTATTTTCATTATTCTTCATTTCTAAATAGTAACAAACAATTAATCGAATCTTGGAAAATAGACGTCGAATAAAGTACATCGGTTATTGTTATCATCAATGCAATCTTTATTTAATGTGGTACATGATGATGGTACAATATAGGAAGCATTTATAAGCAGTATTTCGGTTAAGTTGGTTGGTTATCAATATTTATCTTTATTTAATATGGTTCAACCTGATGATGGTACAACAAAAATATTCACAAGTAGAATTTAGTTTGATTCAATTTTTCCTTTCTTAATATATGGTACAATCTGATGGTTTTCTTTAATTTTTCTTTTTAAATGCGGATGTAATAGCTACTTGACCTGTGGAGACAACAGGCCAATAACCAAAACCAACCAATTTTCTAAATGGTACACAAAAATTAACCGAATTTTGATACCATTTTTGGTTTATGTACGGTTTGGTATGGTACAATTTCGGTTTTATTTTATGATACAATCTAAAAATCTTCTTTATTCATTATTCTTGTACGATAAAACATTTAGCAGCATCTAGAAACGGACTATAAATCTAGTATAACCAGTTTATCATCATTAGAAAACTTGGTTCAAGATGGTACATCCAGAAACAATCCTAATGCACTTTTTACAATATCATCTGTTAGCTGATGTCAGTATCTTAATAATGTTTTTTGACGAGAAGGAACGTTAAATAAATAAGCTGGTTTCTTGAACCAAAATGATACAAAGTATAATGGTATCCTTCTTCTTCAGTTTTAAGCGGTTAAGAACTTTTAGCAGTATCCTGAAAGCGGACGTTACCATCTGTCCAGAATTATCAATTTGGTTTCTGCTACCATTTGAATTCCAAGGTTTCAAATAAATTTCCGGAAGGCTTTTTTTTAGAAGCTAATAATATAAGTAATTATTTCGAACTAATAGGATGATGATTCAGAGAGGTTGCTAACTTCTTCCACTTTTAATAGTATATGATGACTATGAATAATATACAATAACTATTGTTAAATCATAGAATAGCTGATATAGAATCATGTAAATAACTAATATACAATCATCTAGTGAGTAATGTACAGTCATATACAATAACTAATAATACAAAGTAAATAAAAATAATACACAGAAATGGAAAATATGGATGAAATAATTTAGAGAAAACTGGAACAAAACCATCGAAACAGAGTTCTGCCTTTTGAAGAAACTGCTCTATAGCTTATTTAGACTATTCCTACGGAGAATTTAAACAAATACCTTCTGTAAACATCTTTCTTGTTTCGTGAGTTTGTGTGTACGAGTGTAGTCATGAAAGAAGAGGAAAAAGCAACATCTCGAAGCCACATCTCTCTGAAATATTCTCCATCAATAAAATTGAATATCATCAACCAACATTGATTCTTCGGTTTTATTTCCTGAAGAAGAAGAAGGAAATACCTCAAACAAGATTCCTCGGTTCGTTTGATTCATATTTTTTGGTTTAAGAAGAAGTAGAACGGGGATGGTCTAAAGACTCTAAAGTGTACTTTCTTCATATCAGAAAAATTAGGAGGAACAAATTATAACCAATTATAATCTTAGAAGGGAACTGTTATAAAAAATCAGTTTCAACAAAAATTAGGATCAAAAATATAAGAATAATTTTTTGTATTCAAGTATCAAAAAAAGCGGTTTTCTTATATAGAACATCACTGAGGAAACTTGGAGAAAGATCTTGTTTGAAAGTGACTTTTAAAGAGTTTTTCCAAGACCCTTATAAGAATGACCTCTTTGGGAACATTTTTCCATAAGGGTATATAAAGCTCTCTCTCTCTCTCTCTCTTCTCTGCAGTTGGCGACCCAATCGCTCCTGATCCCCACCCAGTTTCTGCCTCAACCCCTATCTGATTTGCATCACGGTTACGAGCTCGTTCGGTCTCGTTGGGGGGTTGGGTAGGTATATTACAGCGGGGGTTCCCCGCGTACCACCCCCAGCACACGGAGGCAGCTCGGACACTCATAACAATCATAACAACGGGATCTCGCGACTGACTCGCGGCCCACCTCCGCGCATTGGTACCGCCCCAGTAACGCCTCTGATCCCCCACTGCGTTAACACAGGCGCGGCGTGTGTTAAATCAAAGGGTTCACCAGCTTCCCGCCGCGCAACTTTCAGCCACTACGCAGCCAGCCTGCGGATCGCGAGGTGTTCAGGACACTCAGTTTATCGCGTGCTCCATTTGGAAATAAAAAGACCCGGTACAACGTGGCATCCATGCCGGCTTTACATCATCTCGATTCAATAACAGAATAAAAATAAATCCAAAATAAATTCACAATTCTTATTCACTGGAATAGTGACAATAGTGTTGATTATTTAGTGATTCTCGATAAAGATTGAAAGTGACATTGACAAGTGAAGAGGATAACAATTTTGATCCCCAATTTTGTGTTATAATCTAAAAAGCAAACAGTGAAACAAGTGCTAGTGACAATATTCTAATTTCTAGAAGAGAATAAAAAAAATTAGAACTGAAAAAGTAGACTCGAAAATAAAAAGTTTCCCAAAGCAAATGATTGTCAGTGAAGAAAAAGAAGTTACAAGACTGGCACTAATAAACTGCTAATTATCTCTGTGGAGCGTGGTAATTGTCGAGTCGTGTGTCCACGTGATCCATAAGGGATACGTCACGAGTGCTTCAGTTAAAATTACGTTTCAACAAGACAAATAGAATAATTAAAAGTCCCGCGAATCCGTCAAGGAGGACGATTTTGCATCGTATATACAAAACAAAAGACTTGATTATCTTTCAGTGTAATAGTGTTTTAGAAAAAAAAGAAGAAGAATTTTAACTCTCTTGATATCCTCAATTTTCTTTATCAATTGCAATTAACCGTTTGCTTCTTAATCACCCTTAATTACTTGTAATTATCCCGTTGTTGTTAATTAAGTAGGCTGATGTCATTTCGCTGAGACATTTCATTTGATCTTGAGTTAACAATAAGAGAAAGAAAAAAAAATCTATAGATTCGTTTTAAAAGAAGTTGATTCTAAATATTTGAAAAAGTGAAAAAGAGACAAAAATAGATGACTGCGTGTTGAGAGTGCTGTGTTCTTTAAATAGAAACGACATTTCGCGAAAGGACGTGATTTCATTGGCAGATTTGTTTTTTCATTCCTCTAAGCTGATAAATTATTCCCAAGAGTGTTACAACGTCAGAAAAACGTCGCTCTATATACATCAATCACGGATACCCTCAGGTGAGTTTTGTCGATTATTATTCTCTCTCTCACACACACAACACACCCTCTGTATTCGTTTTGCAATTTTGAATTCCACTGTTTGATAACTTTATTGCTTATTGTGTTCGATCAACCGAATCTTATCGTTTACAACACTTTTGCAATAATCCAATATTGAGCTAAATTTAATTTCTTTATTTCAACTCGAAAAATTTCGGAATTATTCCCAAAAGAACATTTTTTGAAATTATTGAAAATAATTCGAGTTTGGAATAGTTGAAATCTGAAACATTTCAAAATTAATATACAATTCGAATTTGAAACAGTTTTGAATGTAAAAGTCAGGATTCGTAATTATTGACTGTTGAGAAAAAATATCGAATTTCAATTTCCGCAAAATGGGGGAAACATTGTAAAATACTAACGACATGGAAAGATAAATTAATTGGAGGTTCGTTTTGTTTTACAATGAAAAATTGATTTCTACATTGTCGAGAGGGGAATTCTGGAGAAGACATTGATTGTCTTTGTCCAAGAATAATTGTTATAACCAACAAACCTATATTATATGAAAATGTCACGATACTATTTTTGAATTGGGGCTAATTCCTTATCGTGTATTTTCACTTGTAACGCATATTGATCACTTTTGTATTACTTTGACTTTTAAATAGATTTCAACTTGTTCCCGAAATGAATTTTATATTCAATTTATAAGTGGGAAATTTTTTTCTAATTATTAATCGTTGTTAACTCGGTAAAAGAATATAATTAAACTTGTGCATTGTCGAATGGGATTGAAATTTTTCAGAAATATAATTAGAATTTTAGTTGTTAAGAATTACGATCAAAATTATCAAGAGGATATAATTATGATCATAATTGGCAAAGAATATTTTTAGGATCATAATTGTTAGGAATAAAATTGCAATCATAAAAATGTAATTAGAATCAAAGTTATCGAGAATAAAATTATGATTCTATTTTTCAAGAATGTAATTACAATTTTAATTTTGTGAACAAAATAATTCAGGAGAATTTTAAATTTCGGTGACATAAAAATTGTATTAATCGAAAAATTTCAGTGACTAACATTGTAGTAAACGACAAATTTCAGTGACAAAAATTGCACTAAAAGAATAATTTTAGTAAGATAAAAATTGCACTAAACGAAAAATTCCAGAGACAAAAATTGCAGTATAAACGAATAGTTTCTGTAAAGTAGAAATTTTACAAAAAAAAAAAAAAAATGTCAGTGAGATAAAAATTCCCCTAAAGTAATAACATTATCGAGATAAAAATTGCACAAAAATAAAAATATCAGTGAGATAAACATTTGCAGAAAGGGAAAAATTTTAGTGATGGTAAAAATTGAAGTAAAGGATTTTTTATTTTTTTCGAAAAAATTTGTTGAATTGATGAAGAGAATATTTTTTTTTGGGGGGTAAAAAAAAGTTCATAAATGGGGAATCGTCTCACGCGAAATCCCAGCGGCTCGATGAGACCAGGTTCACCCGGTGATTATCGCCGGCTGGGTACGATTAAGTTAATCTTGGTAATTAAGAAAGTTACTTCGTTGTGGCCATGCGGGAATAAGGAGAGAAAACGAAGCCCTCTGCGTATAGTATACAGCGCACCAAAGTCAGTGATAATTCCCTCCAGCTACTTAGCTGCGTTCTAATAATTACCGCGATAATTATGCACGCCCTCGCGAATAGTTATATATTGCGATGCAAACATGCGAAGCAAAGTCAATGTGACCTGAAAATGCTAATTGAAAAATCAGTCCAACTACCTGTATATTTATGTATACAAAAAAAATATATATATATTTTATATGCTAAAGGAAAATTGCAGTGAGGAAAAAAATTTTGTTTGGTTTGAATAATTGATTTTTGACTTGACCAATTTGTGTATTAACCAATTTTTTTTATTAAACAAATTGTTTATTAACCGATTTGTGTATTAACCAATTTTTTTATTAAACAAATTGTTTATTAATTTATTTGGGTATTAATCAATTTGTGTATTAACCGATTTGTTCATTAATCGACTTGTCAATTTTTAAATAAACATTTACTTGAATCAGGTAATTTTTGTTCAAATCAAATAAATGTTTACTAGACTCAAATATTTTTTAGGTTCTAATATTCGTTTTGTCTATTAACATTAACCGATTTGTCTATTATCAAATAAATGTTTACTTGAATTAAGCAAACTTTATTTAAGAGAAATGAATATTTACTAGAATAAAATAATTTTTTATTCGAATCGAATAATTTTTTAAAAATGATTATTTTTATTCTAATTAAAAATTTTTACTGTAATAAAATATTTATTTAATTCAAATTAGTGATTTTGTTATTTACCGACTTGTCTGTTATCAAATAAATATTTACTTGCATTAAAGAAACTTTATACAATTGAAATAAATGTCTTTTTTAATCAAATATTTTTTATTCGAATCAAATAAATTTTTACTTGAATCGAATGATTTTTATTAAAATCGAGTAAATTTACTTGAATCAAATAATTTTATTTAATAAAAATAAATATTTACTTGAATCAAATAATTTTTATTTGATAAAAATAAATATTTACTTGAATCCAAAAATTTTTATTTTGCAATAAGTAAACAGTTACTTGACTTAAATAATATTTATTCGATTAAAATTTTAAATAATATTATCTCAAATCAAATAAATTGAATTTGAATCAATAATTTCGGTATTTGAAGCAATTTTGAATTTTTTGAGAAAATATAATTTAATTGGTGTAAGTAAAAAAATATTTGGTACATGTAAATATTTCTTTCATAATAGACAAGTAATCCTTTATTTGAATCAAATAATTTTTTTTTTACTGTGTATACAAGGAAAAAATTATAAAAAAAAATTGTGCGCAGAAAAAATAATGAATAATAATAAAAATAATAATAGAGAATATAAATTTTGCAAGAAAAAAAATTGTACGTATAAGGAAATTAAACAAAAATAATTATATCGAATAATAAATTGTAGGGGAATGTAGTCAAGGTTGGTCTACTGTCTAGGTAGGCCATCGCGATTTTTTGGACAAGTTCACTAGCGCCACCTACGCGCATGCTTGTCGAAGCTTGTCTTAGTGTAACCTAACTTTTTGTTCAATTACATTTTCGGAAAATCGAAAATTGTGTTTTCTGTGACGTCGGTACAAAAAAAGCTCAAAAAAAGTTTTGTGCATAATGTGAAAAACCATTAATAAAAGATAAAAAACAAATTGAATCGTCAAGGCAAGTATGCAGAAAATTTGTGGGACTCATGGTTGAAAGAAAAACAAAGTAAAAAATCGAATCCCGAAACGTATTTCTTTATGGTTACAACAATTCGGTAATGTTACTTACTGTCAAGGTCGGCCACTATGTGTTTAAAATGCGCAAAGATGAGGACGAGCTACTTCATTTGTAAAAACTGCAATTCTGTATAACTCACAATATAATTGATCATCTTATTAATATTTTTATTTAATTTTATTAATATTTTAGTGCAAAATTTTTTTTTATTTATATTTATTTTTTTATATTGTTTATTGTTATTATTTTGTTATTTCATTAAGTTACAAGCTGTAAACAATAAAGAATCAATTTTCCGTAACTCCAAACATGTTATTTTATTTTTTAACGATTAATGCCTTTTGAATTTTAAACATGGCCGACCTTGACTGTAATGGCCAACCTGGACTACAAATTTTTTTTTTTTTAAATCTTTATAACTTTTTCATTTTTAAACCAATCAATTTACTTTGTACAGAAAAGATGTTCCTATTAAACAGGACTTTCCAACCATATACTTCAATTGTCCAAATTCATTTTTAAAAAAAAGTTATAAACAAAAGTCAAAAAAGTGGCCGACCTAGACTATGTTCCCCTACGTTAGAAAATTCTTATTTGGATCGAAGTTTCTAGTAGAAATTATCATAAATTTCCACTGTAATCAATTTTCCTTTTCATTGACAACTTTATTTGTCTCAATTTTAATTAATTAGGAAATCATTCCATTTTCGGTTAATCTTCTTTTCTGTATTTTATGCACTTTCGCATCTGTTTTAAGTGAATAGAAAATAAATCTAAATGAAAATCTGTAAAATGAAACCAATCTTTATAGTTGTGGCACTGATTCTAATCAGCATTCATTCAATGATGATTCATCATTCACAAGGTATTTTTACTAAAAATTGAGATACTCTTGTCGATGATTCACATTTAGAGTAGGAAATTTTTTTCTTTTTGGTTTTATTTTATTTCTACAATTTTTATTCTTATGTTTTTTTGTACTTATTATCTGAAAGTTCAACGAATTATAAAATTTAAAATTCAGCTAATTATATAATTTAAAATTAAGCTAATTATAGAATTTAAAATTCAGCTAATTATAGAATTTAAAATTCAGCTAATTATAGAATTTAAAATTCAACTAATTATGGAATTTAAAATTCAGCTAATTATAGAATTCAAAAGTCAGCTAATCATTGAATACAAAATTCATCTAATTACAGGGGAAAAAAGGTTTTGTCCAGAACAGCGATAAGTTTCTCTAAAATAGTGAAAGTTTTAACTAAAAGAAGTAAAAATTTCGCTCAGAAAGTAAAATTTGTAACTGTTCTAAGTGAATTATTTTTTCGTTTATTGAATACAAAATTTAACTAAATAAAAAATTCAGCTAAGCTTAGACTCTAAAATTCTTCTAATTATAGAATCAAAAATTCAGTTAAATTTAAAATAAAAAATTCAGTTAAGCATAGAAATCGAAATTTAGCTAAATAACAGTATCAAAAATTCAGTTACTTTTAGAATAAAAAATTCAGCAAAGCATATACGGAGAAAAAATATACATTAAATTTTGTAAAAGTATTTTACAATTTAGCGAAAAAGTGCAACAAACAAAAATTTTGACATAAAAAATACTAAACAGTGAAAAAAATAATATAAAATTTATTAAAGTTATATTTTAATAGTTAACTAAAATTCTTATATTTTATATAATATACTAAGTTTCACATAATTTTTTTTAAAGTTTGTAATTTTTTATATTAAAAATTTTGCTTTCTCGCATTTTTTTCCTAAATTGTGAAATACTTTTACAAAATTTAATATAATTTTTTCTCCGTGTGGAATTCAAAATTTATTTATTTAGTAACAGAATCAAAAATTTAGCCAATCATGTAATCAAAAATTCATCGAATCATAGAATTCGAAATTTAGTTAGATAACAGAATTAATAGAATCGAAAATTTAATTAATTTAAGAATGAAAAATTCAGCTAATTACTTAGTCAAAAATTTAGTTAATTACACCATCAGTAATGATTGAATAAATATTTACCGCTCTTGATTTTATTATCAAAATCGAAAAAAAAAAAAATACGGGGAAAAATAATTTTTCGCCCGTGCCATGTGACTCAGTAGATTGGAGAGGTAAACAGGAGCACGTGTTGCCGGCGTGACTGTCGAGCGTATGGACCGGGAAAGAAGGGTTGAGGAAAGAGGGGGAGGAGAAGGGTGGCCGCGGAGTAGCGATACGAGCTGGAAAATCAGTGCGAACAACCAGAGGGACCGGAGGGAGTGAAATTCTTTGCTTTGCCGCCTCGAGGGGTTGGTTTTTTTGAAGGAGCGAGAAAAAAAAGAGTGTTTGGTAGTATAGGAAAAGAGAGATGGGGAAATTGAGTGCAGAAAGAGGGGGAGAATAACGAACACGCGCGATATATAAAGAGAGAAGAAAAAGACGTCGACGACGACGACGATGACGAAGAAAAAGTTAGCAGAAAAAAAAGAATGTGCGATCGAAGGGACGACACGTCTAGTGGTGGTGTGAAGGCTTGTTCGCTTGGGGGCGAAAAAATCCCCAAAGGAGCTCTCGACTCGCGATATTGTTGGGGTAGGCACTTGCTCTTGTCACAAAAGAACAAGGCGAACATAGAGAAAGAGACATATTTCATCTTCTCTCGAGCCATATACAGCGAGAAGGTGTGAAACCTACTCACTTGCATCTTCAAAGAATATCTTAAATAACCTCCGTGTCACCCTTAACCGCCTTTTTTTTATCGGTATAGAAAAGATGAGTGGGAGGGAGTTCCCCCCTCTTGCGGAGGGGACGCAGGAAATTCATGTGCGTAACCCACTTTACGAGCTCTATATAACTTGTCTTGGAGTGTTACTTTGAACATAACTTACATAATGGGTTATTTATGTCTTGCTTTTGAAAAATTCACAGAGTTTGACAAATTGTAAATGCTAACGACAGATAGTGTAGGGTCTATAGCTATATTGTTTGTGAAAATTCGCAAAATTCTCGTAACATTGCTCATCGTAATAATGTTGAGCTTTGTTTATCCTCTATTTTATTGAACAACACTTATTCTTAGTTACTTGCGAATGTTGCTCTTACTTATTTCATACTTATCCATATACTTTATCATAATCTTGTAATATTCGGCAGAATAATAATAGTAGTTGAAATTATCGATAATATTTTTTATTAACCTGACTGGAGGTGATCGATAATTTCAACTACTGTTATTAAAATTTTGCCAAGTGATAGTTTTAATCATTAATTATTTGGCAAAATAGTTGAAAATGATTTTTTTTTAGATAAGAAAAGAATTTTATTTATTTTTATTCATTTTCATTTAGTTTTATTTACAGGATTGAAAAGGATTTTTTTAGATAAGAAAAGAATTTTATTATTTTTATTTGGTTTAATTGGTCAGGGTAATCAGGGAGTTTACAATTTTCATAAATAAATGAACTTCAAAAGGTTTTAATTTGAAATTTTAGAAAATTGCCATTTTCAATGAATTTAATAAAATAAATTTAAAGAACTTAGATTTTTGACATATTTTAATAATCCAAATACTTATGAAATTCGTTTTATTTAACTTTTTAAAATATATTTTATTAATTATTAAAAAATAACTATGAATTTATAGAAGAATTTTAGTTAAAAGCACTAAAAAAAATTTAATTTTAGAGAAGCAAAAATTTCAATTATCTTTAAAAATAGTACAATTCTTCTACAAAATTCAATTATTTTTAAAAAATTTTTATTAAATTCTAAGCAAACATTAAATTATTTTTAAAAAATAATAAAAATTTCAAAGAAATTCAATTATTTACAAATTTTTTATTAATTTCTTCGCAATATTTTAATTATTTTTATAAATAATAGATTTTATGAATAATAACAATTATTGAAATAGAATTTCAATTATTTTAAATATAAATTTAACTAAATTCCTCGAAAAATGTAATTATTCTTAAAAATTTTATTAAAATTCGTCGAAAAAATTCAATTATTTTAAAGTTTGTTAATAAAATTCTTTATGAGAATTCAATTTTGAGAAACATTCAATTATTCAATAAATTATTTATTTAAATAATCGAATTCTTCTAGGATTATTTTAATAAAACTTGAATTAAAAATGAATTTCAGTTAAAATTTTAAATAATAATTGAATTTTGAAAAGGTTTAATTCAATTTTTTTTTTAATCTCGTGAAGAATTTTATTACTTAGGAAAATAATTGAAGTCTTACAACAAATGTTTATTACATTTTTTTTATATTTTAAATCATGTGAAGAATATTATTATTTATGAAAATAATTAAATTCTTGTAACGAATTTTATTACATTTCTTTTAAATATTTGAAATCCTTTGAAGAATTTAATGATTTATGAAAATAATTGAATTTTTGCAACAAATTTTATTACATTTTTTTTTTAAATAATTGAATTCTGTTGAGAAATTTTATTAAAATAGTAGATTTTGAAAATATTTGAATTTTCGCGAAGAATTTAATTTTTTGTTCTATTTGTAATTGAATTCTTGCAAAAAATTCTTGCATTTAAAATTTCTTTATTAAAAATAATTTAAATTATACCAAAAATTTTATTATTTATGATAATAATTGAATTCTTACAATGAATTTTATTACATTTTTTTAAATAATTGGATTGATGTGAAAAATTGTATTACTTGTAAAAATAATTGAATTCTTGAGAAGGATTTTATCAAACTTTTTGAAAATAATTCAAATTTTTTTGATTATCTAATAATTTTTTGAGTGAATCAGAATATTCTTTAGGGCCAGGGAAAAAGTCAAAATTTTGTCTGGAAATCAGGAAAAAGCAAAATTAATTTTTTATGGCAACTCTAATTTAGTTTAGTATTTATTTTAAAATTTATGTAATACACGAAAAAAAATATAAAGCAAGTTTTACTAATTACAAAGTAAATCCTAAATTGTCTCGAACTTTTTCGCATTTGTATGTCAACTTTTACTATTTTCAAAGTAGAAGTTGTTACGCTTGAAGTAGTTTTTTTTTATAAAAATTAGTAAAATGTACTTCAAATGTAACAAAATTTACTCCGAAAATAGTAAAAGTTGATAGAAAATAGAAATACGCAGAAATTTCTGTCAGAAAAGAGTGAAAGAAAGAAAAAGAGAAAAAGAAAAGAAAAGAGAAAAAGAAAGAGAAAAAGAAAGAGAAAAAGAAAGAGTATAAGGAAGAGAAAGAGAGATAGTAAAGAAAAGAGAAAAAGAAAGAGAAAGAGAAAAAGGAAAGAGAAAGAGTAAAAGAAAGAAAGAGAGAAAAAGAAAAGAGAAAAAGAAGGAGAAAAGAAAAAAGAAAAATAAAAGGAAAGAGAAAGAGTAAAAGAAAGAAAATATTCTTTTTCCGTTTTCAAGAAATGTTCACTGAATCGAGAAACGGATATTGC
The DNA here is from genome assembly GCF_015476425.1 of Leptopilina heterotoma. Lineage (NCBI taxonomy): Eukaryota > Metazoa > Arthropoda > Insecta > Hymenoptera > Figitidae > Leptopilina > Leptopilina heterotoma. The sequence goes on from NW_025111200.1 coordinate 347,165, forward strand.
CGAGGTCAAGAAAATGAATCGATGCCGCTATTTTCTCTCCCCCAATTCCTCACTCACTCACTCACTCACTCTCTTCTCTTTTAAATCCTATTCCCAAACCTTTCGCGTGTCCCTCCTTCTCGTTTCACTCTCTTTTTCGGCTCGTCAACCCTCGTTCTCTTGCCCATTCAATTCCCCCGTTTACTCCAATTCATCTCTTCGCTGATCCTACACCCGATAACTTTTTTTTTCTCCCTCAAAAAACAATCTCTGCCCTTATACCCTTTTCTTTCGTTTTCGCATAAATTACACTAACACACACACATACACACGTTTTTTTTATATCCATAAATGCATTGATTGAAAAATTTCACTCTTAATTAGAAATTATACCTATAATATAATCATAATGTGAAAAAGTCGTTTCGAATAAAATGGAAATTACAAATTAATGCTTTATTAAAATGAATGCTGTTCAATTTTCATGAAAGGTCGGACTATTTATTTTTGAATTTATTATTACTATTGTTATATTTAAATATAAAGGATCGTAAATATTCTTTCTGATCGGCCTAATGGCTTTTATTATTATTTAAATAGACGTTAAATTTTTTCAGTTTGACCAAAAAAATAATTTGATTTTTGACTCTTATTATTATTGTAAAAAATAATAAATATTATTGGAATTTTTCCAGAATTTTTCAAACAATTGTCAATTAATTAAATATTTTTGATTTAAAATAATTAAGCGAGGGTAAAAAATATTTTTGATTAACTTTTGAAAGATAATTAACATAGAGAGAAAATTATTTTTGATTTAATTTTTCAACATAAGCTAATTAGGCGAGGGTAAAAAAATATTTTTGATTTATTTTCTCAGGAGAGGGTAAAAAATACATATTTTATAATTAATGTATAATTAATTAATGATAGAAAACATAATTATTACAAAATTAAAAAAAATTGGGAGGAAATTTCTTTTTTTTTTTTTTTGGTGGAATCCTGCAAGGTTAGAGACAATTGGAGATTGTGACACCCCACAGGGTGAGGCTATGCGTGCGGTGTCATTAATTCTAATAATTTATAAAGAGGCACGCACGTGCGTGTCGCGCGAGAAGGGTTACGCGCGTCACGAGGGTTCTGTCACTGACGACTCTTCCACGAGTGTTTTTTTTTGTTGTACGCTCTATGCTTCTAATAGAACTAATTTGCGTATAAAAAGCTGTGTTGAGATTTTCGAAACTTCCTTCTTTGAGAGAAGAATATCCTCTTGGAGTCTTGACAAACACACGCGATATTTAAATAACGACAATTGAAACGTACATTATGGTCGCATTAATAATACATGGAGACTTTTTTTCCCTGACAAAATAGACTTTTTTTGTTGTTGTTTGACAAATTTGTTTCAAATGAATGTTTAATGTGAATTTGATCGGAAATGTGATAAATTATTTTTGTTATTTTTTCTCATTTTTTTTAATCGGGGATTTATTTTTTAATCATAATTATCATTAGTAATTAGGGCGATAAAGAAAAAATAGAAGAGTGATTTTTTTATAGCTAAAAGTATATCTAATGTTGACGGAAAATTTGAGCCAAAGATTCTGAACGTTGAGAAAGTTTACAAAATAAAAATTTGCAAACTTATACAGAGTTCCCACAAAAAATTAATTTTGTTTTTTCCTGACTTTTTGACAAAAAAAAATTGCCAAAAATAAGAAAATTTTGAATTTTCCCTGACCCTGAAGATCATTCTGATTCAATCAAAAAATTATTAGATTTTCGAAAAAAATGTTGTATTACATTTATTTACGAATTTCTTTAATTATTGTAAAATTATTCAAAAACATCACTAATTTTTTTTAACGAAATATTTAATCATTATCTATTATTTTTCTATAGGAATTCAGATTTTTAAATTCAAACCTTCTGAAATTCAATAAATTTTGAGAATAATATTATAAAACATAAAGAATTCGATCACTCCGAGTCTTCGACTCGGAGTCATCGATTCCTTCCTGTTTTATAACAAATTTATGATGACAGAGTGATAAAATCATTATTTTACATCTTTAGAATATTGTAACTATAAATTCAGATTTTCAAAGATAAAGGTTTTAATATTCATTTATAATTTGAAATTTTAAGTGAAATTCATTTTTTAATCAATTTTTATTAATAAATTATTTAAGAATTCAATTATTAAAATTCAAAAATAAACTATTTATTAAATAATTGAATTTTTATGAAGAATTTTATCAAAATTTTTTTAAAATAATTGAATTCTTTCGGCAAATTTAAAAAAAAAATTTAAGAATAAATGCAATTTTCTATCATTTTATTTCAAATTGTATAAAAAATAATTGAAATTCTGCGATAAGCTTTTATTATTTATAAAAATAATTAAATTCTTACAACGAATTTTATTAAAAAAATTTTTATTGAATTTAATTCTTGTGAAGAATTTTATTTGTGAAAATAATTGAATTCCGGAGAAAAATATTATTATTTATAAAAATAATTGGATTTTGGCGAAGAATTTTATTACATTTTTTTTAAATAATTTAATTTTGTTCAAAGATTTTATTAAAATAGATGATTTTGAAAATATTTGAATTTTAGCGAAGAATTTCATTATTTGTTAAATGTAATTGAATTCTTGCGTATATTAAAAATAATTGAAATTATACCAAAAATTTTATTATTTATGATAATAATTGAATTCTTACAACGAAATTCATTACATTTTATTTAAATAATTGAATTGATGTGAAAAATTGTATTACTTGTAAAAATAATTGATTTCTTGAGAAGAATAAATTTTATTTGTGAAAATAATTGAATTCTTACAACGTTGTCAAAAGTTTTTTTAAATAATTGAATTTCGGTGCAGTATTTCAATATTTATGAAAATAATTGAAATCTTGCAAAGAATTTTTAAACATTTTTCCAAAGAATTTAATTACAATTACATGAAAAATATAGTAATTCTTATAAACAAATTTTATTAAAATCCTTAAAAATAATTGACTTCTTTCGGAGCATTTTACAAATTTTTTTTTTTTCGAATAAGTGAATTCTTTTATAAAACCTTATTAAAATACTAGATATTAAAAATAATTGCATTCTTGAAAAAGAAAAAATTTTCTTTTTTTTTAAATAATTGAATTTTTTCAAAAGATTTTATTAAAATTTTTATTTTTAATAATTGAATTTCTGTGAGGAATTATATTATTTATGAAAATAATTGAATTCTTGTAACGAATGTTATTCACCTTTTTTTAAAATACTTAAATTTTTATGAAAAATTTTATCATTTCTGAAAATAAATGAATCCTTGCAAAGAATTTTATTAAAATTTTTTCAAGGATTCAATTACAATTACATTAAAAATAATTGACTTCTTGAGAAAAATGTGTTTCAAATTTTAGAAAGTAATCAAATTGTTTCAAAGGATTTTATTAAATTTTTTTTAAATAATTGAATTTCTCTGAAGAATTTTATTATTTGAGAAAATAATTGAACTTTTGAAAAGATTTTTATTTAATTTTCTTTTTAAATAATTGAACTCTATTGTTATATTTTAATAAAATCTGATTAAAATATAGTAGATAACGAAAATAATTGAATTGTTCAGTACAATTTCTTTCAAATATTAAAAAATATTTTTTTTTTGAATTTTCTGAATATATTTGAATTTTTTTCAGAAATTTCATTAAAAAATTAAAAATAATTGAATTTGTGCGAAGAAATTTATAAAAAATTGATATGTAATTGAATTCCTGTGGAATTTTTATTAATATTTTATTTAAATAATTGAATTCTTTTGGAAAATTTTATTAAAATAGTAGATTTTATAATAAATTGAAATGAGGAAAATTTATGAAAATAATTGAAATTTTGACAATAATTTTATTAAATTTTTTGAAAATAATTGAATTTTGGAGAAGAATTTTATTATTTATAAAGATAATTGGAATTTTGTAGAGAATTTTTTGAAAATAATTAAATTTCTGAATTTTATCATAAATTTTAAAAATTTAATTTTTTTCAGTACTTTTAATAAAAATTCCTAACTTTACCCTGACTTCCCTGACCAATTATAATTTCCCTGACTTTTCCCTGACTTGTGGCGACCCTGTTATAAAAGAAATTAAATTTTTAAAATAACTGCAATATTATTTCAATAAAATTTTAATTTAAAGAACCTGAGCGTCATCAAAAAATAGAAACGATTATAAATAAAATTTTTTGATAATTAATTTCCCTGAGACCTATTATAAAATCATTAGTTTGAAAAATTTAAACTATCAAAACAAATTGCGCTGTGAATTTTGTTTAAAAATAAATTCTTTATCTCTTTGGAAATTGTTAATTAAATTGTCCATATAGTGTGATCAATTAAATAATTTGATTTTGAAATGAAGATGAAATATAGCTACATAAATTTTCTGTAATAAAATATTTTTAGATATTCGACGATCGACGATAACGACGACGACGACGACGTTGTCGATTGGAGAATATTTCTTTAAATAATAATTTTTGTGGAGAAAAATTGTAAAATATTCTCCGAAGCTATTATTTTAAATAAAAAATTGAGGGAATAGTTTCCATCAGTCGCTTTGATCGCAAAACCTTCAATAAATTATTTGTATTTTATAACCGCTATATAAAGTAAATATAGCAGACTATCAAATTATTTCAGTCTTCGAAGTATATAAAATGTTTTTAAAACATTAATTAGAAATCGTTCAAGCACGTCATGTTTTTTTTCCACCACAATTCGCATATACTTTAATTGACATTGTCTATATTAAAATAAATTTCCCATCGTCAACTGTACACAGTTGCAATACAATTGTGATTATTTTGCGAATATAATCTCTAATTTAAAAATATTGTCGCGTTGTAGTCTTTCCGATTTTTTTCCTTTTTGATTTTTTTGTTTTTGTTTTTGCTTTTTTTTTTGCTTTGCATTATTTTGTTTTGTTTTTCGAGGGGATTATTTAAAAACATTTTATGAGTCGTTAAAAATTGAAAAGAATTTGGGTTCGAAAATTTTTTGAACAGATGTTTGAGGGCTCAGCGTGAGTCGCGAAGGCGGTTTTAGTATACTAAAATACGTCCTCAGTAGGGGGTTCCATTATGATGGTCATGTGCGGTTTAAGTTCTATTTGTGGTAATTCGGGGTTTAATGTACTCCAAAGTACGATTTGGTTCAGTGTGCGGTTTTTTTCCCGCGTGCGCAATTTCTTAAACGCTATAACGGAAGTTGTAAAAGATAAAATATTCTTCCTCCTGCCAATCCGTAAGAAATCTGTATTAAACGCAAAGGAAGTTTGATTCATGAAAAATTATTATTTATTCCAAATACATTATTCAATGTTAAAAAAAAATTACTGCTATTAGGTGTAATTCTCACATCAAAGAGATTATATCCTTAATGGCAAAGAGATTAATTCATTGCTAATAGTTCTAATAATAACCATGTGTTCAGTAATATTCAGACTATACTGATTACTAAGCACTTGAAATGCGGATTTTATATCGAAATTCATAATTAGTATGTTGTGCAATTTTTAAATAATTTGCACATAATTAGGGGAATGTAGTCAAGGTTGGCCTACTGTCTAGGTAGGCCACTCGCGTTTTTTTGTCAAGTTCACTAGCGCCACCTACGCGCATTTTTGTCGAAGCTTGTCTTAGTGAAACCTAACTTTTTGTTCAATTACATTTTCGGAAAATCGAAAATTGTGTTTTCTGTGACGTCGGTACAAAAAAAGCTCAAAAAAAGTTTTGTGCATAATGTGAAAAACCATTAATAAAAGATAAAAAACAAATTGAATCGTCAAGGCAAGTATGCAGAAAATTTGTGGGACTCATGGTTGAAAGGAAAACAAAGTAAAAAATCGAATCCCGAAACGTATTTCTTTATGGTTACAACAATTCGGTAATGTTACTTACTGTCAAGGTCGGCCACTATGTGTTTAAAATGCGCAAAGATGAGGACGAGCTACTTCATTTGCAAATACTGCAATTCTGTATAACTCATAATATAATTGATCATCTTATTAATATTTTTATTTAATTTTATTAATATTTTAGTGCAAAATTTTTTTTTATTTATATTTATTTTTTTATATTGTTTATTTTTATTATTTTGTTATTTCATTAAGTTACAAACTGTAAACAATAAAGAATCAGTTTTCCGTAACTCCAAACATGTTATTTTATTTTTTAACGATTAATGCCCTTTGAATTTTAAACATGGCCGACCTTGACTGTAATGGCCAACCTGGACTACAAATTTTTTTTTTTTTAAATCTTTATAACTTTTTCATTTTTAAACCTGTCAATTTACTTTGTACAGAAAAAATGTTCCTATTAAACAGGACTTTCCAACCATATACTTCAATTGTCCAAATTCATTTTTAAAAAAAAGTTATAAACAAAAGTCAAAAAGGTGGCCGACCTAGACTATGTTCCCCTATAATTATTTGCACATGTATTTTTTTGTAAAATACAAAGTTTATAAAGTATAAAGTTTATAAAGTATAAATTTTATAAAGTATAAAGTTTATAAAGAAGTATAAAGTTTATAAAGTATAAAGTTTATAAACAGAGTTGCCTTCGAAATAGTTAAATTATTTTCATGAAGAATAACATTTTTTACCAAAAATTCAATTATTTTCATAAATAATAAAATTCTATATAGATTTTCAATTATTTTCATAAATAATAAAGCTTATTGCAGAATTTCAGTTATTTTTAATACAATTTTAATAGAATTTATCGAAAAATATAATTATTCCTCAAAATTTTATTAAAATTCATCAAAGAAATTTAATTATTTTAAAAAACCTTTCTATAATTTCTTTATTAGAATTTAAATATTATTGTCAATACATTTTTAATTAAATTTCTTAAAAGAATCAAATTATTTTTAAAAATTTTAATAAAATTCTTAACAATTCAATTTTTTTTAAAAATAATTTTAATGAAATTCTTCATAGAAATTTAATTAATTTCAATAATTTATCAAAATTCAATTATTTTTAATATCTACTATTTCAATAAAGTTTGAGAAAAAAATGCAATCATTTAAAATGAAATGTATCATTAAAATTTGTCTCAAGAATTCAATTATTTTTAAAAGTAATAATATTCTTCCATCAAATTCAATTATAGTCAAAAGTTTAAAGAAATTCTCGTTAAAATTGCAATTATCTTTATAAATAATAAAATTCTTCTTCAAAATTTAATTATTTAAAAAAATTTTAATAAAATTCTTGTCAAACTTTCAATTATTTTCAAAAACTTTTCTCAATTCAATCAAATTTTCCACACAGATTCAATTATTTTTAATACAATTTTAATCCAATTTCTCGATAAATGAAATTATTCTTCAAGATTTTATTAAGATCATTTAGAAACTTTTATTGATAAAATTTTTTCCGAAAATATAATTATTTTTTTTAAACAATAAAATTCTTTTTAGGAATTCAATTATTTTCATAAATAATAAAACTCATCTCAAAATTTTAATTAATTTTAATAAAATTTTGTATTTTTTTGTACAAATATTATTATTCAAATAATTATGTAATTATTCTTATAATTCATAATTATTCTTAAAAATTTCAGTAAAATTCGTCAAAAGAATTTGAATTTTGAACAACATTCAATTATTCAATAAATTATTGATTTTTGTTTTTAAATCATTGAATTCTTGTAGAATTTTCTAATAAAAATTGATTTAAATATGAATTTCAGTTAAAATTTTAAATAATAATTGAATATTAAAAGCATTATAGCATGAATTTTTAGAAGTAATTGAATTTTGAAAAGTTTAATTGAATTTTTTTTTGAAATTATGTCAATTTTTTATTTTTTAAATATTTTATTGAAGAATTTCCAAATAATCAAAATTTTTTTAAATTGAATTATAAACAAATGGATTTGGAAATTCTCTAGGAAATTTTGCAAAAAATATTAAAAATAATTGATAATTGTTAATTTATTTCTTTCAAAAAATTTGTGAAATTAATTATATTTTTCGAAGAATTTATTTTAAATTGTATTGAAAATAATTAAAATCCTGTGAAGAATTTTATTATTTAGAAAAGTAATTGAAGTCTTGCAACGAATTTTTATTACCTTTTTTTATAATTGAAATCCTGTAAATAATATTATTATTTATGAAATAATTTATGAAATAATTTAAAATAATTGAAATACTGTGAAGAATTTTATTATTTATGAAAATAATTGAATTTTGCAATGAATTCTATTAAATTTTTTAAAAATAATTCAATTCTATTGAGAAATTTAATTAAAATAGTAGATTTTGAAAATATTTGAATTTTAGCGAAGAATTTCATTATTTGTATTTTTTTTAACCAAATTTAAAGGAACTTTTTTAAAATTTATTGAAGTTTTTATTTTCTGATATATATTTGATTAAAGAATTTTGATCGATTTCTTTATGTTTTATAACTATTTTTTTTAAATTGTTTAATTTCAAAAAGGTTTGAATTTGAAATTTTTGAAAATCTTAATTTTTTGGGAAAAATAATAATGATTACAAATTTTTTTAAAAAAGAAGCAATAGAATAATTTTATAAAGTTTATAAAGTATAAATTTAATGAAGTATAAAGCTTGTAAAGTATAAAGTTTATAAAGTATACAAGTTTTAAAGTCTAAAGTTCTAAAGTCTAAAGTTGATGAACTTCATGAAGGACTTGTTAAAGAATTTCAAGTTCCAACCTACTTTACATTCTAGTTAGGTATAATTCGAAATGAAGTTCATTTTTCGCAAAAAAAAGGGTAAAACACAAAGTTTTCATCATATCTCGAAAATTGGCCATTGTTTGTCACCACTGTGAGTGGAATATATAAATAAATTGAAAGTTATATAGAGGATGAATTTTAAAAAAAATTGTACAAGTCTCCAGTGACATAAAGCGCATTTTTCAGTTAAAAGTGATATTATTAATTTTTTTTCCAGTAATTAATTGCTCGTGTACTTTTATATATGAAAGTCCTGAGTTTCATACAATTACAATTTTTCGCTCTACAATTCAGTTCTGAATATTAATGGAATCTCTTTTATGTTTTTTTTTTATTGCCATTTTTAAACGGAAATAACTTTTATCAATATTGAATATTGTATATAGCATTGTGTATATTTTCAGATGGGGATAAATTTTCATTGTTATTAATTATACATTATCTTAAAATGCATCCACAACGTCTAACATGAAAATCATTTAATATATTGCTGATATAATAATTTAATATGAAAACGTTTTCCGAGCTATTTTGCAAGTTGAATAATTCAGCTTTATTATTCTATAAATGAAAGCTTATTTTGGTAATGATAATCCAGTTTCTTTGGAGGTAAATCACGTTTCTTACAAATTGGTATTAAATCTTCTATAATTAACTACAGCCAGACAATAATTAATTTTCTTTCGGGATTTACATACAAATGTCCTTGATGTTGTGGATGTGTGTGTGTGTGTGTATACAAATTTAGTAAACTGCGCAAATTGTTCTTAATTGTTTTTCGAAAAAAAGAGAGATAAAGTTTGTAAAACTTTTACAGAAAATATCCGTTTTATTATCGATTCTTTTCTTTTTTTAAAAAACTTTATGGCGAAATAATTTTTATTTGAAACTTTGTGGCAGAATAATTTTTATCTAAAACTATAGCAAAAACAATTTGTATTTAAAATTCTATAGCAAAACAATATTTAAAATTCTTTAGCAAAACAATCTTTATTTAAAGTCTTTAAAATCCTTAAAATCTTTATTTAAAAGAATATTCTGTTGGAAAGTAAGAATCGTATTAAATTAATAGGAGCGGATTTTTATTTCGGAAGCGAGAGGAGTAAAATTTATGAAAGAAGAAGCAAAAGAGTTGAAAAGTGAAAAAGACTAGTGGACCTTTATGTAATATATATTAAAAACAAGAGAAAGGTTTGGAGAGAAAAAAAATGATCGCAGCAGGGCCAGTTGGCAACCGCCTATTGGGATATTGTGTGAACGAGTTCTTTCACTATTCTGTAATCAATTGAGCGGATTAATATAGTAGACATAATCGCGCTTTTTGTCGACGAGTCATAATGCTAGTTGGAGAGAAACTGACACGGAGAGAAGGAATGAGAGAAAGAGAAACAAATAAAAGAAACTCGTCTCTAGGATGTGTGTGCGTGTGTGTATTTTAAAGAGTCATGGTTACCTTGTCCGTACGGGAATATAGATATACATATAGAAAGTCGAGTAAGTGCGAAGGTAATAGTCGTTACGTGCGATACCATTCTGTCAGAAATCCACGGGGCTTTGTCCCGAGTCACGAAACGTAAGGATTAAACTAAACGCGGGCGCGGCGCGTTAGTTTCAATGTGTATGTGTGTGTGTAAATGCCTCATATGATTTTCGTTTCGTGTATAGTGATATTTCTCATATGTGTATACTGATATTTCTCATTTATTTTCTATTTCTCTTATACAAAGTTCTTTTCTTCTCTTTCTCTTATTTTTCAGTGTATAGTCTCTAAATTTGTAATCTCTAATCAGTTAAAAATCGTATACAGTTTTTTTGAAAGCATCAAATTGATACTAAAGTGGATCAAATTAATGCCAAAAATTTGAATCATTTTTTGATTTGATTGTAGTCTTAGGTCAAAGTTTATAAACAGTATTTGACAAAAATTGAGGACCTTGAAAAATACAAAAATTAAAAGTATATAAAATAACTGAAATAAGGCTATCTTTAAGAGGAAGCAATTAAACTTGAGTAATTGAATCAGTTAAGAAAGATCTACTGAGACATCAGTTACTTTTAACTGACAATCTGTTATTTTTAACTAAATGATCAGTAAAAATATTACTATTTGAATTAGTGACTGATCCAAATTGTTGGCACCAATTTGATCCATTTTAGTATCAATTTGATGCTTTCAAAAAAACTGCGAATCATTTGTTTTTAACTGACTCAAATTTAGAGAGCATATATATTTACAGTTTTCCCAAGGATTTAAAATTGAGACAAAAAATAAATCAAAATTGTTGTCATGCAACTTCAAATTGAGACAAAAAACGTATCATAATTGTTGATACAACTTAAAATTGAGACAAAAAACGTATCATAATTGTTGTGATACAACTTCAAATTAAGACAAAAAAACGTAGCAAAATTGTTGCGTTGCAACAATTTTGATACGTTTTTTTGTCTCAATTTGAAATCCTTAGGAAAACTATTCTCGCAGTGTATATATAATATGTAGGCTTGAACATATATTTGAGTGCGTGTGAGCTCTCAACACGCACGTTCCGCATATAGAGGGTCTCCATAAATCGGAAGGGGGCTCGATTTAGCGGAAATCGTTTCCAACACGACCAACTGATAAGGGTGATACTGCCCTTCGTTGAACAACGATTAGAACATGAACACGTTTCCTCAACGCTCCTTAATATTTTATTAGCGCCATGTTTTGACATATTTTTCCTTATTGCTGATTGTGTCAGAATAATTGTAATTTATGCAACAGAGAACGGCAATTTTTTTTTCATAGAATTATTCGGTTTTTATTGAAAAGTTTTTTTTACGCGTCGCAAAGAAAAGGACGTGAGACGCAAAAGTTTGTAGGTTATGTTTGTTGTATTTTTACGTGAAGTAAAGGATTCTTTTTCAATTTATGTAAAATGAAAGGTTTTTTTATTGAATGCTTTAAATGTAATTAAGATTTAGACAATTATTTTTAATTGGGAGTTCAACCACTTTATACATTTACGCTTAAAGCGTGAAAAACATAACCTATAAAAAATTTTGCTCCTTAAGTCTTTTTTTTAGCGTCAGTCACATTTGCGTAGATTACAATTTAAAATTAGAAAAAATTTTCCAGTTGAATACAGTTTTATTATTTATCACTTACAGTAAGAATAATGTATAAATAATAATATATAAATTATTAAATAATAATACTTACTTTAAGTGATAACTACTGAAAAAAAATTTAACTACCGTTCACGGAAAAATATTTTACTTGGAACAGCGATACTTTTCTCTAGAATAGCGAAAGTCTTAACGGAAACAACTGGAAATTTCGCTAGTATAATAAAATTTTATAGTGGTTCCAGATAAAATATTTTTTGTGTATTGTATATTTAAATAAAAAGTTTATATTTAATAGTTATATTTAATAATTTTTTTTTGTTAATCTAACTCAGTTTTTGTAGTTAATTTTATTATTTTTTATGCAGTTGAGAAATAGTAATTCAATTGACTTAAATAATTTTTAAATATTATAATTATTATTATTATTATTATTGAAATTAATTTTCTTAAATATTTTTTTTTTGCAAGAAATTGCGAAACAAAAAACAAAAATATTGCAGTTCATTCAAGTATAAATTATAATTATTCTAATGCTAGAAAGAAAAAATCAGTTAAATCAAAGTGAAAATGAAAGGGAAAATAAAAATCTAACAAAGTGAAAATGAAGAAAAATTAATCCTACTATATTGAATTTAAAGTGAATGTAAAAATAATAATCTATGTAAGTGAAAATAAAAGTGAGTAAACAATTTTTTTTGTAGTAAAAATAAAAACTTAATCTGTTGAGTGGAAACGAAAGGGAAAATAAAAAAGAAAATAAATCTATAAAAATCAAAGGGAAAATAAAATTGAAAATAAAAATTTTTTATAATAAAAATTAAATGCAGAATAATATTTTACAGAAGTGAAAAAGAGTAGTGAAAGTGAAAATCTATCAAAATGAAAGTGAAAGTGAAAATAAAAAATTATAGTGAAAGTGAAAGTCAGTTCTCTAAGTTTGAATTAGTAAAAATATTTACCAACATGAATTAGGGACTGACTTTTGCTTTTGAATTAGTAAATTTTACTGATAAATAGTAAAAATTACCATTTATTAGTAAAATTTACTAGTTTTATTGATTTTCATTAAAATTTTACTTATAAATAGTAGAATTTACTATTTATTAATAAAATTTACCAATTTTATTGATTTTTATTAAAATTTTACTTATAAATAGTAGAATTTACTATTTATTAGTAAAATTTACTTATTATATTGATTTTTTAAAAATTTTACTTATAAATATAGTAGAATTTACTATTTATTAGTAAAATTTACTAATTTAAAAGCAAAAAGTCAGTCACTAATTCACATTATTAAATATTTCCATTTTTTACAATTCTAAATCAGTGAAATCAAATTCATTCATTCTAATTATTAAAAATGTTTACTAATTTTTTATATAGAATTAAACTATACTTTATTTAGTAGTTAAAAAATTTTTCAAATATATAAAAAAAACAAAAATGACTAAAATTTCAAAAACTGAAAGAAATTGTTCGGTTTTCATGACGCTTAGCCTATTTCACTTCTCTGTAATTTTTCCCCGAACCGTTTGTGTATTTAGATTCATGATCCCAAAACGGATGTATATATTAGAGGGAGAATTCTTCATCCATTCCTCATTTGATAGTTTTTTCTTTTAAGTGGGTACAATATCCAATTACATTTTAATCTATTAAATTATTATATATAGCTAATTTTTTGCTGCAAATTTTTTTGATTTGTAGATTTCATTACTTCTCAACTAGTCTAATAACTAGTTATTAATAATAATTATATAATAATTATATTTAATTTAATTTATTAAATTTTCTTTAGCTTCTAGTTAAGAAGCTTAAATTAAAAAAATTGTATTAACAACCAAACAGTTTCTAAAAAAATGTATCTATTTTAAAAAATGGAAAAAATTTTTATGTCCAAAGTAAAAATCTAGTTAACCACATGTTCCGTAGGGTCGCGAAGTTCACTTGGATTATAAACAAATCACAACCTTATGGAAAATACATTTTCTAGGTTTTTACTTTGGAGAGGAAAATTTTTTCCATTTGTAAAATATGGGTGAATTTTTTTGAACAGCAGAATTGGAGAAATGAAAAATAAAACGATTGAAATAAAAGTGAAAGTGAGCTCTCTAAGTTTGAATTAGTAAAAATAATTATGAATTAGTGACAGACTTTTGCTTTTAAATTAGTAAATTTTACTACTTTAATTTTAATTTTAATTCGGGTTTGATTAATACTTTTGAAGTATTAGATATAGATGTATAATATATTAGTAAGATAATTGAATGAGAAGTTGAAAATCTCGGGAATTAAAAATTGTTGAACGAACATATGGCGATTAAAAGGCGTGTTATTTATAGTGTTCCCCTAGTTCTGAAACGGTTTTTTGATATCAGCATATAATATGGTTCTCGCGAGGCCTAAAAAATTCTTAAAAGCGTTATTCGACTTCACTCTCAGGCTGCGAGGTATCGAGCCCATAAATCGGTGCTACCTTAGTTGTTGTATATATGTGTTATGGCGCCTCGAGCGTCCTGCAAGCCGCTCGGAGAAACTCTCGCTTTGGCCCAGAGGCATGGCTGTTTCTAAACCCACCTTATCTACTAGCCCCTATAATAAGCTGCGATCTGAGACCGTATATTCATGCGGAGAAAACGTGTGTGTGTGTGTGTATGTTCATTAATGTGTGAGCGCATTTATGCCCAGAAATCTCTCTTGTACAAGGGCGATTCTCGAGACAAACACACACACATCATATGGGTATTTGTGAAATACATCGTACATGGCAAGCCAACGTTAGGACGCTACAACGAAGCGCTTGCAATTACAAGCTGGTCAACATATAATTATCCCCAATGACCATAAATTACCAGATTTTTATGCGCAACATTCTTAATTACCCTTTGAATTAACATCAATCAACCCCCTTAATTACACGCTGCTCCCGTTGATGCCAATGCTGATGCCACTATACCTCCCGGGGTCCGAAAAGACCATCATCCTCTTAAAAAAAAAGTCAAATTGCCCACGAACATTGTTAAACTGTTGTTGAATGGAAAAGATGCTGTTTTGCTATAGTGGCTTTTTTTGCGCGGGTAAAATTTTCAAGTTTTTAATATTTTCTTTTCTATATTGCAATTCGTAACGATGCACTATGGGGGATTTTGCTAAAATTATGTCCGAAATTCAAATTAAATTTAAAATTACATGAAACTTGTAACTCGAAGTCTTCTGGGGACGCTGATCACGAATTCGATGACAGTTTTTAAAAATTCAGAATGGCTGACATTTTTTTAAAATTTACTTAAATTTTGTTACTTGAGAATTTCTAGGCTCACTGATTAAGAATCCATAGTCGGTTTTTAAAAATCCAAAATGGCGGATTTAAGATGGCGGAACATTTTATAAAAATCTATCAGATTTAAAACAATCAGAAGCACCAAAAATTTTATAGAACTATTCAAACATGAATAACTAAAAACTTGTATTATTCTTTATAAGAAATTATAAATTCCCTTCCTTTAATTTATTATTTTTTTGGTTAAATAAAAAAATGTATATAAACAACCAATTTCCAATGAGAAAAAGAATTTTAAATCTATCGAAAAATTTAAATTTTGGCTACAATTTAGAGAAAATATTCAAGGCAACCATTTAAATTTCTATATCTCAATTTTTTCATTGGATTTTTAATTTCTTTGGACTTTTTGACCAGAACAAAAGATCCAAAAAATAAGTCCAAAGTGAAACAATTTTTTTTTTTACTTTTTTGTATTTCATTTTCTGTGGATTTTTCAGTTGGGATTTTTTGTTTTGGACTTCTTGTCCGGATACCAAAAAAATATTGTTTTATTCCCATACTTTACCCACAGTTTAAAATTTTGGCGGTAAACTTCAAAACTATAAAAAAAATATTTTTTTCTTAATTTTTGTTGTCGATATTCTTTAGCCATGGAATTCTCTAATTAGGAATTCTTCGACATTCTTTGGCAAATTAAGTGTCATATTTCACCATCTTTTACTCATAGTTTCCCATAGTTTTTGCTATTTTTACCCATTTTTCCATTTCTAAAAAGTTAATAAATTTATTAATTATGTAAGTATAAATACATTAATTAATAAATTTAATTTTCCACCTCTCTGGAATTCAATTTTTTTAAATCGAAACCTCAAAAAAATTGATTTGTTTTATTATTAACCTCCAAAGAGTAAAAATACTCTAAATTAAATACTTTTGTTTCAAGGATTAATTGAAAGAATATTAGCAAAGAATAATATAAAATCATATTTCATAATTAATATAAAATCCCTTTTTTCTAGACGAATATTCAAATATTGAATTAGATTTCCCTTGGAGAAGGAATTCTATCAATAAATCAGAAATTTTTTTTTCAAACATTTTGAAATTATTCTCTAATTCATAATTTAAAGTTATGCGCGCTTGAATTCATTACTCTCCTTCTGTCATAAGTGTGAAATATTTCACTCTTTCCAATGAATTTTATATTTTGAATAATTTACAAACCTTTTTTTTAAATAATGTCTCAGATAATTCTTATTTTATTACATTATTATATACCTTTTAAAATTCGATAGAGTTAGAAAATTCACTGAATTGTAAAAAGGTGAGAAGTTTTTTTGAAAAATTAATAACCAATCAATTGAGAATTAGTTCGGAAATAATTGATTTAAGCGGTTCAAATTTTTAATTTTTTTGTAATATTATAGAGTATTTTTATTATAAATTTTATTGAATAACGGTATAATTATTATTCATGTCTATTAATAGTATTAAATGTATTAATCGATTAGTAATTAAAATTAATTAGTGTTATATCTAATTAGCATCGTTAAATTATAGATCGTTAAAATTATAAAATTAAAATTAAAAGAATTGAATTTTTTAATTCATGTAATTTAAAAGGTTATTTCACTCTATATATATACTGTTAATTATTTTTAGTCCCTGTGAAAATAATTAATATCGAATGTGGAAAAAAAATTCAATTAAAATGTTTTTAAATTCGTATTTTTTTCTATTTGATTAAATTTGTAATTTTTTATTGTTATTAAAAGAAAAAAATTTTAACGTGTTTACTTAATAAAAAAAATTGATGAGTTAAAAAAAATTCAATTAAAATATTTTGAAATTCATTCTTTTTTTTCGCTTGATTTAATTTATTGTTATCAAAAAAATAAAAAGGGGAAATATTTTTATCATGTTTACGTCATATTGTTGGGGGAATAGTGACGGGCGTAAAAGGTGCAAATTCTTCGACTTGATGTATAATAACAGGTTTCTTTCTATAAATTAGCATTATTTATTTGATCCACACAGATTTCTTACTGATAATCACTATAAGCCCTCATTAAGTCATCCTATTTCAGTTGGCAGAATTTTTTCGAAACCCATTTATTAGTTTTTTGTTTTTTTCTTTTTATAAAAAAAAAAAAAAGAAAAACGAAAAACCCTTACGAATCCGAGTGTGTGCGATGATAAAAACGACAGCCGGTGGTTATAAAGACCTAGTAATTTTCGTTCTGCAGTATTTCAGCAATTAAAATGCGTATCCTATGATGGTTCATCGAAATCGCCGTAGGAGAAAAAATATTTCTAGTCGATATTTTTTGGCTCTTTGAAAGATATTTCTTTTTAGTGAATTGTTTTTTAGAGAGCAGCGAAGGGAAAGGGGGGAGGGTAAAAAATTTTACTGAAGTCAAAAATGTAAAGTAAAAAACAGTGATCTATTTTTTATTGTTGTCTTGCAAATTTTTTTATTGAAAAAAATTGCTTCTTTTGTGAAAAAGTATTTTTGTTCATTAATAATTATTGTCCACCTACGAACGCCAAGGTCATCGCTAGATGGCAGTTTAGTTCTTTCTTGGAATTTCTCCTGCCACCTGGTGGCGACCTTGGCGTTCTCAAGTGAAGAAATTAAAACATTTTTTTCTCAAAAACAATTTTAGAATTAAAAAAGAGGAGAATAAATAATGTTTATATTTATTTGTAAAGAAATAATATGCGACTATTTGCAACTATTACAAACTTTCGATACTGTTTTTTCTAAATTTTTTTTTCTGGATAATTAAAGAAAACTATTTTTTGAATAGTCGTTGCTATCATTATTGAAATCAAATAAAGAATTGAGATCTTATCAAGATTTTTAGAGTAAATGTACATCACTATCAGTTCCCATTGATAAAAATCTGTTAATTTACATTCTCGCTAATTTATCTTTTACCAATGTACCGCTAAAGTGATTGAATCTTTCTATTGAAACAGAAATTTTTGTTCGGTACGATTAGAATCAGCGTCGATCAGCAATTACTTAAAAATCTATTCACTAATACTAAACTTAATATTTAGAATTTATAAAATGTTTCGATTTCACAAAATGATTTCAAAAAATTGGTTACAAAAAAAGTTTTTTAATTTTTTTGGTTTCAAATTTAATTCAGCAGCTCTAAATAGCCTCGCAGCATCTCTGTATATTAAAAGAGAGAAAATTGATTGAAATTTTGCAAACTAAAAAATGACTCTTTTTTTCTCGCGTAAAAGGAGGATTCATCCAGACGTTCGTCATAGATGCGTGTTTTAAAAAGTAAAAGCATTGGACTTGGGCCAACGCAAAAATAGAAGCAGATGTTGTTAGTGGCGTTTCCAAGACGATGGTTTAAGAGGGAAAGCACAAGGAACTTCGAAATCTTTTACTACATGAGGGAGAGAAAAAGAGAGAGAGAGAGAGAGAGAGAGAGAGAGAGAGAGAGAGAGAGAATGAAGCAGATGAGCAGACATGAACCGCAACGTGATTTCATTGCCCTTGAATAATTCTCACTAACAGAGCGCTTAGATAAAAATAATTAAACGGATAAGTTTCGCGAATGCTTGTAAGTACAGACTGTGTGTTTCTGCGAGCAATTTCGTCTGCACGCACTCATTCACCCCAACGCTTATTACAACCGCGAGAGAGGTGTGTCTAGCGAGGAGCTTTGAAGTTTTTTTTCAAAAAATTAACTTTATTTTGTTTGTCTGCATTCTTTAAGAAGAAAGATATATACCAGATTTTTGGTGGATTTCTTTCCTTCAATTAGTCATGATATGTGGAGTTGATTTTTAGTTGCGCTCGATTAATACGTATCCGTTAGGAGCTTCTTCTAATTAGAAGATTATTAGAAGATTATCAGATTAATTATAGAAGATTATTATTTAATCTTTATACATTATTATTTATCCTTTAGAATCGGTTGTCCTTTTTAGGATTAAGTATTCCGAATTTAGTATTGAATATTCCGTATTGGGGTACAACGGTTTATGGGATTTTTAACAAAATTTTAAGGAAGAAATCTTCTTGAGTAAGAAATCTTATTTGTTCTCTTAGATTCTTTTTTCGTGATTGGTTTTTCTTATCAAAAGTGTTTTTTTTGATTGCAGATTGTGAATCATCGGGATGCGAGGCTGACATGGCGGAGGGCTCGGCAGAGGAGGAACAGAGCAGTACCGCTGCACCAGCTTCACCCCCAGCTGACCTCCGAATTCTGAACACTCAGCTCTCACCACCTTATCAGCATCAACCTTGTCTTCAGTCGCATCTTCAGCATCGACAGCATTCCAACATGTTGGCCACTGCAGTACCGCCAAGGCACAGTCACAGCATGCTCTCGCATCAGGTGAAAACGGAAATGGACATGGACAACCCCTGCGATCTGCCTCTCAACTTAAAGAGCGAGGTGAGTCTTTGAACCGTTTCATTTCGATTTAAATCTTTGCTGCTCTGTTTTGAAAAAAATCAAACCAGAAATTAAAGAATTTCAACTACAGGGTGAACATCAAAAAAACTGTTCCATAACTGTTACAGATTTGGTTCTTATCTGTCATCCTAAACTTGGAACAGAGGATGTTTCTTTGGAACATCCTCTGTTAGAAGTTTAGGATGACACAAATATGGAACAAATCTGTAACAGTTATGCAACAGTTAGGGAACAGTTCACTGATTACTGTAACAGAGGATGTTACAAGTTTAGGATGGTACAAATATGGAACAAATCTGTAACAGTTATGCAACAGTTGGGGAACAGTAGGAGAACAGTTGACTGATTACTGCAACAGAGGATGTTACAAGTTTATGATGTCACAAATCTGTAACAGTTATGCAACAGTTAGGGAACAGTTCACTGATTACCGTAACAGAGGATATTACAAGTTTAGGATGGTACAAATATGGAACAAATCTGTAACAGTTATGCAACAGTTGGGGAACAGTAGGAGAACAGTTGACTGATTACTGCAACAGAGGATGTTACAAGTTTATGATGTCACAAATCTGTAACAGTTATGCAACAGTTAGGGAACAGTTCACTGATTACCGTAACAGAGGATATTACAAGTTTAGGATGGTACAAATATGGAACAAATCTGTAACAGTTATGCAACAGTTAGGAAACAGTTGGGGAACAGTTCACTAATTACTGCAACATAGGATGTTACAAGTTTATGATGACACAAATCTGTAACAGTTATGCAACAGTTATGGAACAATTTAATGTTTACTGTAACAGAGGATGTTACAAGTTTAGGATGACACAAATATGAAACAAATCTGTAACAGTCATGCAACAGTTAGGGAACAGTTCACTGATTAGTGTAACAGAGGGTGTTACAAGTTTAGGATGACACAAATCTGTAACAGTTATGGAACAGTTTTGGAACAGTTAGGGAACAGTTCACTGGATAGGAATTTAAAGCTTCAACCTAAATGTTTAAAAATCCAAACTAAATGTTCAAAAATTCGGTTTAAAAATTCAAAAATGACAACAAGGGATAAGCACAAGTACCAAGACTCGGATAATGCTGCGGTGAAAAATTTTCTGTCACTATTAAGAATATAAATGACAGTCTCGTTATCTTATTACCGATTGTTGTCATGCTGGCTCATTGTAAACCAACAATGCGAAAGTAAATTAGCCTTAACGATTTAACACCCGCCACAAAGTATAATGACAAGAAAGTGCAACGTCCCTATCATAATCAGACGGGTCGTTATAGTTGGGATTGGTTTTGTGTGCCAATGATAATCAATTGCCTACTTAAGTTATTGCTACACTGTGCTCAATCTCAACCCTTTTTCTCCGCTCGTGAGTAAATAGTAAATTTATTTTTCTACTCAAGAAAAAAACGGCGTTGGTAATAGCGAATAATGACAAGCCATAATAGTACAGTAATAACATTATAGTAATAAAATATTTTCGGAATAAATTTAAAACTATGGTAGCAATAGATAAACAATGTTAGGAATAAAATAAAAGGAACAATAGACATAGTTTTCAATTTTTGAGAATGAAGCGATTGGAATTTTTTTTTCTTTCGTTTGTTTAAAGTAGGATTGAAATCGGTTTTTTCCGTCGGTGAGAGAGAGACGCTTTGGGGCATGTGTGCAATTTAAATTAATCATGTCCGCAGTCCAGATCCGGGAATAGAATGAGAGCATACGCGCTTTCGAGACTTGAGACAAGGTTTGACTAAGAAGGGAGAATCCCCGCGTCACATTAGTGATGACTTCAAGCGAGAAGTATTTTTGTACTGCTTCTTTACAAACTGACTTTCTTCTTCCGTTTAATTAAATTGAGTCACTTGTACTTTTCCAAAGCGATTCGCCACGTTTCTCGAATATGTTCTTCAAAATAATTCGCGTTGCTTCCCGATTTTTTCATTCTCCTCAAAAATTAATTTTGAAGTCTACTTAAAACTTTTAACAAATGTCTAAAAGAATTAAAAATATATTTAAAAGAATAAAAATATTTACAAAAATTAAAATAGATTTAAAAGAATAAAAATATATTTAAAAAAACTTATTTAAAAAAATTTGAAAATTTCATGGAATTTTTCCTTTTGTGAGAAGAAAAATCTGTGGTGAAAAGTTTTGATCCTGTAAAGAGCAACGATAGAGGAGACATTGAATGAAAGCTGTTTGCACGCAGCTTATGCAGCCTCCTCCACCTTCAGTGGACCACTGTCAGTTTCAGTTTCCTTTTCCGAGGATTGCTTGCACATCGGACTAGCTCTGAAGCAAACTTGAAGCGCCCATCCTCTTTTTTGATTGCGATTTTCCGAGTAGAGTGCTCGAGTTTACACCGTGGAAAAATTAATTTTCCAAAGCCACATCAAGTCTCTTTAGCTTATATTAATTATCATTTTACAATTAATTACGCAAGCTTTTTGAGTTTACCGCGATGTTTAATCATTAGCTATATATGATGAGAATTAATAATCTCCGAGTGAAAGAAAAGAAGAAAAATTAACTAATTCATGATTTTTTATACTGAGAAATTTTCTATGATGAAAACTTTCTGTAGATAAATTTTTCTGTGAAGAATATTTTCTACAGGAAAATTCTCTCTATAGAAAATTTTCTTAAGGAAAATTCTGTAAAAAAGTAGAATTGGTCAGGAAATTCGGGGAAAAGTCAGGGATTTTTATTAAAAGTACTGGAAAAAATTAAATTTTGAGAATTATTTATTTTTTTAAATTTATTTTTGATAGGAAAATGGTGAATTTAGTATCTTTTTCGTTTGTCATGTAATCTATAAAATTATCACGAATTCTAAAACAGAATCTTCAATTTTTTCCATTTCTGACAATAATTTCTTTTAAATAACTTAATTCTTGAAGAAATTTCAAAAATTATTAAATGTTCAAATTATTACTTATAAATTAATTAATTAATTTTTTCACTTAAATATTTCAAAATAAATTCAATTTCAAAAAAAGTAGCGTTTACAATTTTCATAAGTAAATGAACTTCAAACGGTTTCAATTTGAAATTTTGTGAAATTTTAATTTTGAATGAATTCGATTATAAATTTTAAAGAACTTAGATTTTTGAAAAAATCTAATAATTCGAATTCTTCTAAAATTAGTGAAATTTTTTAATATATATGCAATTAATTGTATTATTGAAAATAATGGATTTATAGAAAAATTTTACTTAAAAAAAACATTAAGAAAAATTGAATTTTTAAAAAGTTATAAATGATTGCAAAAATTCAATTATTTACAAAAGTAATAAAATTCTTCTCTAACATTCAATTATTTTACAAAATTAGAATAAAATTCTTGTTAAAATGTCAATTATTTTCAGAAATTTTCCTCAATTTAATGATTTTTAATATTTACTATTTTAATAAAAATTTCCGAAAGAATTTAATTATTTAAAAAAATTTTCGATGAAACTACGCAAATATTTAATTATTTTCATAAATAATAATAATAATTTCACTGGAATTCAATTATTTACAAATTTTCTATTAATTTTGTTCTCAATAATTCCATAGTTTAATGTAATAAAAATAATAAAATTCTTCAGAGAAATTCAATTATTTTTAAAATTAATAAAATTCTTCCCAAAAATTCAATTATTTAAAAAAAATTTTAAAGATCATGTCAAAAATTCGATTATCTTTATAAGTAAAAAAATTCTTCTTAGGAATTAAATTATTTTTAAAAAGGTTAATAACATTCTTTGTAAAATTTCAATTATTTTCCAAAATTTTCCTCAATTCAATGATTTACAATATTTACTATTTTAATACAATTTAATTATTAAATAAATTTAAAATTTTTAATAAAATTATTTAAAAAACAATCAATAAATTGTACGTAAACATTTAATTATTTTTGTAAATAATACAATTCTTTTTTGTGAATTCAATTATTCTCATAAATAATAAAATTTTAATTATTTTTAATATATAATTTTAATCGAATTCCTAAAAAAATATCATTATTCTTAATATTTTTATTAAAATTCATCGAAAGAATTCAATTATTTAAAAATTTGTTGAATTCTCTTAGAATTTTTTAATAAAAATTGATTTAAAAATAAATTTTAGTTAAAATTTTAAATAATAATTGAATATTGAGAATAATTAAATTCTTATATAGAATTTTATTCAAATTTTTTTAAAAATAATTGAATTCTTAAATAGAATTTTATTTAAATTTGTTAAAAATAATTGAATTCTTTCGAGAAATTTTATTAATATTTTAAAATTGAATTGAAAATATTTCAATTCAATTGCTAAGAATTAATTTTTTTTGAAAAAGTTTAATTGAATTTTTTTCAAATTCAATTTTAATTCCTAAAGTTATGACTTAATTGAAAGTCTAAAATTTAAAAATAGGCTTTTCAATTATTTTATACCTTTAAGATGTAAACGGATTAAAAATTTGTTTTTTCTGAGTATTTTCTTTTCTTCTCTCTAGTTTGTAAATTTTTCAAACCAAAAAAATAATCTAAAAATGCGAGAAAATTAATTCCGCGGGCATTTTCTCTCACATTCGTCTATTCTACAATTATCCCTTCAACAAACAGCGGAGGATACATCGAAATACTGCACGTGTATAGATTTTTTTGCTTCGGGCCACGAAAGAGGAGTATGTAATTTACACGGTAAAGTGGAAGGCCTTTTAATATTCGCTTTGCTTTACAGACAAACTATCGCGAAGATTTGCTAAGAAAATAAAAACAAAAGAAGAAAAAAAAACAATACGAGAATTTAAGATACCAAATATAACTGCAAGAAAAACGGTTCTTCACACTCGAGGCTTTTAAAACCTATATATAAGCAAAAAGAGATGAATTTAATTTTTGTTCTGGCAAAAAAAAAATTCCAAAAAGCTTTTAAAATAATTTCCACATATTCAATGCTTGACTGCAATATATAAATTTTATTAGCAGATAATTTGCTTTTTTTTCAAGTCCCGCACATTTTTCTTATTACTGAAAATATATATTACACTTCCGCTTTAAAAATTTTTTCTTCAGTCTCATTTCATTAAATCGTATTTTATAACACAAGATAATTGGCACAAGACTGATTGGCTAGTGTTCATTAATTGGCGTATTTATCCGTTTTAGGAAAATCTTGTCTCTCTATGTGTGTATATATATATATATATATATATGAAACTTTCGAATAATAATAATAACAGTAGTTGGTTTTAATGAATTTTAAAATTATAATTTTCAACGATTGAGATAAACGCGATCGCTTATCAAATGGACCATTTTGGTCAGAGAGATAAATTAACAGTGTATATGGCGCGTAATCGAATGAAATATTGAACAAATGTCCTCATACAATAAATATGTATATGTTGTATGGAGAAATTGCCTCGATATACCGGCGAGTATAAATTCTAATATACATATATATATTTATATATCAAACATTCAATCGTGGAATTCTCAAGTAGGCTTTTTGATATATTCGAAGGGGAATTCTTTCTAATTATCGGTATAATAAATATCTATATGGAAAAACTGATAATTTACCGGAGAATCACAAAGGTGCGACCGCACAGCGATTTCGCAATTCACTTTTATTACAACTCTAACAGCCTTTTCCTCGTGATCTCACGAGATGCGCCTGATGACAACTGTAATTATACATTTTTTATAACCATCGTAAAGTTAATTAATCTTCTTAAAAAACATTATCTCCTCCAATTATAATTCCAATTAAAATTTATTTGCCTTTTTTATTTTTTCCACGTTTTTTAGTTAAATTTTTAATTTTTGTTTTTCGAATTATAATAATGTTAATTATGTGTAATAATAATGTCAATTATCTAGTTGTACAAGGTTGCCATCAATGACAAACTAAGAATTATTCCGAGAGTTTTTTTTTCATTATTTTATCGTATTCTTGTTTGAATTTCGCGCCAAAATTTTTTGTGAATTGACGATAGATGGCAAGTAGACTCGTTACTCACAAGCGGTATTTTTTATTACTCTTTTTATACTGATAGCACGTCAGATGTAATTAATTATATGCATTACTAATAATAATACATTAATAATGTAAATAATTATTAGTAATAGTAAATTAATAATGTAAATCATTATTATTAATAATAATAATCATTATTATTAATAATAATATATTAATAATGTAAATAATTATTAATAACCATCAACAATTCGCGCGCGGCTAATTTTTTACTGACTTTTTTGAATAAAATTTTAAATATAGAATTAGCAATTTTAAAAATAATACAAAGTAAAAATTTTTAATTCAAATTTCTTTTTATAAAAATGAAATATGAATTGAAATATAGTTCCAATATTATAATAACTATAATAATCATATATTCTGACATAAAGAAATTCAGGGAAAAGTCAGAGATTTTTATTAAAAGTACAGAAAAAAATTTAATTTTTAGAATTCATAACAAAAATCTGAATGTTTGTGTCTTTTTTGTTTGACTCATAAACTATGAAATTACCACAAATTATAATACAAAATTGAAAAAAAATCTCGTTAAAATCTCAATTATCATTATAAATAATAAAAATCTTCTTCAAAATTCAATTATTTTCAAAAATTTTCCTCATTTCAATAATTTTCAATATATCCACTTTTTTAATAAAACTATCCAAAAGAAGTCAATTATTAAAAAAAATTTCAATAAAATTGTAGACAAACATTTAATTATTTTCATAAATAATAAAAATTTTACAGGAATTCAATTATTTAAACATTTTTTATAAATTTCTTCTAAATAATTCAATTGTTTACATAAATAATATGTAACTATATAAAATTTTATTAAAATTTGTCATTAGAATTCAATTATTTAAAAAAATATTAATAAAATTTATTTATAATTATTAAATTTTGAAAAACATTCAATTATTCAATAAATAATTTACTTTTGTATTTAAATAATTGAATTTTCGTAGAATTTTCTAATAAAAATTGATTTTTCAGGAATTTTGATAAAATTCATCACAAGAATTTGATTATTTTTAAAAGTAATAAAATTCAATTATTTTCAAAAAACTTCTTGTCAACATTTCAATTATCTTTATAAATAGCAAAATTCTTCGCCATAATTCAATTATATTCAGGAATTTTTAAAAAATTCATTGCAAAATCCAATTATTTTCATAAAGAACAATATTCATCACAAGAATTCAATTATTTTCAAAATTAATAATATTCATCGGAGAAATTTAATTATTTTTAAAAATTTCTCTAAATTCATTGATTTTCGATATTCTACTATTTTATTAAAATTCCCCAAAAGAATTCAATTGTTAAACAAAAATTTTGATAAAATTCTACACCAATATTCAATTATATTCAGGAATTTATATAAATTTCATTGCAAAATTCAATTATTTTCATAAATAAAAATATTCCTCACAAGAATTCAATTATTTTCAAAATTAATAATATTCATCGGAGAAATTGAATTATTTTCAAAAAATCTAACAAAAATTATTGCCAACATTTCAATTATCTTTATAAATGAATAGCAAAATACTTGGACAAAATACAATTACATTCAGGAATTTGAATAAAATTCATCACAAGAATTCAATTATTTTTAAATGCAATAAAATTCAATTATTTGCAAAAAATTTAATAAAATTCATGGCAAAATTTCAATTATTTTCAAAAATTTCTCTAAATTTATTGATTTCTAATATTCTACTATTTTAATAAAATTTCCCAAAAGAATTTAATTATTAAACAAAAATTTTGATAAAATTCTACACCAATATTCATTTCTTTTTCAAAAAAAAAAAAATGTTTCAAAGGATTTCAATTATTAAAAATGGAATTTGCCTACATTTTTAAAAAAAAATCAATTGTTTAAAACTTTTTTTATAAAATTCTTCGCAATAATTCAATTATTTTTAAAAATAATAAAACTCTTTGCAGAATTTCAATTATTTTTTATAAAATTTTTATCGATTTCCTGAAAAAACGTTTAAAAATTTTATTAAAATTAGTCGAAAGAATTTAATTATTTGAAAATTTGTTGATTTAGTCCCTTATGAGAATGCAATTTCAGGAAACATTCAATTATTCAATAAATTATTAATTTTTGTATTTGAAAAATTGAATTCTCGTAGAGTTTTCTAATAAAAATTTATTTAAAAATTAATTTCAGTTAAAGTTTTAGATTTTATTGAATTTTTGAGAATTTACTAATAATTGCAATTTTTAGAAATAATTGAATTTTGTAAAGGTTTCAAATTAAAGTCTTTGAAAATTTGAAGTTTTTATACTTTAAATTAAAAATTCGATGCAACTAATTTTCTTCAAAAAAAGCTTTATCAAAATTTGTTAAAATGTATTTCATTTTTTTAATTTCTAATTTATATTTAATTGAAGAATTCCCGAATAATCGAAATTTTACGTAAAATTGAATTTGTAAACAAATGGATTAGAAAATTCTCAAAAAGAACTTTGTAGGAAATTATTAAAAATAATGGATTTCAAGCAGAATTTTATTTAAAATATATAATATAAAATAATTATTTTATCTTCCGAACATTTTTAATTATTATAAAAAATGAAGAAATTAATCACTTCGAGTGTTTAATTTCAAAAAGGTTTGAATTTGAATTTTTTGAAAATCTTAATTCCTATGGAAACATTTTTTTGAGTAAATTTTTTTTCTTTATTTCCTAAAAATTCAAAAATTTTTATTTTCAATTCAAATTTATAATTGACAAGTAACAATTGTAATTAAAATATAGAAATTCTGTAAATTATTTCTTTATGAAAATTGAAAATTTTCTACAAAAATATTAAAAAATGGGAGTAGGTTAGTCTATAGTATGTAATATGTTTTTTCCTAAAATACGAAGAAAGAAAGAATACGAAGATTAATATAGTTAATAATGAATTAATTAAATTAAATAATAAATAAGAGAATAAAGATTAAAAAATGATTTAAAATAATGAAAAAAACGATGAATTTTGTGGAAAAAAATGTGAAAACAAGAAGAAGGTTTAAAAATAGAATTCCTGCATTTTGTAAAATTAGATGATGTTTCACTTTTCGAGTATATAGAGAAAACGAAGATTTTCGAGGGAGTGTAAATTAGGACATATTCCGTTTATCAATGTCAGTCAAAGAGTTGGCGCGAAACAAAATCGACCAACCGCGATGGCCGAAGTCAGAGCCCGAAGGCGCATTCCAACTTGATGGGCCGTAGTCCCACCTAAGTGCATCTGTCAAGAAGTGATTGAAGGCAAACGATCGAGGCGTGCAAACCAGCTCTCTAACGCTGCGGAATCTCATTACCTCGAAGGCTCATTTCAGCTTCTAAATTGCGTCTCGATCGGATTTCACAATTGCGATTATTATTATTGGTTGTTCGGTCGGTAGCAATGAATGCATTGTTCCCCTCGGGGCATTATCACCACATAAGGAATTCGATTATCTCATTTTAGAAAATTTTTGTTTACATTCGAACGCCGACTGTCAATCGTGTATATTATATCTTACAATGGAGAGAAAAATTCAGTTGATTCGAATAAAACGATTGCTTTAGATTAATAACTGATGTTATCTAATAAATATTTATAGTTGAATCAAATAATTTTTTGTTAAATCAATTAAATGGTTCAATTCATATTTGCTTCAAATAGTAGTGTTAGTAGTACTAGTATTTTTTTAATAGTTAATACTGATTTCCATTTTTGTAATAGTGATAATATTGGTAGTTTTAACAGTACTAGTAATAAATGTTGCAGTAGTACTACTAGTAGTAATTTGTACAGAAAATCTCTTGTCAAGTTTTTTGTTAAATATTGTCCTTGTTGTCTGATTACAAAAGTAAATTATCAATTTAATGTACACATTGAATCCGTGGTAGCTTATCGTGAAGGTAATAAGCTTTTGATTGCGAGCAGCAAACATCCTGCTTCGGACAATGGCGTCGTACACAAGGATATTCAAGCGAATCGCAATTATGCTCCAGTGTCGCTTAACGTTTCTAGGCGCAAAACGAACGACGCCTCAAATCAGCCACGATAATGTTATCTAACGCCCTCCAAAGACTAAATTCTCTCCCCCTTCTCCAAAATTAATTCCCAAATTTCATTTTTCCTCATCTTTCACATTTTCAAATATTATTTTCGATTTTCCGTCCCTCCGAATATTTTTTATCGATTTTTCCTTTAAATATTTCTTTAATAATTTCCCTCTAAATATTTTTTTCGATTTCCCATCCGAATATTTTTTCCCCTCCTCCAAAACAGACAAAAATCAGAATACCTCGAAATTTCAATATGATAACCACGAACAAAATGATTCAACATAAAAATTACGCTTAAAGAGTATACAAAACATTGGCAGCCAGGTGATTAATTGCTGAGAAAAAAAACGACGAAGCAAAATAAAAAAAAAATGAAGGAAAATAAAAAGCGAAGTAAACGTCGTCCAAGCGGACGTCATCAAAGCGAAGGGTTATCTAGATGAGTTGTCAAGCAGCAAGGTTCTGCATCGTTGCTAACCACGTATATGTTTAACATCAATATATATACATTTCTAGCCGACGCTTTTTTCTAAATTGACAGATTTTCAATTTAATCAAGTTCCAATCTAATGGAAAAAAATACTCGATCTATTGATATATGAATCGCGATGAATATAAGCGAAAAAAAGCGGCTGCCCACACACATACATACAGAGAGAGTGAGAGAGAGAGAGAGAGAAAGAAAAAAAGAAGACTAGAGCCTGAAAAAAAGGTGTGCGAGTGGGACGAGAGAACATTTTTTTTCAGTGGAAGGGGACACACCGAATGTAGATTGAAATAATTCTTTTATGTTTAATCGTACAAAGAGACGGTCGACGAGATTGTACATGAACAGTACGTCGAACTCAGGAATTAATCTATTGATATAAACATTTCATCAATCGCAAATATCAATCACACTCCCTGCTTTACTTTTTTTCCAACCCCCCACCCCACACTATTTTTCCTATAGAATTCGCAAAAAAAAAGAAAGGAAAAAAAAACAAATTCAATGTAACGTATTCTCTTTTTTCTTCATAAATATATTTCCAATCTGTGTTAATGTCGAATAAAACAGATATTTTATAATTAAAAAAATGTTTTTTAATCTCTAAAATTTTTTTATTTTTATTATTTAGTATTTTGTATTTATTATGTAGTGTTTTATTTATTATTTAGTATTTCGTATTTATTATTTAGTATTTATTACCCAATATTTATTATTCAGTATTAGTGACGCGCTCCAATAAAATTATTATCAGCAAATAAATATTTCCTTAGATCAAATAAATTACATTTCAATTAATACACAGTCAGGAAAAAACAAAATTAAATTTTCGTAACAATTACTACTGCTTGACGGGGAAAAAGAACTATCAAATAGTCAGGAAAAGTCAGGAGATTCTTCTTTGAATTCTTGTTGGCTAAAGTTCTGTAAATTTGCTTGAATTTGGAGAATTTTAGAGAAATTAGGTACAGATTTCAGAAATTCAATTGTTTTCAAAAATAATAAAATTCTTCGCAGAAATTCAATACGTTCAAAAATTTTTTAAAAATTTAGTAAAACTTTCAATTATTTTCAATAATTATAGAATTCTTCTCCGAAATTATATTATTTTCAAAAATTTTAATAAAATTCTAGGCAAGATTTCAATTATTTTCAAAAATTTTCCTCAATTCAATGATTTTTAATATCACTATTTTAATAAAACTTTCCAAAAGAATTAAATTGTTAAAAAAAAAATTTAATAAAATTCTACGCAATCCTTTAATTATTTTCATAAAATAATAAAAATTTTACAGGAATTTAATTATTTACAAATTTTTTTTATAAATTTCTTTACAATCATTGAATTATTTTCATAAATAATAAAACTCATTGCAGAATTTCAATTTTATTACTTTTGAACAATATTTAATTTTTGCGAATAATATTATTACTCTTGAAAATAATTAAATTTTTGCAAAAATTTGTAACATTTACAAAATTGAATTTTTTTTTCGTCTTTTTAACTAAAAATCTTCTATAAATCAATTATTTTTAATAATTTTTGATAAAGTTCTTTAAGAGTTTTCAAATTCATTTATTTGCAATTCAATTTTACAAAATTTCAATTTTTCGTAAATTCTTCAATTCAATATAAATTAAAAAATAAAAACTTTAAATAATTTAAAAAAAAAAAAAATCCGCAATTAAAGTTTCAACAAAAAAAAATTAATTCCACAGAATTGTTAGTTAAAAATATGAAAAATTCAAATTGTCAAAGATTTCAATCTGAAACATTTTTAAAATTCAATTATTTCTAAAAATGTAAGCTCTAATATTTTTAAAATTCAATTATAATATAAAATTTTAACTGAAATCCATTTTTAATCAATTCCTAAAAAGAATTTTATTATTTACGTAAATAATTGAATCCTCGTAAAAATTTTATTATTTATAAAAATAATTGAATGATTGCGAAGAAATTTATAAAAAAAATTTGTAAATAATGAAATTCCTATAAAATTTTTATTATTTTTTTGTAAATAATTAAAGGTTTGTGTAGAATTTTATTAATTTTTTTTTAAATAATTGAATTGTTTTGACAAATTTTAATAAAATTTTTAAGAATAATTATATTTTTCTAGGAATTTGATTAAAATTGTATTAAAGATAATACTTCTTAGAGTTAGGGATTCAATTATTTTCACAAATAATAAAACTTATTGCAGAATTTCAATTATTTATTGATTTTTAATACAATTTTAATTAAATTTCTTGAAAAATGTAATTATTCTTCAAAATTTCAATAAAATTCGTTGATAGAATTCAATTATTTAGAAATTTGTTGATAACGATTCTTTATGGGGATTGAATTTTAAAAAACATTCAATTATTCAATAAATTATTTATTTGCATTTTATTTGTATTTAAATAATTGAATTCTAGTAGAATTTTCTAATTAATTTAATTTAATTTTAAAAATTGATTTAAAAATTAATTTCAGTTAAAATTTTAGTTAACAATTGAATATTAAAAGCAATATAGCGTGAATTTTTAAAAATAATTGAATTTTGAAATTAATTTTGTTAAAAAAAAATTATTATTGATTTTTTTTAATATTATTTTAAGTTTTTATTTTTTAATATTTATTTAATTGAAGAATTTACGAATAATTGAAATTTCGTAAAATTGAATATTGTAAATAAATGGATTTGAAAATTGTTAAAGAAGTTTTTTGAAAATTATTTAAAATTAATATAGATAATCGATTTAGAGAAGAATTTTAGTTAAAAATTCTTGTAAATAATAATTGAATTGTGAATGATTTTATCACTCGGTCATCTTTAATTATTTAAAAAACATTAAGACATCGATCACTCCGAGTCGAATCACTCCGAACTCGGAGTTATCGATATCTTCATGTTTTATAGTTATGAAAAATTTAATTAATAGTTTTAAGTAAAATGTTCTCTTATTTGACTCGGACTGGTTATATTTTTGTCAGTAAATGGTCCGTAATTTTTCTTTTTTGGTCCGTAAAGTAATTATTTTTAAATACTTTCACTGGTTCGAGTGTTGGACATTCTGCTTAATAGAATAAAATCCGTTTCCTTGAAAATTAGTGTTCACACCGTCTTTAAGTACAAACAGTCCAAAGATATAATTTTTATCTTTAAGATAAAGATAAAATTCCGAAAAAGCAATTTAGTTCTTTAGATGAAACAACAACAGGAAAGATGGTATTCTAATTATCGAATGTTGAACCCAGAATCATCTAATTTACAGCATCAAGAGCAGGTCTAGCATTAAGTTTTGACCATGACGTGGCATTACCGGTTGGTGTGAGATATACGTCTGTGCCTGGCGACGAGGCCTTTTAAAGTAGGAAACTCAGTGAAACAAGTCGGTCCACACAGAGAGAGGTTTTGGAGAAGGAAGACAACGAGTGAGAGAAAGAGAGAGAGAGAGAGAGAGAGAGAGACAACTCCCTAACGGTGCCAAATAACAATGTTGAATCTCATAAACAAGGAGACAAGACAAATACCCGCCAGCCGACGTTGGCCCTCCGAGTGGACAGAGTCCGTTCCACTGCCCACCCTAACCTCACGGGGATGAGAGAGACTCTGCTGGTAATTTCACGGTGTCTTGCATCTCTGAGCCACCCCAACCCACCCGTTATACTATACTCGGCCCTCGCAACAATCACCTTCTACATCTCTCGCTCCTTTCCTAAACTACTCCCCCTTCAGTTTTAACCTTGTCTCCATTTCTCCCCAACACCTTATATACACTTCCACTTTTCTTAATTACTAAAAAAATTTTGTTCCCTCAGTGTTTTCGAATCCTTTCTTATTCTTTCTTTATTTCTTCTTGAATTTTTCAATCCCTTTGCTTTTCAATTCTTCAATTTCTTGATTCTTCCTTTTCAATAATCAATACCTTTCGTTTTCAATTCTTCAATTCTTTCCCTTTCAATTTTTCAATCCCTTCGGTTTTTATTTTTCACTTTCTTCCCCTTTAATTCGAAGAAAACGAGATGCAGATGAAAGAACTTGAACTTAATCGTCGACTGTTGGGTTCACTGATTTTATACGAATTCGAAGACTCTTTTTAAAAATTCAAAATGGCGGATCCAATATGGCTGCAATTTGAGAGTTGTCAAAAGCCAGGGAAATTAAAAAATTCAAGGAAGAGTCAGGAAAAAAAGAATTGGTCAGGGAAATCAGGAAAAAGTGAGGGATTTTTATTAAAAGTACTAGAAAAAATTAAATGTTTAGAATTTAAAAGAAAATTTTGAATTTTTGTTTTTTTAGCATCATTAACTAAGAAATTACAACAAATTATTAATTTATTAACTTATTTCTATTGAAGAACTGCCATAAAGTTATTACTTATAAATCATTTGATGAAGTATTTTTTTTAATTTTAATTTTAATTCTTCGCCGAAATTCAAATATATTCAAGAATTTTTATAAAATTCATTGCAAAATTCAATTAATTTCATAAATAACAATATTAATCACAAGAATTGAATTATTTTCAAAATTAATAAAATTCATCTCAGCAATTCAATTATTATCAAAAAATCAACATTATCGTCAATATTTTAATTATCTTTATAAATGAATAGCAAAATTCTTCGACAAAATTCAATTATTTCCAGGAATTTTAATAAAATTCATCGCAAGAATTCAATTATTTTCAAAAATTTAAATAAAATTCATTACAAAATTTCAATTATTTTCAAAAATTTCTCTAAAATCAATGATTTTTAATGTTCTACAATTTTAATAAAATTTCCCAGAAGAATTCAGTTATTAAACAAAAATTTTGATAAAATTCGACACCAATATTCAATTATAATCAAGAATTTATATAAAATTCATTGCAAAATTCAATTATTTTCATAAATAAAAATATTCCTTACAAGAATTCAATTATTTTCAAAATTAATAATATTCATCGGAGAAATTCAATTTTTTTCAAAAAATTTAAAAAAAAAAATTATTTTCAACATTTCAATTATCTTTATAAATGAATAGCAAAATACTTCGTGAAAATTCAATTACTTTCAGGAATTTAAATAAAATTCATCAGAAGAATTCATAATTTTCAAAAATAATAAAATTCAGCCATTTTCAAAAATGTTAATAAAATTCGTGGCAAAGTTTCAATTATTTTCAAAAATTTCTCTAAATTCAATGATTTTTAATATTCTACTATTTTAATAAAATTTTCCAATAGAATTCAATTATTAAACAAAAATTTTGATAAAATTCGACACCAATATTCAATTATAATCAAGAAATTATATAAAATTCATTGCAAAATTCAATTATTTTCATAAATAAAAATATTCCTTACAAGAATTCAATTATTTTTAAAATTAATAATATTCATCGGAGAAATTCAATTTTTTTCAAAAAATTTAAAAAAAAATTATTTTCAACATTTCAATTATCTTTATAAATGAATAGCAAAACACTTCGAGAAAATTCAATTACTTTCAGGAATTTAAATAAAATTCATCAGAAGAATTCAATTATTTTCAAAAATAATAAAATTCAGCCATTTTCAAAAATGTTAATAAAATTCGTGGCAAAGTTTCAATTATTTTCAAAAATTTCTCTAAATTCAATGATTTTTAATATTCTACTATTTTAATAAAATTTTCCAATAGAATTCAATTATTAAACAAAAGTTTTGATAAAATTCTACACGAATATTCAACTCTTTTTCAAAAAAAAAATAAATATTTCACAGGATTTCAATTATTAAAAATAGAATTTGCATAAATTTTCTCAAAAAAATTATTTGAAATAACATTTTTATGAAATTCTTTGCAATAATTGAATTATTTTTATAAATAATAAAACTGTTTGTTGAATTTCAATTTTTTTAATACAATTTTAATCGAATTCCTTAAAAAGTGTTTTAAAGTTTTATTAAAATTCGTCGAATGAATTTAATTATTTAAAAATTTGTTGATTTAATTCCTTATGAGAATGCAATTTCAGAAACATTCAATTATTCCATAAATTATTTATTTTTGTATTTAAAAAATTGAATTCTCGTAAAATTTTCTAATAAAAATTGATTTAAAAGTTAATTTTATTTAAAGTTGCAATTTAATTGCAATTTTTAGAAATAATTTAATTTTGTAATGGTTTCAAATTAAAATCTTTGAAATTAAAATCTTAAAAATTCTATGCAACTAATTTTCTTTAAAAAGCTTAATCGAAATTTTTTAAAATTATTTAATTTTTTATTTTCTTTAATGTATATTTAATTGAATAACTCCTGAATAATCGAAATTTCACGTAAAATTGAATTGTAAACAAATTGATTAGAAAATTCTCAAAAAGAACTTTTTAAAAAATTATTAAAAATAATGGATTTAAATATGATTTTTATTTAAAATTTGTAGAACATAATAATTGAATTAATATCTTCTGTTATTATAAGTTTTTGAATTTTAATGTTTTGAAGAATTTTAATTCCTATGGAAAAATAATAATTAAAAATTTATTTAGAAATGAAGTTATTGGTGTTTTTGAATAATTTTACAGTTAAGGAAATTCGTAAATAAATGTAATAGAATATTTTTTTGAGTATCTAATAATTTTTAGTGTCAGAGTATTTTTTAGGGTCCAGGGAAAAAGTCAAAATTTTGTCTGGAAATCATGGAAAAGTTAGGGAAAAACAAAATTAAATTTTGGTAACAACCTTGAACTTTTTTAAACCTTTAAGATTCAAATATGTACTTAGAAGTCGTTTTAGGGACGTTAGTTACGATTTTGAGGTTTGTTTTTCAAAATTCAAAATGGCTAACTTTTTTTATTCAATGAATTAGCTATATTGAAACTTGATATAATCGGAGGATTTCGTGGTCATCGATTACTAATCTGGGGGTGTACAACTTTTTCCCCCTGAAGTATAAAAAAAAATTAAAAGCACATCGAAAAATTTGAATTTTAGTTTACAGTATTTTGGAATAGAACTCCCCAAATGAAATGAGGGATGAGGGTGTATGAAATGTAACTTGCCCCGAAACAGAAAAAAGGGAAACTCGACGCAAATGAAAATTGATAACTAATCCATAGTGTTTTTCATCAATTGAAATGAAATATTGAGCCGCGAGACATAAATTAAATTATCCGGAGAGATTAGATTTCTGTTTGGCTAGGTCGGAGTTGGAGGAGACACAGATTCGTTGAGGGTAAGGGCGTTGCGGCTTTCGAGGATGGAGGCTCGCTTCTCTAGTTTTCCTTTCTCCTCACTCCGCTTTACTCCAATCCTCCGCAGTGGTGGTGGTGGTAGTGGTGGTGGTGCACTGCAAGGTCCAACATTAGTTAACGATTAATCAAGGCGCTTGTAGCTCAACATATATCATTAAACTAGTTAGCGAAGTAGGGTCGGCCAAGTGTGCTGACCACTGGTTCTGCTCTCCCCAATCCCTGAACTCACCCCATTCTCCTCCTCATCCTAAACCACCCACTTTTGCTCTCCCCGTGTGTCTCGATTCCTCCACCCTTTCCCCCCCCCTCTCCCTGGGCGACGTGCTCACGTACCAGACTAAACTCTTCGAGGTCCCAGGAACCGAATTGCAACTCGTCCTTCAACATCTGAGTTTCTACGAATTGCTCGTTAAGGGTTCTGCTTTAAGGGGTTGACCTCTCGAAAATGTTTCTCTATAACTTTAAGGTTATTCACTGATGAATCGCCAAGATTCGGTTCCTAAGTGTTGATACTTGAATTAAACAAGTTGGGATTGATTTTTCATTTTTTGGGTTCATAGCTTTTCTAAGGATATCAAATTGAGACAAAATTGGTATCAAAACGTTGCTTCGCAACTATTTTGATACCATTTTTGTCTCAATTTGATATCCTTAGAAAAAGTGTGATTTTAAGTGTAAGGTTTGAAGTTTTTGATGCGAAAAAGGATTTTTACTATAGAAGGTACTCAGGTACAGGACTACTCAGACTCACTCACAGAAAAAACGATAATCTAATTTTAAGAAGCTCCTATTTAAATAGGAGCCAAGAATATTTCCTACTTAAATTAAGTGGCCCCACTTAAATTAAGTGAGAAATATTTTTAAAATAAGATTGATATTCTTATTGTAAGAATCTTTCTTACTTAATTTAAGTGGGGCTACTTAATTTAAGTAGGAAATATTTTTGGCTCCTATTTAAGTAGGTGCTTCTTAAAATTAGTTTATCGATTTCCCGGACTGTAAAAAATAAATCTTACTTTCAGTTCACTATTAATAAACTAAAAGCCTTTACATTGAAATCATTTTTGACTCAATTATAGCATTGAGAGTATCACAGAAAAAACGCTATTTTAAATTTAAGAATATAATCTTGTCACCTATTTATATTTTCCATGTATTTTATTCTCAAAGTTTGAATATGATATTACATATTATATAAAATAGGCAAAAGTTTCTTAAAATAAGAATATTTCTGAATTTAAGAACTGTTTCTTATTTAAGGAATATTATATTCTAAGTTTAAGAATAGAATACATGGATAATATACGTAAAAAGAAGCCAAGATTATATTCTGAAATTCGTAATTATACAACATTTTGCTAAATTACAAAATTAGAGATTATTAAAGAAAATAATTAGAGACTTATTTTTGGATATAGTAAATGACAATAATAATTAATAGTTATTTTAAAAATTGTTTTAACCAAAATTTAATTTCTAATTTTATCAGCGACCTTCTGAAAAAAATGTATTTAATTGAAATAGACAATTATTTGCTTATTACCGAATGAATATTAATTTTGTATCAAAATAATTTTTATTTTTTAAGTCAATTAGGAAGTTTGAACACTAAAAATAAATCAATAAAAATTAAAAAGTAGAAAAATAAATATAATAAAAATTTGTTTCTTCAAATACTGAAATTATTGGTACCAATTCAATTTACTTCATTTAAACAAAAATTATTTAATTTAGTTAAATCTTTACTTAATAACAAGTGATCGTTTATTACTCATC
The DNA here is from genome assembly GCF_015476425.1 of Leptopilina heterotoma. Lineage (NCBI taxonomy): Eukaryota > Metazoa > Arthropoda > Insecta > Hymenoptera > Figitidae > Leptopilina > Leptopilina heterotoma. Next base: position 386,354 of record NW_025111200.1, read on the forward strand.
CACTAAATTTCTTCTTTTAAATTTAAGTCCTTTTGAAAAGTAAATTTTACCAATTTTAACTAAAATTTACTTTAAAAATAGTAAAAATTACTTATCCGGGAAAAATATAGAGTAAATTTTACTGCTTAAAAACTAATAATTGAAAGACAAAAACTAAATTTCTTCTTTCAAATTGAAATATTTTTAAAATGTAAATTTTGATAAATTTTAGAGTAAATTTTACCAATTTTTACTAATATTTACTTCAAAAATAGTAAAAATTACTTATCCGGGGAAAATATAGAGTGAATTTCACTACTTAAAAACTAATAACTAAATTTCTTCTTTATACAAAATAAGAATTTTTGGAAAATAAATTTTACTAATTTTTTTTTAAATTTACTTCAAAATAAATAAAAATTACTCCTCCAGGAAAAATATAGAGTAAGTTTTACTACTTGAAAACTAAAAATTGAAGGACAAGAACTTAATTTCTTCTTTTAAATTTAAGTATTTTTGAAAAGTAGATTTTACCAATTTTTACTGAAATTTACTTCAAAAATAGCCAAAATTACTTATCCGGGAAACATATAGAGTAAATTTTACTACTTAAAAACTAATAACTGAACGACATGAACTATAGTTCTTCTTTTAAACATTATTTTTGAAAAATTTTATTTAAACCACATATAATTTATTTAAGTATATTTTTTTGAGTATAATTTATTTTGAGTGTATAATATTACACTGTAAAAACAGTGTCTCAATGTAAGAAGTTTTTGTCCCCACTTTTGAAACATTTGAGGTATTTTACCTCAATAATTTTGAGGTAAAACACCTCAAATGTTTCAAAAGTAGGGACAAAACGTTTTACAATGAGATACTTGTTTTTACAGTGTATTTTTGGCCTCAGAGCCTACTAAATTATTCATTTGTTTTAAATAAAAATTTTATTCGACATTAATTTTTATTTAAACCAAATAAAATTTTAGTTGAACCAAATACAAATTGTTTTGAACCAAATACAATTTTTTTGAACCAAATAAAATTTATTCAACACAAATTTTCATTTGAATCAACTGAAACTCTTTTAAAACTTATAAAACTTATTTGTAACAAATGAAAAGTTTGGTTTGCGTTGAGTCAAATATACCATTTTTGTGTATAAATTGAAATTGAGTGAATTAATTTAAAATTAAATTAATTGCATTAAAACTTAATTATTTTTATTAAAATTAAATTAAAATTAGTGCTTATATTGTTCATTAACTCAAAGTATGTTTAGAATGTTATTAAACAACTGATATTGCAAAATTTTTATCGGTTCTCCTTGAGTAACCTTCGATAGCGTGAAGTTTGACGAAACAATGAATTTTCTCTTTCTTCAAGTTTAGTCGGTACTTGCAGAATATATTTCAATTTTATATCAATAAATTTTAAAAATTTAACTTTTCTCGTAAAATTATTCGAACACAAGTGAATCGAAAATTGAAGCAAATTCATCCTGACTCGTTAAATTCGCCTCCTCAGCCATAAGTGTAATTAATGTAAGACAAGTAGGAAGGAGTACATATCGAAAACATATTCGTATTTGGTTAATAACTAAGCGCGAAATACTTAATCCCGTGGTGCCTGAAGGTATATCTGTTTGCAGTTGTGAACGCAAACATTAATAGTGGATACTGTCGGGAGTATGTTCACGGATTATCCTTATTCTTGGTCAGTACTATGGTCACTGGCTTTACAAGCACAGAGTCCATTGGGAGTTGATCTTCCTTCTTGTCCAAATAGAGTTGAAGTGAAGCTAGAAATTTTCCACCATCAGATGTTTATTGTCTCTCCAAATCTCTTTAGAGTCCATTTTTACTATTTTTCAATTTTGCCCTTGTGAGTTTATTCCAACTCAAGTCATTTCCATTTTTTCTCCTATTTTTGAATGTCATCTAGACATGATTTCATTCCAACTCAAGTCACTTTTGTTTTTACTTCTGTTTTTAAAGTTTAGCTACAAGACATCATTCTAACTCAAATCACTTCCAGGCTTCGCACTCATCTACTAAAACCTACTATTTACTACTTTTTTTACGTTATGCTACGATTTGGGTACTTTTTTTAGATTTCAGCCAATAAAAGCTACTATTTCTGTTTTATTTTAAAATTTCCACTACTTTAAAGTCGCTAATACTGAAAAACAAAAAACTATTCTCAAAAAATAAAATCAAATTCTTCAAAACGATTCAATTATTTTTAAAAAATGTTCGAAATTCAATTATTTTAAAAAAATATTCGAAATTCAATTATTTTAAAAAACCATTCGAAATTCAATTAGAATTAAATTCTTTAGAACGATTCGCAAAAGAATTCAATTGTTTAAATAAAGAATTGACAAAATTCCTCCGAAATTCAATTATTTCCATAAATATTAAAATTTCCACTGAATCTCAATTAATTTAGAATAAAATTTTTAAAACAAATTCGAAACAATCAATTATTTAACAAAATTTTTATACAATTCTTTACAATAATTCAATTACTTTCACTAATAATAATATTTTTCGTAGAAATAAAATTGTTTACAAAAATTTTTGATGAAATTCTAAGCAAGAATTCAATTATTTTTATAAATAATAAAACTCATCGAAGTATTTCAATTATTTTTCATACTATTTTAAATTAATAATCAAAAAATTCAATTATTTTCAAAAATTAAGTTTTTCACATGAATTTAATTATTTTAAGAAAATTGGCATAATATTTATTATACTTCGGAAAAATTAAATATTTAAATTAACGTTTATAAAATTTTTATGAAGAATCCAATTATTTTTAAAAATAACAAAATTTTTCGCAAAAATTCAATTCTTTTTTAAGCATTTTAATAAAATTTTTCTTTGCAACTATTCAATTATTTTCATAAATAATCAAATTCATCCCAGGATTTTAATTATTTTTTTCAATTATTTAAAAAAATGTTTTTTTTAAATTTTTTTGTAAGAATTTAATTATTTACAAAAACATTAGAATTTTCCACAGGAATTCAATTATTTTCACAAATAAAGTTTTCCACAAGAATTCAATTATTTAAATTAAAAATTTTCTATTATTTATTATATTTGGAAAAAATTAATTATTTAAATCTATGTTAATAAAATTTTTATGAAAAATTCAATTATTTTTAAAATTAACTAATGCATTCACAGAAATTCAATTCGTTTTAAACATTTCAATAAATTTTTTGCAATAATTCAATTATTTTCATTAATAATAAAAGTTCTCATTAGGAATTGAATTATTTTTGAAAATTTTAATAAAATTCTTAGCAGCTATTTAATTATTTTCATAAATAAATCAAATTGATCACAGGATTTCAATTATTTTCAATACAATTTTACAGAAATTGCTCGAAAAATGTATAATTTTTCTTAAAAATTTAATTTCAATACCTCAAAAAAATCTATTAGCGAATAAAATGATTTTTTAAATTCTTTGGAGGAATTCAATTATTTACAAAAATATTAGATTTTTTACAGAAATTCAATTATTTATAAATATTGTAATAAAATTGTTCGAAATAAATTTATTATTTTAAATACAATTTTAATTAAATTTTCTTGAAATAATTCAATTATTCTTTTAGATTTTAAAAAAATTCTTCTCAAGAATTCAATTATTTACATGAATAATTTTTCGAAAGAATTCAATTATGTCGATAAATAACAAAATTATGCTCCAAAATTCAATTATTTTGAGGCATTTTAATAAAATTCTTTGCAAAATTCAATTATTTTTAGAATTAATAAATTTTTCCTTGGAATTTCAATTATTTTAAAGAATTCTAATAAAATCGTTATTAAAAATGTAAAATTATTCTTGAAATCTAATTTCAATTTCTCGAAAAAATCAATTAGTGAATAATATGGTTTTAAATTCTTTAGAAGAATTCAATTATTTACAAAAATATTAGAATTTTTCTCATGAATTCAATTACTTTCACATATTTCAATATAATTTTTGAATAGAAATCAATTATTTTAAATACAAATATTTTTTAGATAATTCAATTATTCTTTTAGATTCTAATAAAATTCTTCCCAAATAAATAAATTATTTACATAAATAATTCAATTATGTCGATGAATAACAAAATTATTCTCAAAAAATCAATTATTTTGAAGCATTTTAATAAATGCAAAATTTAATTATTTTTAAAAGTAATAAATTTATTTTTGGAATTTCAATTACTTTGAAAAATTCTGATAAAATCGTTCGCCAGAATTCAATTATTTTCATTCATAAATAATAAAATATTTTTGAGGAATTCAATTATACTTTAAAAAAAATTTTATAAAATACCACACAGACATTTAATTATTGTCAAAAATTTTAATATAATTCTTTGTAAAAGTTGAATTATTTTTAAAAACTTTTCGCAATTCAATAATTCTCAATACCTACTCTTCTCATAAAATTTCCAAACAGAATTCAATTATTTAAAAAATATTCTTTTGAAAAAATCTTTGTAAGAATTTAATTTTTTTCATGAATAATAAAAATTTCTCAACAATTCAATTATTTAAATTAGAATTTCGATTTTTCTCCTATTTTTAAATTTTACCTACACTGTAAAAAAAGGGAGTTAAATTTTAACTCCCCAGGGGAGTCTATAAAAGTCGCACCCATTGGAGAGTTAATGCCAGGGGAGTTTAATAAAGAGAGTTAAAATTTAACACCCAAATGCTAACTCCCCATGGAAAAAATAACTCGCGCGGGTGTTGAATGAAGGGAGTTAGAAATTAACTCTCTTTTGGAGTTGATTTTTAACTCGAAAAGTTTAACTCCCGAGTCCGTTAACTCCCTAAATTTTTTACAGTGTACAATACTTAATTCTAAGTGAACTAACTTCGAAACAAAGTTCATGTTGGAATGGAACACAACTTTTCTAAGGATAGAAAATTGAGACAAAAAACGAAGCGAATGTGTTGCATCGCAACACTTTTGATTCGTTTTTTGTCTCAATTTGCTATCCTTAGAAAAACTGAATGGATTCACTATTGGGAATGAAGTCACTTAATATTTATTAATATTTAATCAAAAGTATTGCGACGCAATATTTTTGCTTCGTTTTTTGCCTCAATTTGCTATCCTTAGAAAAATTTAGTGGAATCATTTTATATTTAGAATTCACAATTCGGAATAAAGTCACTTAATATTTGGAATGGAGTTATTTTATTTCAGGGAGAGACCTTCTGAAGTGTTGTTTGAAGGATATGAGAAGTGGAACTAATTTGGGGGGGTTGTGTGCGTGGACCGAATAGTATCATCCCTTCCTGTTTTGTACTTAGGGTGATCTTGCCATTTATATAGTAAAACAGACTCTCTCTCTCTCCCTCTCTCTCTCATAGTAAAGCGAAACAGGTTGGATAACTAGGATAGGTAGTTGAGTTTGTTTGTCGAGCAAACGTTTGCCAACGACACCGCCGGACACTGGTGCCTAGTTCGCTCTGTTCTTTGGCTCGTACAAGTCTGTCCGAACTAGTGGAGAGACCTGTGGTAGGGCAAGGGATTTAATACCATCTCCCAGGATGAACAGTGGTGGTCAAATAACTTCACCAAGTAACTCTGCACGGCGATATTAACACCGCCCGTTTTGGTCCCTTTAGATTTCCACCAGAATCTACGACTACGAAATTGCTATCCACGATAGTTTGTGCACATCTCATGTTTGTGTGAGACTTTAAGTTAAGCTGACATCTAATTCCTCAAATTCCGCTTCTCTCTCTCTCTCACTCTCGACTTTGTCTTATGGGCGCCAAAATTATTTGACAAAATATGTATTTATATTGACTATGAAAAAGGATATTTCTTCATTTAATTTTCCCCATGGAGAATGTGTTCCGCATATGCAGAACACACAACTTGATGAAGTGTAATAAAATCTAATTGGAATTTTTTTAATTCGAAGAGGTGTACCTGCTTTTTTTACGAGGACGTAAATTCTTTCACGCTTCGCATGTTGATATGAATTCTAAAAAGAGAAAAATGAGAGAGAGAGAGAGAGAGAGAGAGAGAGAGAGAGAGAGGGGAGACATGGAAATATTGTGAAATATTTTCGAAAGTTTTTCAAACTCGTAAATTCATCTCTCTGTCGACTTTCTGGCGGTGAGAGAACATTTGCTCACGGGATAAGAAGGACCAGTGTAGTGACACAAGTGTCCACATACAACATAGGTGTTTGTGTGTGCATATGGTATGTATAGAGGGAAGATGTGAGAGTCGTGGGGCAAGTGAGAAATGGCTGGGTCTAGCAAGCCTTTAGCCCAGCTTAGCATGAACCAGCAACACTATCCCCTATCCAACGTGTTGGGGCCAAGTTATACCCGCAAACAGTCGTACATTAGTGCCCGCTGGAGTCCTGCAGGATTTATAAGGGACGCTTGAAGGCATGAGACTATAGAGCCTTCGTCTCCTGATGGTTAAAACTGGAAGACAGGACAACTGGAGCAGAAATCTAAAAGACATGTTGTGTCCTCCTTCTATGAGAGGTATAGTCTAAACGATCTCCTTGTCGTAAATTAGGAAATATTCTCCTAAATTGAGGATACTGTCCCAAAATTAAAAATTGTGTTCCAAATTAAAAAATACTGTCACAAATTAAAAATACTGTGCTAAATTCTCCTAAATTGAGGATACTATCCCAAAATTAAAAAAATGCCCCAAATTAAAAAATATACTGTCACAAATTAAAAATACTGTGCTAAATTCTCCTAAACTGAATATAATGTCTCAAAATTAAAAATAATGTCCCAAATTAAAAAATACTGTCCTAAATTAAAAATACTTTCCGAAATTAAGAATACTGTCCTGAGTTAAGAATACTGTCCTAAATTAAAAATACCGCCCTACATTAAGAATACTGTCCCAAATTCAAAATACTGTCCCAAATTAAGAATACTGTCCTAAATTAAGAACATTCTTTTAGATTAGGATATTCTTTTAAATTAGAGCTCTTCTTTAAAAAATAAAAGCGAATACTCTTGATAACAAGAGTGATATCAAAAGCGAACAGTTGGTAATTAACTGTTGTGATTATCTCTTATTTCTTAAAAAATGTATAGATCTTTGTCTCTAATCAAGATCTCTATATTCACATTTAATTAGATTGCTTCGAATAAGGAGAATTTTATTATTTAGGAAAATAATTGAATTGTTAGAAGATATTTATAAAAAAAATTAAATAATTGAATTCCTGTGAAATTTTTATTTTTTTGAAAAAGAATTGAATATTCGTGTAGAATATTATCAATTTTTTTTTTAATAATTGAATTCTTTTGGAAAATTTTATTAAAATAGTAGATATTGAGAATCATTGAATAGAGGAAAATTTTTTAAAATAATCATTTCCGCAAGAATTAAATTAATTTAGAATAGCATTTTGGAATTTTTTTTTTTTAAATCAATTATTTAACAAAATTTTTATACAATTATTTGCAATAATTCAATTACTTTCACTAATAATAATATTTTTCGTGGAAATTCAATTGTTTACAAAAATTTTTGATGAAATTCTAAGCAAGAATTCAATTATTTTTATAAATAATAAAACTCATCGAAGTATTTCAATTATTTTTCATACTATTTTAAAGTTAATAATCGAAAAATTCAATTATTTTCAAAAATAAAGTTTTCCATATGAATTTAATTATTTTAAAAAAATTGGCATAATATTTATTATACTTCGGAAAAATTTAATATTTAAAATAACGTTTATAAAATTCTTATGAAGAATCCAATTATTTTTAAAAATAACAAAATTTTTCGAAGAAATTCAATTCTTTTTTAAACATTTTAATAAAATTTTTCTTAATAATTCAATTTGTTTCTTATAATAAAATTCTTCTGAGGAATTCAATTATTTTTGAATAATTTAATAAAATTCTTTGCAACTATTGAATTATTTTCATAAATAATCAAATTCATCGCAGGATTTCAATTATTTTTTTCAATTATTTAAAAAAATGTTTTTTTTAAATTTTTTTGGAAGAATTTAATTATTTACAAAAACATTAGAATTTTTCACAGGAATTCAATTATTTTCACAAATAAAGTTTTCCACAAGAATTCAATTATTTAAATTAAAAATTTTCTATTATTTATTATATTTGGAAAAAATTAATTATTTAAATCTATGTTAATAAAATTTTTATGAAAAATTCAATTATTTTTAAAAATAACTAATGTATTCACAGAAATTCAATTCGTTTTAAACATTTTAATACATTTTTCGCAATAATTCAATTATTTTCATAAATAATAAAATTCTTCTCAGGAATTGAATTATTTTTGAAAATTTTAATAAAATTCTTAGCTATTCACTTGTTTTCATAAATAATCAAATTCATCGCATGATTTCAATTCCTCGAAAAAGTCAATTAGTGAGTAAAATGTTTTTTTAATTCTTTGAAAGAATTCAATTATTTACAATAATATTAGAATTCTTCTCATGAATTCAATTATTTTCCCATATTTTAATAAATTTGTTCGTAATACAATCTTAATTCAATTTTTTTGAAATAATTCAATTATTCGTTTAGATTTAAATTATATTCTTCCCAAGAATTTAATTATTTCCCTACGAGGTATTTCTGTTTTTTTTTAAATTTTCAATATAAAGTACACAGTAAAAAGAAAATCTTGTTTTAAGGCACGAAAGCTGCCTTAAATTAAGATGCATTCATTTTTAAGACAGTCAATGTTGAATTTACGCACGTTTTTCGTATCCTTTAACATTATAGCAGACAGTGTTGAATTTAAGGCAGCTCTTAAATTAAGATTTACTTTTTACTGTGTAGTGGAATATATAGTAATTTTACTATATTAATAATGTAGTAATATAATATAAATATAATATAAAAAAATACAATATAAAAAATTAAAAAATATAAGAAAAAGAAGGAAAAGACGAGAAAACGAGAGAAAAATGAAGTGTTTTTGAAAAAGAATGAAAAACTTAAGTGATTGTGCCCTAACCCCCTGGCATACTATCAAATTGGCTGGTCGCCAAAAAAAGACACCTAGTTAAACAAGAAACAAAAGGGGTGGAGTAGGAGGAGAAGGAGGAGGAGGAGGGAAAAAAAGAGTGAGTCCAGAGTAAGTCGAACTCGAACGAAGCGTGAAAGCTACTATAAAGGCGTTCGACCGCACGGAATTTCCTACGCTTGATGCCGGACACGAGGCTTAATTGCACCGGCGCGCAATGTAAATATGCCGCGTCAGTTAACCGTGCTGTCCACACACAACACGCATACGGCGGCACGCAGGGCATATACACTTTCACGTCGATGAAACACTCTAGTCTCTCTCTCTCTCTCTGTCACTCATGGTAATGCCTATGTGTCATCGCTCACTACCACATCAACTGTATTACCACAAAGAATCCTTGCTTTCCTCTCATCAAAAATACATTCACAAGCCTGCAGTAACAGTTCATATTAATGGAACGGATGTGTGAATAAAAAATGCTTTCGCATAAAATGCTTGTCTATTCATTTAGGTCCTTTACGATATATACTGCCCAACATTATGGAATATTCTATTCATATTCCTGGAATAAATCATTTTTAATGGGAAATTCTATTGCAAAATTGGGAATATTCCCTTAAAGCATTCGGAATATTCGAAACATTCGGAATATTCCATTGGAACATTGGGAATATTCTATTGGTATAATAGAAATGTTCTATTGGAATATTAGGAATATTTTATTATTGATGAAAATAATTGAATTTTGGGATGAATTTGAACCCCTTGATGCAAGAACCAGACATAGACCATTGAAATTAAATGTACTGCGTCTGGTTCTTGCATCAAGAGGTTCATTTTTATCAATACTTTTGCGAAATTTTATGAAAATACTAGATATTAAAAATAATTGAATTTCGAATATTTTTTGAAAATAATAATTGAATCGGTTTAAAGAATTTGATTATAATTGAGGGTTCAATCAAAGAACTATAACGGTTATAACTTTTTTAAGCTCAAAATCATTGCCTTGTAAGTCAAAAATTACAAGAAATAAAAGCAATTCCTTTGTTACAATTTTTTTCACTAAGTGAATAAAATTATTTTTTAGAAAGTGGATGCATCTTATTTCTCACACACCAAGTGGGTATTTTTTCCACAACAAGTGTATCTCCTTTTTCGTACAAAATGGATCCAATATTTATTTTTTTTTTTGCATTTTTCGAAATAGTTTTCGAATTCCTATCTAATTTGATTTTGTTATTGTTTCTCTTGGGATGTGTTCAGGGAAGATCATAACTGTTTCTATTGCTTCCGAGGGAATTTCACGCTCCCAAGAGAGGTGAGTGAGCGAGAGTGAGTTAGAGAGAGGGAGGGAGGGGGAGAGGAGGAAACGAGGAAACGTTTCTGGAGGAACGTTATCATAGTTTCGAGACGAGTGCGGCTTGAGGATAATCGTCCTAAGCTCGTACGAAGTAGAACAATCTTCCGTGAGAAAGGCGTCTTTATTAGTATCTCGCGAGTATACATGTCTAACCGAAACGACTTATCGATCACTTGCGAATTTGCTCCCAGGAACATTATTCAGTTTTATGACAATCGCAAATCTCCGATATACCGCAATGTCATTTGGGTAGAGAGAGAGAGAGAGAGAGAGAACAGCTTTTTGGTTTCGTCTATTTTTTTTTATTTTTTCGTCTGATTTATCTATTTTTTGGTCTTCTTCCAAAAAATTTATCTACAAATATTTATTCACAGCTTTTCTAAGAATATCAAATTGAGATAAAAAAACAAATCAAAACGGCAACGTTTTGATTCTTTTTTAAACATTTTAATAAAATGTTTCTTAATAATTCAATTTGTTTCTTAAATAATAAAATTCTTCTCCGAAATTCAATTATTTTTAAAAATAATAAATTTCTTTTTGGAAATTCAATTTTTTTCATTAATAATAAAATTCATCTCTAGATTTAAATTATTATTGATACAATTTTACAGGAATTGCTTAAAAAAATATGTAATTATTCTTGAACATTTTTTATTTAAATTCTTCGAAAAAATCAATTATTTAAAAAAATGTTTTCTTAAAATTCTTTGGAAGAATTCAATTATTTACAAAAATATTAGAATTTTTCACAGGAATTTAATTATTTTAAAATATTTTTATTAAATTGTTCGAAAGAAATCAATTATTTTAAATAATTAATTTAAAATTTTTTTTAAACATTTTAATAAAATTTTTCGCAATAATTCAATTATTTTTGAAAATTTTAATAAAATTTTTATCAGCTATTTAATTATTTTTATATATAATCAAATTGATCGCAGGATTTCAATTATTTTTAATAGAATTTTACAGAAATTGCTCGAAAAATGTATAATTATTCTTAAAAATTTGATTTCAATTCCTCGAAAAAATCAATTATGTAATAAAATGTTTTTTTTAAATTCTTAGGAAGAATTCAATTATTTACAAAAATATTAGAATTTTTCACAGGAATTCAATCATTTTCAAATATTTTAATAAAATTGTTCGAAAGAAATCAATTATTTTAAATACAATTTTACAGAAACTGATCAAAAAATGTAATTAGGTATTCTTACAAATGTAATTTAAATTCCTAGAAAAAATCAATTATTTAAAAAAATGTGTTTTTTTTTAATTCTTTGGAAGAATTCAATTATTTAGAAAAATATTAGAAACTTTTACAGGAATTAAATTATTTTCAAATATTTTAATAATAAGAAAGAAAAACTTAAAATATATTTTTGTCTGAATGTCTTCATTTTTGTTACTTATTATTAATAAAATTGTTTGAAAGAAATCAATTGTTTTAAATTCAATTATTTTCATAAATAATAAAATTCTTCTCAGGAATTCAATTATTTTTAAAAGTAATAAATTTCTTCTTGGAAATTTAGTTATTTAAAAAAATTCTAATAAAATCGTTCGCAAGAATTCAATAATTATTTTCATTCATATAAATAATAAAATACTTTTTGGGAATTCAATGATTTTCAAAAAAATTTAATAAAATACTACACTGACATTTAATTATTGTTAAAAATTTTGATTACATTCTTTGTAAAATTTAATTATTTTTAAGAACTTTTCGCATTTCAATGATTTTCAATATCTACTCTTTTCATAAAATTTCCAAACAGAATTGAATTATATTTAAAAAATTTGTTCGATTTATTCTCCTATTTTTAAATTTTACCTACAAGACTTTATTTCAACTATTTTGGTGTATTTTTATTTATTTATACTTATTTTTATTTATTTATTGTACTTGTTGGAAGAAATTTAGTTTTTGTCGTTTAAATACTTAAATTTATAAAAAAGAAATTTATTTTTTGTTCTTTAGTTTTTAGTTTTGAAAATGTAAAATTTATTCTGTTTCTTCTGGATGAGTAATTTTTACTATTTTTACGGTAAATGTTTATATGTTTATATTTATTTTTATTTATTGTACCTACTTGGTATTTTTTTGTATTTTTTTTCTGGTATTCATTTTCTTTTGTATCTACTTTTTGTGCTTATTTTTTTTTCTATTTTTGGAGATTGATAATTTTTTCTAGTATTTTTTTTTCTCTGGAAAAGAATTTAAAAAATAGAAAAATGGTAAATATTGGGCAAATTTTACGGATGTTGGATTTAGTGGAAGTGAGTTATAAAGTAGAAATTAATATGAGGGGTTGTAAATATTTTGGAGTGTATACGGCGGATACGAAATGGATGGGAAATGTATCGATAAAGTTTTGGTGGAAAGTAGACAAGAGAGAGTGAGAGAGAGAGAGAGAGAGAGTGTGTATGGATGAAAACTTTTGGGGGATTATTGAATGCATGTACTCGCACGTAAAACATGTCGTTAAGGAATATTATTAATCTAAGCAAGAGTGTGCCAAAGCAATATTAGTGACCATGGCTTCCTGTTTATATTCCGCGTTGGTTTATAAGCAAACGGGCGTCGATTCACAAAACAATGGAAAGGCGAACTAGGTGAGAGAGGCTGATGTTCCTATCTCGCTTGGGGTCTATCTCTCTGAGGCTCTATCTTTTATTAGCATCCCGTAGAAGCTATTTCGTACTATAACCCCCCCCCCCCCCTTTCCTCCTCCCCCATCATCCTCCTTTTCTCTATCGTCTAACCTATCCCGAGTAGTTTCACTCCGAGTCCTGAGCGTTCCATACTCTTGAGTATATAGGAGTACCAGAAGTGCGTATTTACGAGCGTTCCCGTCCATAAAGCAACCTCGCGCCTGATTTTGATACATTCCCCTAGTCGGAGCACTATCTCACGCGCGAATACTATATACCTACATAGTAGGGGGATTTATGGAGATATTACCAAGCGAGCATGCGGTAGTAGTCACTCTTTCCTCTTGGTTTTTGTAAACCGAAAAAAATAATAATCGTTTTCGAGTGTTGAGGCACCTGCTCTGCAATAAAACTTTGCAATCAGGCGAAAGAAAGACATTAGAGCGCTGTCATTTTTTTATTGAAGATTTTTGTAAAATTTCAAATTCATGTCGAACCTGTCGGAAATCACTTCTAAACTTATTACTATACTTAAATCTATAAAGTAGAAATTTACTTTTTGTCGTTTAGTTTTTACTTTCCAAAAAGTAAAATTTACTCTGTTTCTTCTGGATGAGTAATTTTTACTATTTTTAAGGCAAATTTTAGTAAAAATTATTAAAATATACTCCGATACGTTTCAAATTTACTTTTCAAAAAATACTTAAATTTATAAAGAAGAGATTCAGTTTTTAAATTTCCTAGTAGTAATTTTTACTCTATATTTTTTTCTATAGAGGAATTTTTAATATTTTCGAAGTAACTTCTAGTAGAAATAGTAAAATTTACTCTGACACTTATTAAATTTACTTTTCTAAAATATTTAAATTGATAAGGAAGAAATTTAGTTTTTGTCGTTTAGTTTTAAGCTTCCTGGTACTAAAATTAACTCTATATTTTTCTGGATGAGTAATTTTGACTATTTTTGAAGTAAATCTTGGTAGAAATTAGTAATATTGACTCTGAAACTTATCAAAATTAATTTTCCAACCAACTTCAATTTATAAAGAAAAATTTCAGTTTTAGTCGTTTTCAGTTTCCAAAAAGTAAAATTTTCTCTGTTTTTTCTGGATAAGGAATTTTTACTATTTTTGAAGTAAATTTTAGTAGAAATTAGTAAAATTTTCTCTGAAACTTATCAAAATTTATTTTTCAAAAATACTTAAATTGAAAAGAAGAAATTTAGTTCTTGACCTTCAGTTTTTAGTTTTTGAGTAGTAAAAATTATTCTATATTTTTCCCAGATGAGTAATTTTTACTTTTTTTTTACTTTTTTTTTAATTTTTAAAAAAATTAGTAAAATTTACTTTCCAAAAGTACTTATATTTATAAAGAAGAAATTTAGTTCTTGTTATTTAATTATTAGTTTCCAAATAGTTAAATTTACAGTATATTATTTTCGGATGAGTAATAATTATTACATTTTTGAGGTAAATTTTAGGAAAATTTATTTTCCAAAAATATTTCAAATTATAAAGAAAAAATTTAATTTTTGTAAAATTTACTTTGAAACTTATCAAAATTTACTTTCCAAGAAATAAAATTTACTCTGTTTCTTCTGGATGAGTAATATTTACTATTTTTAAAGTAAATTTTAGTAAAAATTATTTAAATTTACTATGAATCTTATCAAAATCTTTTTTCCAAAAATACTTCAAAATATAAAAAAGAAATTTAATTTTTGTAAAATTTACTTTGAAACTTATCAAAATTTACTTTCCAAGAAATAAAATTTACTCTGTTTCTTCTGGATGAGTAATATTTACTATTTTTGAAGTAAATTCTTGTAAAATCATTAAAATTTACTCTGATACATTTCAAATTTACTTTTCAAAAATACTTAAATTTATAAAAAAAGAATTTAGTTTTTTTTGTTTAGTTTCAAGTATTTCGTAGTAGTAATATTTACTCTATATTTTTTCCGGGTGAAGAATTTCTACTATTTTTAAAATAAATTTTTGTAGAAATTAGTAAAATTTACTCTGAAAATTATCAAAATTTACTTTTCAAAAATACTTAAATCTATAAAGAAAAAATTTAGTTCTTATCGTTTAGTTTTGAGTTTTGAAGTAGTAAAATTTACTCCATATTTATTTCGGATGAGTAAGTTTTACATTTTTCGAAGGAAATTTCCTTTAAAAATTAGTAAAATTGACATAAAATCTATTAAAATTTACTCATTCCGAAATAGTAAAAATCGCAAAGTAGAAATGTGGGAAAATTCCAGACAGTTTTGTTTTGAGTTTCTTAGTAGTAAAATTTACTCTACATTTTTTCCGAACGAGTAAATTTTACTATTTTCAAAGTAAATTTTAGTAAATATTTAACAAAATTCTCGAAGTTTTGAATAAATAATGAATTTAAAAATTATTAAAAGGTGAGAAAAATACAAAATTAAATTTTTGTGACAATACTGAATAAAATAAAGAACTTTTTTTGTAACTTTAATCGACTTTTTTTGTTCCTTAAAGTTGATTTGATGCCTGTACTTATACACGAATGAAGGGCATGAAATTTCAAATACAATGCAAGGTACTTGGATAATTTATGGGTTTATTAATACCGAGTGTGCATTACACCTCTCCAAAGAAATTAATAAACTAAGGTTTTGATTTACAATTAAATGGTCAATTCCAAATGATTTCAATTCATACCAATTAATTCCAAACGGCTGAAAAATGCAGCGCGAGAAAATATTTAAAACCGTCAATTTTTATGAATCTTCATTCCCTTCTTCTTTTCTCTCTCTCTCTCTTCACTATAATTAGAATTATTTTCCTCTATATTTCAAAAAATTTCTTCTTTATTTATCCGTAAAGTGAAATTTTTTTTGCCTTCCCGTTTTTTTTGAACTGTATTGATTTTTGACGTTGATATTAGCAATGCGAAAACATTATTAAAATATACATTAGATCTAGGGAAAATATTCACGACCGTGCTTACTTATGCAGGAATAAATGTATGGGCGAAGTCGAGAAAGGGCGATTCTGATATATGTACAGTGGGCAAGGGGCACTACTCGTTGGCAACCCAACGGTTATAATATCCAGCGGAGAGTGGCTATATATATCGTAATCACAATATTATGCCGAAATTGGAAGGGCTGGATTTCCCATTTCTATTTTAATGGCTTCTGGGATTTCAACAGAGATACATCAGAAATCAAGTCATATGCATAAGGGTATTCTATCATAAATGCAAACTTTATTATAACACTTTAAAATAAATAGTGCACCTTTCATTTTATGTATTTTGTATAACAATGTATATTTGTATCCAGTGGGGATATTGTCGAGGCTCACTATTAGTTATGTATATATAATCATTGCCAATATTGACCCATGGTTGCGAATGGAATAACAAACTTATAGCTTTAAATAAAATAATAATTTCTGGCTATATATGCGGGTGATTCTTCTGAAAGTGACATTGATATTTTCAAAAATCTACTCTCGAATAATTATTATTCATTTTCATAGTCAAAATTTGATCCCTATTTATCATTATTAAAAAAAAATTGAAAGTATTTTATTCAACTGAATTTATGGATTAGTTAAAATAATTGAATGCACATTAAACAGACCGGAAGAAGATTGCGAACATCAAAAGTAAAAAATAACTCTTAAACTAAAATTACGATCGAAATATTTAAATTAAAAACTTGGCATTTATCACCAACATTGGCCCAAACTTGGCTCTTAAAAATTGTCCCAATTTCACTTCGAAATGTTATATTCCACACATTGTGGAATATAACTTAAATTAAACTTTTTATTGAACTCAATCTGCAGTAATTAATTTCAACTGCTTAGTAATTGTTTTAATTCACTGCTTAATAATTGTTGTAATTTAGACAATGAATGGGCAAAAATTCTTTATAGTACAAATGAGTGAGAGAAATGATTATATAGTTGTAATGAAAGAAAGAATTTTAAATAATCGAACCTTTATACTCGCGCAATATATAGAAGAATAATATTCGATAACTACTTGAAGCGACCCCAAAAGTGGATGCTACTTTTCGAGGGAGGACGAATAAAGGGAACCAATTATCTACAGTCGATGGGGGTCTTTCAAAACTTGCCAAATAAAGGCCTCTCTCTCTCTCTCTCTTCTCAAAGCCGTAGTCGCGAGCCTGAAATAAATGAACGCGCCTTGCATTAGCATAATGTATGTCGCAATTATCTTCATAATTGCCCAAGTTGTTGCTAACTTATTTCAATTTAGTCACCCTTCCCAAAAGAGGGAAAGCATTAAGGCCGCGCTCCACTGTTACATTCTTTTGGTGAACTGTATATGTATACGTGTTTGTGAATGTTATGTTTCCTTAAACTTGATGACAAATAATTTATTTTGTTAGTGGAAAAGATGGTTTCTCATTTTATCGAAAGTTCCTATTTAAATCGCTATTTTAATCTATTTAAATTTTTATAAAATTTATATAATTTATTTAATCATTTTTCCTTTTTTCATTTTCTTGTTTTTTTCTTGTTTTTATTCTTCCTTTTTTTCTATCTATTTTCTCTTTTTTTTCTCTTTTTCCTTCTTTCCTTTTTCTTTTCGTCTTTCTTTTTTCTTTGGTTCCTTCCTTCTATCTTCGTCTCCTTCTTTTTGCACTCATTTCTTATTTTTTCTTTACCTCCTTTTTACTTTCTTTTTTCTTTGATTCCTTCCTTCTTTCTTCAAATCGATCTTTTTTCTTTCTTCCCTTATTTTTTTTCTCTCTTTCTGTTTTCATTCTTTCCTTCTTTTGTCTTTATTTTTCTTTCTCTTTTCTTCTATTTTTAATTCTTTCCTTCTTACTTTCCTTTTATTAAGATTACTGCCTTCTTTCTCTCTTTCCTTCTTTTTTCTTTTATTCCTTGATTCTTTCACACCTTTTTTTAATTTCTTTCTTTACTTCTTTACTTTCTTTATTTCTTAATTCCTTCTTTCTTTATTCTATTTTTCCTTCTTTTTTCTTCTATTCATTCTTCCCTACTTTTTTTATTTTTTCTTTCTCTACTTATTTCTTTGTTATTTTCATTCCTTTTTTTCTTCTTTTATTTATTTTGTTCCTTCTTACTTTCTTCATTCTTGGATCACTGCCTTCTCTCTTTCTTCTTTTTCTTTGTTTCTTTCCCTCCTACTTTCTTTTTTCATTCTTTCCCATTTAATTTATTTCTTTATTAATTTCTTCTTTCTGCTTCTTTTCTTTCTTTCCTTATTAATTTTTTTTCTTAAATTTCCTTTTTTGATTCTTTTCTTCTTACTTTCCTTCTTCTTTGATTCTTTCCTTTTTTCTTTCTTTCTTTCTTTCTTTCTTCCTTCCCTTTTTTTCCTTATTTATCTTCTTTTTTTCTTCTTTTCTATATTTCGATTCTTCTTACTTTCTTTATTCTTGGATCACTGCCTTCTATCTTTCTTCTTTTCTTCATTATTTTCTTTCTTACTTTTTTTATTATTGGATCCTTGACTTCTTCCTTTCTTTCTTTCTTTTAATTTTTTCCTCAATTCTTTCTTTTTTATTCTTTTCTTTTTCTTTACTTTCCTTCTTTTTTAATTTATTTTTTCTTCTCTTCTTTATTTCTTTCCTTTTTACTTTGTTTTTAATTTGATCACTGCCTTCTTTTTTGTTTTCTTCTTTTCTTTGTTTCTTTGACACATTTTTTAAAATTATTTCTTTACTTATTACTTTCATTTCTTCTTAATTCCTTCTTTTCATTCTTCTCTTCTTTTTACTTTCTTTTCTTATTTTTTCTTTGTTTCCTACTTTTTTTGATTTTCTTTCTTTCCTTCTTACATTATTTTTTCTTTCCTTCTTTCTTTTTTCTTTATTAATTAATTTCGTCATATTAAATAATTTAATTAATTGCGTTCCTTCTTATTTTCTTTATTCTTGGATCACTGCCTTCTATCTTTCTTCTTTTCTTGGTTTTTTTTCCATTTAATTTCTTTCTTCATTAATTCCTCCTTTCTGTTTCTCTTCTTTTCTTCTTAATTTCCCTTCTTTTCTTTATTTCTTTTCTTCTTAATTTATTTTTTTCTTTAATTTCTTCCTTCTTTCTCCCTTCCTTCCTTTCCTTCACTTTTCTTTATTTTTCATTATTCTCTTCTTCAATTTTTTCTTTCTTTCCTACTATATTAATTTATTTTTTCTTCTCGTCTTTTTTTCTAACCTTCTTACTTCCTTTTCTCTTCACTCTTTTCTTCTTTTTTCATTTTCCTTTTTTTCTTTCTTTTTTCTTTATTTCTTTCCTTTTTACTTTCTTTTTAATTCGATCCCTGCTTTCTTTCTTTTTTCTTTGTTTATTTCCCCCGTTTTTTAAATTTATTTCTTTACTTCTTACTTTCTTTTTATCTTAATTCCTTCTTTTTGTCTTTTTTTCATTCTTTTCTTTTTTTTACTTTTTTTTCTTATTTTTTTTGTCTTCTACTTTCTTTGATTTTCTTTCTTTACTTATTACATTATTTTTTCTTTCCTTCTTTCTTTTTTCTTTATTAATTAATTTCGTCGTATTAAATACTTTAATTAATTTCGTTCCTTCTTACTTTCTTTATTCTTGGATCACTGTCTTCTTTCTTTGTTCTTTTATCTGTTTCTTTTCTTCTTACTTGCTTTTGTTCATTCTTTCCTATTTTATTTCTTTTTCCTTCATTCCTTCTTCTTTCTTTCCTTCTTACTTTTTTTCCTTTCCGTCTTGTTTACTTCTTTTCTTTATTTCTTTCCTTCTTATTTTCTTTTTTTGTTATTTTTCCTTTCTTTTCCTTAACTTTTTTATTTATTTCTTTCTTATTTCTTTATTTTTTCTTTGTTTCTTTCCTTTTTACTTTCTTTCTTTCTTTCTTTGCTTCCTTTTTTCTTTTCTTTCTCCTTTTTATTTATTTCTTTCTTACTTCTTTATTTTTTCTTTATTTCTTTTCTTCTTATTTTCTTTCTTTCTTTCCTTCATATTTTCTTTTTTTCTTCTCTCTTCTATTTTTCTTTTTCCCTTCTTTCTTTCCTTTTTGTACTTTCTTTCCATTTTTTCCTTATCTTTTTTTTCATTTTGTTTTTCTTCGCAAAAAATTCAAATTTGTGAAATCAGAAAAAAATGATGGATTGGAGGGGGAGGGGGGATTTTTTTCTGTCCTCTTTGTGAGTCATATGCAGTAATGAAAATGCGGTTGATCGTGGATGGAGTGAATAATTGGAAATTAAGGTTATTAGGTGTCGACAATCTGTGAGACGGGCGTGAAGGTGGTAACGCTGCCAGCTGTTTTACCGCCAAGAAAGTTGGGAGTTTCTGTAGGGTCAAAAGTTTATTCTGCCATGAAAGTGTGCATGTGTATTTGTGTGAGTGTGTGTGTGGGTGCAGGCGGGTGTATGCGACTGGTGGGAATGACGTAGGAAAAGTTAAGATCCACAAGGTGGGGAATCTACAAAGTTGGCAAAAACTTTTTACCACAAATTAATCGTTCAAAAGACTATGGTGACTGGTACTTATTAAATTGCCTTAAAATTATTTCTTTCAATAATAACCGCGTGTTTATAAATTAACAAAAAAAAATTTTTTTTTGCAAAAATTAATTATTCTAATTTTTTTCTATTCTATTATTCATCTGTCTGGTTTGTTTTTCATCGAAATAATTAATTAAATTTGAAAAAAAAGAAGAAATTCTTTTTGCAAAATTTGAAGTGTCGTTGAACAACAAAAATTAATTAGAAATGAGAAAAGTCTATCCATATGACCTCGGGGTCAGATTATATTTGAACTTACTTGTGATCGTCTAACTCTAGCGTGACCGCTATTATGTATGTGCAAGGTATGAATCCTTGATGGATTACAGATACCTCATTACATCGCTATTGACCTGAATCTTTTATTATTCTACATTAAAAGTGCAGATATCGATGCTGATGATAGTTTAAGTCTACTCGCGGAAAATATTCATTATTATTCATTCCACCATGTATTATATTCATAATTTATTTTATTCTTGCGAAAGTATTTTTTTATTAACCCTTCAATCACTATAATAGCTGAAAGATTACTATACTCAATATTTACCTAAGGATTTTTTTTTCTAATTCATTTTTTCTATTTTTATTATTTGAGAATTTAGATTATTAAAATAATGTAGAATTAATATTGTAAATGAAATATTTTTTTTTTTAGTAATTTTAAATATTTTTGTCATATAGATTGAAATTTGTGTATATATTTTTTTCTTCATTTGAAATTTGTAATCAAAAGTTCTAAACAAAAAATTAAATTGCAACTAACTTTCATCTCTCAATTCTTTAAAGATAGAATCTAATCCGACCGCTTTCGTTGAGTTCGGAACTTGGATTACATTGGAAAAGTGATTGAAATTTAAATTGAACAGCAATTGGAGAGCAGTAAAAATAGAGTGAGAGGGAACATTTCTAATTTTATTCCTTCGACATTGATCAAAGAGAAAACAATTTTTCAAATTTCATTTACAAAACGTCCTTTTGACTATGTATCATAATAACAGTAGCAGTAAAAATAGAAAAAATAGAAACAACAACAACAATAGTTCACTTAGAGAAATATTTTTCTGAAACAACCAAATTTTGATTGAATCAACTATATAGATGCATTGCTATCAAATATTTGTTTGGATCAACTGAAATTTATCTCAAATAACCAAATTCATTCCTTGAAATTGATTAAAAATTGATATTTTAATTTTAAAAAATACAATATTTTAAATTTTAAATTCTATACGTAATGTTTATCACAGTTTTTCTGAGGATAACAAATTGAGATAAAAAACGAATCAAAAATGTTGCTTCGCAACACTTTCGATTCGTTTTTTATCTCAATTTGGTATCATTAGAAAAACTGGTTATTTAATTCAATTTGGAATTTATTTGGCTTAAACAAATAAAAAATATAAATAATATAAAATATTGTAAAATAATAATAATAGTAATAGGAATAGTAATAATAGGAATAATAATAGAAATAGTAATAGGAATTAATACTGCTAATAATAAAACCAATAAAAATAAAAAATAATTTCGATAAACTCTCGAAACTGTTTTGAAAAGTAACGGGAATTGTTGAAAGATTACAATTTAACATGCGGATGTTTTAAACCCATTATAAATCACGAGAAGGAAGATTGTATTTGGGATGGAATTTTCTGTGGCAGAAAGTTGAGGCGAAAACGAGGTGGAAAACGCAATAATCAGTCTCTCCCTGTGCCTTGGTGCGACCTCGACTCTCTGCACTAGATGTTAGTATGATGGTGGGTGAATGGGGGGGATTTAAAAAAAAAGGAAAAAGCAAAAAAAAAGAGGGACAGAAAAGAAGAGGTAAAATGGACCGTCGGACCGACAGGAATTTACATCCTATCCTCTCTGTCTCTCTCTCACTCTCTCTCTCCGTGTGCGCAATCTGCGTGAGTGAATTGTGACGTGTTACCGCGGTCCGGAGAATTAGATCCGGAAAATCCGTAACAATTACTCGAGCAATGGTTACCGAAGTTACCTCTTTCCCGTTCTTTTCGTCCCACTTTCATCCCTCTTTCCATATATATAGATATATATATAGCCCCTACGAACCATTATACTTCTATCGGATTCTCCCTCTTTATTTCTTCTTTCCGTTCTTCATATAGTGAAACTCAAACTGGCACTTTTCCCCGGCTCGAATGAAATTGAATGATTTACAATTTTAAGCGATGTATTTCAGTTTTTTTTTCTTCTTCTTCTTTTTATCACGGTTAATTCCTTTGTTTGACTTGCGATAGAATTTTCATTTTTTTTCTTCTGTCTTTTTTAATTAATATCATTACTATTATGGAATTATTATGGAATTAATTATTACATTGGCTTATTATAGTCACTTTAGTTTCACAATTGTGGGATTATGAGCTTTATTGTTTTTTTCTCTCTTTCGGTTTGATTTGTTTGAAATTTCAGATGTTTTTTTTATTTACTCTCTCTTAAGAGAGAGAGTAAAAAAAAATTTTTTTGAGTTTGTAAAAATGATTAGGTACTAATTTGAATTAGTGACTGACTTTTTGTTTTTGACTTAGTAAATTTTACTAATAAATAGTTATTTCTCACTTTTTGCTTTTGACTTAGTAAATTTTACTAATAAATAGTAATTTCTGACTTTTTGCTTTTGAAAGTAACTTTTGATTTTGAATTAGTTAATTTTTCTAATAAATTAGCAGAAATTTCTATTTATTAGTAAAAATAAAAAAAAATAAAATTTACTAATTGCAAAGCAGAAAGTCAGTCACTAATTCAAGTTTGGAAATTTTTTTAAATTTAACTAATAAATAGTAATATCTACAAATTTATTAGTAAAATTTACTAATTCGAAATCAAAAAGTCAATCATTAATTGAAATAGCTAAACATTTTTACTAATTCAAATTTAGAACGTATAAATATAAAAATTTAGTTTAGATAAGCAATTAGTTTACATAAAAAATTAGTTTATAGAAACAATTAGTTCTCTCTAAATCTGAAATAGTTAATAAAAAATAATTGTTAGAAAAATGTTGACTAAGTTTCTACTTCTGCAATTAGTAGAAAATAACTAATTTTTTAGTAAAAAATAAATAATTATCAGTAGATAAATAGCTATACTAAAATAGACAAAGTTCACTAATTGAATTAGTAAAAATTGTTTACAAATTCTCTCTAAATTTGAATTCGTAAAAATGTTTACTAATTAGAAAATTAATTGGTAAATTTTACCAATAAATAGTCATTTCTACTAATTTAGTAGTAAATTAATTAATAAGTTTCACTATTAAATAGTAATTTCTACTAATTTAATAGTAAATTAATTAGTAAATTTTACTAATAAATAGTAATTTCTGACTATTTGCTTTTGAATTAGTAAATTTTACTACTAAATTAGCGGAAATTTCTATTTATTAGTAAAATTTATTAATTGCAAAGCAAAAAGTCAGTCTCTAATTCAAATAACTAAACATTTTTACAAATTTAAATTCAGAAAGTATAGAGAGAAAAATATAGTTTACATAAAGAATTTGTTTATATAAGCAATTAGTTCTCTCTAAATTTTTATTTAGTAAAAATGTTTACTAATTCTTTCTAAATTTGAATCAGTAAAAATTTTTACTAATTCAAATTTAGAGAGAATTAGTAATTAGTAAATATTTTTACTAATTTTTTCTACTATTGAATTAGTGACTTACTTTTTGCTTTTGAATTAGTAAATTAATTAATAAATTTAACTAATTTTATATTATAAGCCCGTACAGTTTTTAAAATAAATAAATAAATATATAGTAACTTTTACTAATTTATTAGTAAATTAATTAATTAATTTTATTAATAAATAGTAATTTTTACTAATATTTTTTTAAATTAATTAACAAATTTGACTAATAAATAGTAATTTCTACCAACTTACTAGTAAATGAATTCATAAATTTTACTAATAAATAGTAATTTCTAATAATTTATTAGTAAAATTTACTAATTGAAAAGCAAAAAGTCAGTCACTAACTTAAAACAGTAAATTTTACTAATAAAATTTAGTTGAAAAAGCGATTTATTAATAAAATTAGTTCAGAAGCAAAAATTCAGTCACTAATTCCAATTTTAAATTTTTCTAATAAATTAGTAGGAAATTTTATTTATTTGTAAAATTTAAACAATTAGTTCACAATAAATTGTATTTCTTGTAATAAAAAAATAAACATTCTTTGTAAGGAATTCTTTTTATTACCAAAAAAACTAACTAAACATTAGTATTTTTCTTGACGACTTTTTCACTTTGTTATTAGTAAATTATTACTTATTATTAGTAAAAATTTACTAATTTTAGTCAATTATTAAGTTATTTGTTAGAATAATTCTTAGCTAAAATGTACCAATTACATAAAGAAAGTTACTAAATCATCTGCTAAGACTACAATATCATTTAAGAAACATGAAAACGTCATTAATTGAAATAGTAAATAAAAATTGTAATACTAAATAAATTGAAATAGTAACAAAAAATCTAGTAGTTTTCTTTTCTAAATTAGTAGTTTTGTACTGAGAACTAGTCAAAATGCTTACTAATTCAGTTTTAGTAAATTATATGTAGCAATATTTAACAAAATAATATAAATATTAGTAAAATTGACAAAATATTATTTCGGAATTTTTTTTATTGAAAGAGAACATTTAATTACTAATTATTTTATTTAAGTACTAATTCATATTTTCCTTTTTTTATTTCTCAACTTTCTTTTGTTTCTCTTTCTTCTTTCATTCAGATTTAGGAAGTAATTTATTTATTTCACAAAAAGTAATTATTTTCTAGTGTAATTTATTTTATTTAAATTTCTTTTTTTTGTGTCTAATGAATAATTAATTTTGCAATTATAGTTATAATAAAAAATAGAATCAAAAAGTTAGAAGAGAAAAAAAAACAATTTCTAAATGTTAAGACATAGAAAAAGTTTGAAAATATTATTCGTGTATGTAATCTAGTTGCAAATCCAGTTTAGCCAGTTGTTAATGTAGCTGTTTAGAGACACTTGAAATGAGTTTGCCTAATGCTTAATGATTTATACACGGTGTATCGCGCGATTTAGGTTAAATTCTGAAGCACATGCACTGTGTATACTCGGATGTTATACGCGTATGTAATTTTGTCTTATCTCAAAATGCTCTTGTTGTCACGTGAGTGTCTGCTTATTCAATTACGGAAAGATCGTGTGAAACCACTTAGAGAAAATAACGCCAAGGTTGCTTTATATTTTCACTTATACATTAAAAACATACAAAAATATTAATTAAACTTACAATGAAATTTATGAGGAATTAAATTTTAATTTTTACTTTACTTTTTTTATTTTTACTTTTATTTTTACTATTTTTATTTTTGCTTATTCAAATAAATTAAAAAATTTTATTTTAAAAACATGCTTTTTTATTAACAATTTATTCTAAAGTGTTCAAATTGAAACATATTCTAGTTTTTCTTATTTAAAATTTGTTACCAAAATTGATTTTTTATTAAAATTTTTGTTTACTATTTCAATTTGTAACGTTTAGTTAATGAAGAATAGAAAAATTGAAAATTTTCTGCTCGTTATATGTAGAAAATAGAATCTTTATAAATAGAAATTCAAGAATAAAATTAAAACAGATCGAAAAATCAATTTTTTCGGAAATACGCGACATTCTTGAAAATAAGGTAATGATGCTTATGAGTTGTTAATTAATAAATGCAATTAAAATTTAATGGTTACATATTTTTCCGCTTTTCCCCGAATGAGAGTAATTCATTCACGAGTGGTGTGCGGCATAATAATGCATCGAATGAATAAAAAATGAATTTTTTTTTTTCGTCGAGAGGGTTGATTCGTTAAAAATTAAAACTGGTCAGCATAAAAATAATGAAAATTTAGACATTCATTAAATGAGAAGAGCTTTGTGTATAGTGTATGTTTACTTAGTTTTTTTAACCCACAGCTATTTTTTCTCTCCTCTTTTTTTTTGCTGGAGAATATTGGAAAACAATTGCCACCCACGAGTTGAGTATCATAATTCCAAATCAGTTTCTTTATTCTTTTTCTTCTGCCTTTTCAACCCTCCCCCCCCTCTCAAAACCACAATTCTCCAACCGCAGAATCTCGAATTCGATACACACATACAAACCACCCCCTATTACGCAAATTTTACTTCATCAACGTGAATTTCGACTCACGTGATAATCACTTTCTCTGCTCTCTGTGTATGTGTAAAATTGTGCACTAATACTCGTATATATATTTGCCGATTACTCTCTTTTCGCTTTTTCTATATATATATGTATTCACGATGAGAAAGAATGCGTGAACATTATATTATGCAGGAATGTTTCTGACATGTCTGTCCAGAGCAGAGAATTTATAATATGAAAAACCGTTGCTTTTAAAGTCGTTAGTTTCCGACAAATGACAAAAATTATTGCTTGCCTTCAATTAATATTAATAATGATTCGGTCAATAATAAAAAAAAATAATAATAAAAATAAAAATAATAAAAATAATAAAAAAAATAAAAATAGAAACAAAAAATAATAATAAAATTTCCAGATTTTGCATCTTGTCAAGAAAAAATTATTCGTACAGAAAATAAATATTTTTTTAATAAATAATTTGCGACTGCTTGAAACTATTTTAAAGTTTTTAGACTTTTGATATTTTTCATTTCGGAATATTTAGTCCTAGGCTTTGAATATTTTACGCATTTTGTAGTTAATAGTATAACTATTCGTTAAATTCACTTTTAGTTTATGTAAAAATAACATAAATTTTTGGAAAATAATTCAATTAGTGAAATTTGACTATATTTGTAGTTCTTCACTTACTAATTTCAAATATTTAATTTAAAATACTATTTAAAATACTAAATTAAAAAATTTTTAATAACTAATTTAAAATCTACTAATAATTTATTTTTTACTAATTACTGAAGCAAAAATTTAGCAACGATTTTACAAATAATTTGATTATTTTTAACTAATTCAGATTTGGAGCTAATCTTTATTTAAATTTGTTTCGAGACAACTTTTTCTCTAAAGAAAACTTGAAATTTGTCCCTCGGTTATATAATGTATGCAAAACTGAGAAATATTCATATTTGAAACTATGCGAATTCGCCCCTCGCTTTCGTTTCAAATAGATAACCGAAAATCAAGAATCGAATCGTTATACTCAGAATGATAGAGAGTCCATCAGACAAATACCCTAGACGAGGTTCTGTAGGAATCTGTTAAGGTAGTTTCAAAATCATCGCGGATTCTCTCTCACAACCTCTAATTGGCGCATTCACACTAACACTTGCCTCTCACTATATATATATATATATATATCGACTTGCACTTGCAGCGTACGCTAATTCCGACACTCAACAATTTACGAACCCTAACTTCTTGCAATTTGCAAAACATCCAAAATTTCAAACGTTATTAAGATTTGGAAAACTCAGCAAAATACTTTTAATTTTAATTATTGTACCTATATGTGTAATCGAGTTGGGAAAATTTGACTTTGAAGGGAAATTTTGAAAGGAAACAATTTTTCCAAGGATATCAAATTGAGACAAAAAAAAAACGAATCAAAAACGTTGCTTCGCAATATTTTTTATTTGTTTTTTTTGTTTCAATTTGATATCCTTGGAAAAATTTAGTTTTTTGAAAAATTGGAAGAAAAATAAAAATTACACGCTTATGGAAAATGTTCGGATATTTTTTAAGTAGAAAAAGTAATTTTAGTCAGACAATCCTTTATTTCTAGTAATTGAAAATTTAGATGTTTGGTTTAAATAGAAATTAACTACCTTTTTTACTTAAAAATTATTTTCTAGCACAAGACTTTTCGTGTTATTTATTAAGTGTTTAATAATTGAATTGAAATTTTGAGTACAAAGTAAAAAAATTAAATTTAATTAAAATTAATTTTAATGGGCAGGAATAAAGATTGTCTGACCAAAATTTAGTTGTTCTATTAAAAAAACTTTTCTGTAAAAATTGCTTTTTTTACTCAAAATTATTTGATTTTACAAGTTTTCATTTCTAAAAGAGTTTTTGACTGCCTGAACATAATTTTTCTAACTGTTAATTAAAAAAATAATAATTCATAACCAGTTTTCAATGGAACAAATGCGATATTATTTATTTTTTTTTATATGAAAATAAAGGTTTTTTCTTTAAAAACAAAACTTGGTTGACTAAAAATGGTGATTTCTACTTAAAAGTAATTTTTGTCTGACTAAAACTGCTTTTATCACTTAGATATACTTTTTGATGAAAACCTATTTGCTTTACTTGTAAATTTTTATTTAGCCTGTCAATGATAATTTTCCATCCAAGAATACTAGTTTGTCTGACTAACACTACTTTTTCTACTTAAGAATTGTTTTGTTATTTTTATTATGACGCACTTTTTCTTTTCTAATTAATTGGTAATTTTAGATTTTACAGACAGAAATAAAATGTGTCTGAATAAAACTACATTTTCTACTTAAAAAATAACCAAATGTTTGTCTGACTAATACTACTTTTTCTACTTAAAACTTGTTTTGTCATTTTTATTATGAGGCACTTTTTCTTTTCTAATTAATTGGTGATTTTCGATTTTAAAGATAGAAATAAAATTTGTCTGTCCAATTCTACCTTTTCGACTTAAAAAATAACTAAATGTTTGTCTGACTAATACTACTTTTTCTACTTACACAAAACTTGATTGGTCAACATTTGTTTGACTATAGAAAATTTCCTAATAATTTTTAAGTAGAAAAAGTAGTTTTAGTCAGACAGACTTTATTTTAAGTATTTGAAAAGTTAGGTAATAGATTTTTCCAAAAAATAAAACTTGTCTGACTATAACTACTTTTATCAAATTTGCCTCAGCGATATTAGATTTTGACAGAAATAAAATTTGTCTGACTAAGACTACTTTTTCTACTTAAAAATTATTTTGTTTTTTTATATGACGAAAATTTTTTTAATCTATTCACTAAGTGTTTCTTTAAAAAGATTAATTGCATTTAGAAATAAAGTTATAAATATAAAGAAATTTAATTTCTAATAAAGAAGTAAAGTTTGTCGAATTGAAACTACTTTTTCTACTTAAAAATTGTTTTATTTTCTACGAAGAGGCTTTTTGCTTTGACTCACTTCGATTTTACGTATTAATAAAATTCGTCTGACTAAAACTACTTTTTCTACTAAAATCGTTTTTTTTATTTTTTATTGAGTGAGATTTTCTTATGTAACTAATAGGTGTTGCCAATGGTGATTTTAGATTTTTCAGACAAAAATAAAGTTTGCTTGGCCAAAAACTGCCTGTTCTACTTAAGAATTAAATGAATGAATGATTGACAGACAAAAACTATTTTTTCTACTCAAACAATACTTGATAGACCGTAGCTTGTTTGCTTGTAGAAAATGTCCTAATAATTCTTAAGTAGAAAAAGTGTCTTTTGTCAGACAAACTTTATTTCTATTATTTAAAAAAGTTGGATAGTAAATTTTACCAAAAAATAACATTTTTCTGCACATAACTACTTTATTAAAAATTTTCTTCTGCGACGTTCTATTTTTCCCATAAATAAAATTTGTCTGACTAAAACTACTTTTCTACTTAAAAATTATTTGATTATTTTATACGATGACTGACGAGACTTTTTTAAATCTATTTACTGAGTATTTGTTGAATAACATTAGCTTCGTTGACAACAAAGCTTTTAATATAAAAAAACTTAATCTTTAATAAATTGGCAAAGTTTGTCTGACCTTTAACTACATTTTCTACTTAAAAATTGTTTTTTTATGATGGGTTTTTTGTTAACTAATTAATTATTATTAATTAATTATTTTATAGCGGGAAATAATGTTTGTCTAGACGAAATTACCTTTTCTACTTAAGAAAAAAAATTTTTGTCTGACAAAAGCTACTTTTTCTACTTAAACAATACTTGATTCACTCTAACTTGTTTTCTTTTGGAAAATGTCCAAATAGTTTCTAAGTAGAAAATGTGGTTTTGGCCAGACAAACTTTATTTCTAGTATATTAAAGGTAAATAATAGATTTTTCAAAAAAAAAAATTGTCTGCCTGTTACTACTTTTATAAACTTTTCCTCGGCGATATTAAATTTTCTACAAATAAAATTTGTCTGACTAAAACTACTTTTTCTACTTAACAATTATTTTGGTCTTTTATATGACGATTTTTTTAAAATTTACTCACAGAGTGTTTCCTTAATAATATTAATTTCATTGAGGAATAAAGTTGTAGATTTTATTGGCAAAAATAAAGTTTGTCTGATCAAAAACTACCTTTTCTACTTATAAAGTAAAATTTTGTCTGACAAAAACTACTTTTTCTACTCAAACAATTCTTGATTGACTGTAACATGTTTGCTTACAGAAAATATCCAAACATATT
The DNA here is from genome assembly GCF_015476425.1 of Leptopilina heterotoma. Lineage (NCBI taxonomy): Eukaryota > Metazoa > Arthropoda > Insecta > Hymenoptera > Figitidae > Leptopilina > Leptopilina heterotoma. The sequence continues at coordinate 417,339 of NW_025111200.1, forward strand.
TTCAAGTAGAAAATGTGTCTTTGGTCAGACGAACCTCATTTAATTAAAAAGTTTCTTGCTCAAACTGAAAAAAAAAAAAAAAATTTTACTAAACTGAACAATTTACCCATAAGATTTAAATGCGATTGTATTAAGTTATTTGAGGAGAATGACGATTCTCGTTAAATTACTCGTGCGATGAAAGTCTAGTGTTCAGAGGTTAGATATAGTCGTGTAGTTTAAATGAACGCGTGTCACCGCAGAACGATGCTCAGGAAGCCAAGAGAGAGAGAGAGAGAGAGAGAGAGAGAGGGGGATCTCTCTCTCTCTTAGTTTAGTTAAAGAGAGTAGAGAGAGAGAGAGAGAGTTAGAGAGATATAGTGAGACAGAGAGAGAAAGAGAGGGAAATAGAGCGAGAGAGATAGTGAGAAAGGGGGAGAGAGATGAAGACATGCAGAGGTGACTATATGGATGGTTAGTGAAAGGGGTTTGTGGAAGGATAGAGGGGGGGGGCAAAGGGGAGGCATAGATGTACCTCGTCAGCGTTAGAGACAAGAGATGAGGCGACAGGAAAGGAACAAGGTACGAGGTAAAGTGGGAGTGCGAGGGGGAGGGTAACGTATTAAGGGCGTATAGGCACACTGCGTACATTGCCGCGCGTTCACCCTCTCATTGTGCAAACAATGCTCCGTATCGTCGTTGATAATGAACGTGGCGTACGTGCGCCTAGGTACACATTCTATACCGTCCCCCTAACATTTCTAGTAATAATGAGCACGTAGATTATGCGTAGTGATCGGTACTCGATACATTCAACCCTCTCCGGAAGAGAGAAGAAAAATAGTCGAGCTTTTACAGCAAAAAGTCCTCATTGCGCTACAAACACCAATTGCGCAAAAGGGGAGAATATGTATTAGAAGCAAATGTTAAAACCTTCATTCACAAAATGAGAGAATTCCTCTTCAATGTTTTTCATGAATTCAGAATAAGAAAAAATAATTACGGTTTGAGGAAGTAAGAAATAGGTACAATTTGGGGGAATTAACAATATTTATATTTGTGAAAAATAAAAAATGTTTGTAGTTTGAAAAAGTGAGAAATAATCACAATTTGGAAGAAAATTAAAATATTTGCACTTTACAATATTATTAGATTTTAAAGGCTGAAAATTAGAAGAAATTATTGATAAACTTAACTACTTTTATAAATTTTTCCTCTGTGACATTATATTTTTCCTATAAGTAAGATTCGTCTGACTAAAACTATTTTTTTTTACTTAAAAATTAATTTTTTATATGTCGACTTTTTTTAATACTTTTTCTACTTAAAAAATACTTTATTGATTGTAGAAAATGTCCTAATTATTTTTAACTAGAAAAAGTGTCTTTGGTCAGACAAACTTTATTTCTAGTATTTAAAAAGTAAAATAATTGATTTTACCAAAACACTTGTCTGACAATAACTATTTATTTACAATTTGCCTCGGCGACATTACATTTTTCCTAGAAATAAAATGTGTCTGACTAAAAATATTTTTTCTACTTAAAAATTATTTTTTATACCTCGACTTTTTTTTAGTCTATTTACTGAGTGTTTTTTTTAATAATAGTAGTTTTATTTAGAAATAAAGTTTTAATATAAAAAAAGTAATCTTTAATAAAGAAGTAAAGTTTGTCTGACTGGAACTACATTTTCTACTTAAATAATGATTTTCGATTGTCTTATATTTTTTTTATCCAAATATTAGGTGTCGCCTTGGTGATTTTAAATTTTATAGTCAGAAATAATGTTTGTCTGATCAAAAACTACCTTTTCTACTTAAAAAATATTTTTATTGATAGTCGTTTGTTTGCTTGTAGAAAATGTCCTAATAATTCTTAATTAGAAAAAGTGTCTTTTGTCAGACAAACTTTATTTTTAGTATTTAAAAAGTTAAATAATAGATTTTTCCAAAAAATAAAAATTTCCCTCTTGTCTGACTAAAACTAAATTTTTACTTAAAATTTTTTTAATGATTTTTTATTATGATGAATTTTTCTTAATTAATTATTAGGTATCTTCTTAATGATTTTAGATTTTTATTTAAAAAATTTGCCTCAGCGACAATAGATTTTTTCCAGGAATAAAATTTGTCTTACTAAAACTACTTTTCCTACTTAAAAATTATTTTATTTTTTACTATTTTACGTGACTAAATTTTTCTTAAACTATTTATTTAGTGTTTCTTTAAGATTACTAGTTTCGTTTAAAAATAAAGTGTAAATACAAAAAAAATTAGTCTTTAAAAATGAAGTAAAGGTTGTCTGACTGAAACTTCTTTTTCTACTTTAAAAATATTTTATTTTATACTAGGACTATTTTCAATAGATTTTTTTTAGAGCTTCTTTAATAATATTACTTTCATCTAAGAATAAAGTTTTAATATAAAAAAGTAAATTTTAAATAAAGAAATAACGTTTGTCTGACCAAAACTGACTTTTTTACTTAGACAATAACCACTTCTTCAAAAAGTCCTCTAAAGAGAAAAAATTTAGATCTAAACTTTGATTTAAAAAAAAACTATTTAATTATTGAATACTGTGTTGACGTTTACAAAATAATGCTTGTCTGACCAACACTACTTTTCTCTATTTAAAAATAATTTCGTCATTTTTAATCTTGTCAAGTTTCTCTAATTTTATTATTTAAAAAATATATTATTTAAATTTATATAATATAATTTCATCCTAAAATTGGCTAAGAAATATTAGTTTGATTCAAAAATAAAGACAGTCTGACTGAAACTGTACTTTTTCTACTTAAAAATTGTTTTTTCTTACATTATCACGATTATTTTGTTTATTAGGTATTATTTTTTCAAAAATTATTTTCTGTTTGTATATTAACTGTCGCCTTGGTGGTATTAAATTTTACGGAAGAATAACACTTCTCAGAATAAATGAAAAAAGTATAAGAGTAGTAGAAAAATTTTAGGTTAAATTTTCATTTAAAACAATTTATTAATTAATAAAATAATTAGAGCAAAATAAATACAATAAATTAAATAAAAATGATAAAATTTTGACTCAAAAGGAATTTTTTCCCTGAAATATCTGTAGTTTCGAATTATTCCTCGAATTTTTAATTTATTGTAAATTTTTCTAAGGATATAAAATTGAGACAAAAAACGAATCAAAAACAGGAGAAAAATCATTCTGCAATTTCTCCTTCATTCCACTTAAACTCTAATTTCTTAAAATACAAATATCATTGAGAAGAACATCTGTGTGAATTGTAATCTCGATATAATCTTAGAACAACTGATCGGAATCTCGCACGCCACTCTGAATTCATTTAATAAATAATCAGCGATTTCTCTCTCTCTCTCTCTCTCTCCAGTTCTAAAGGTTTCTAGGTTTTCTCAAGTTATTCTTGATGCAGGCCGTAATACAGGAATAAAAAATGAAAATAAAAATATGGCATTCATTTTCATACGTTAAAGAGTAAAAAGGAGGAAAAAAACAAACAAACTCATCAGTACATGATTGTGCAATCAAGCAGTGCAATTATCAGTGCTTTTGTTCATGAATAATTACAAAACAAGAAGAAGAGAGGGAGAAAGGGATCGAGAGAGGGAGAGGGAACGTTGGTTGCACTCAACGATTCACTTCACCCTCTATTTATCCCGACTCTTCTTCATCGTGCTTTTTATTATACCCTTTATAAGATGCAAAATAAGGGCGAAAATCACTGAACTTGATCATGAATCGCTGAATGGATTTCTATATCAAACTTTGATTATTAATGTCTTTTAATTTCTATGTAGATTATAATTTTTTTTGTTGCTTTCTCATTGGATTGAAAGGAGGAGGGAGGGGATTTTTTTATATTCGTTCTATAACATTATAGAAAAATAATATATATTTATATATTTATTATTTATTATTTAATACCGAATAATAGAAGTAGATAGAATTAATTTTTTAATGATTATTATTTGTCTTGTTTTTTATTTTTTATACCACTAGTATAATAATTTACATGTAATTTATAGAAATAATACAACGTTTTTTCTTTGTCTTTTGTTTCAGGTGAGTTAAACAACACATTTTTCCTGCCGAAATTATTTCGTAAGTGAACATATATAAATATTTTTTTTCCTAAGAAATTATTTTCTCATTAATTGGGTAAGAAAAAAGTTTTCTTTGAGAAAGTTTTCGATTAGAAAAATCAATTTTTTCTATTCAAAAATATTTTACTTTTAAGTTTTCTTTTAAGAGAGTCATTTTATGATTGAAATTAATTTTTCTAGTTAAAATAATTGTTAATTTAAAAAAAAACAATCCAAAACTAGTTTGGAGTAAAAGAAATGCAATAATATTTATTTTTCTACCTAAAAATAAATGTTTCTTCTTTAGAAACAAAACTTGTCTGACTAAATGATAGTTTCTACTTAAAAGTAATTTTTGTCTGACCAAAACGGCTTTTATCACTTAAATATACTTTTTCATAAAAATCAATTTGCTTTACTTATAAATTTTTATTTAGCCTGACAATGAAAATTATAAACAAATAAAAATAATTTTAAATAGTACTACATTTTTTACTAAAACAATATTAGATTGATTATAACTTGTTTGGTTATAGAAAATATTCAAAGAATTTTTAAGTAGAAAAAGTGGTGTTAGTGAGACAAACTTTATTTTAAGTAATTAAAAAGTTGGATAAAAGATTTTACTAAAAAATAATTTAGAAATAAAGTCTTAATATAAAAAAATTAGTCTTTAATAACAAAGTGAAGATTGTCTGACTAAAAGTACTTTTTCCACTTAAATTTTTTTTCTGATTTTTTATTATGATGGAATTTTTCTTATACAATTATTAGACGTTTTTGGTGATTTTAGATTTTATAGTCAGAAATAAAGTTTGTCTGGACTAAACTACCGTTTCTACTTAAGAAGTAACGAAATGTTTGTCAGATAAAAATTACTATTTCTACTCAAACAATACAATAATTTTTAAGTAGAAAAAATAGTTTTGGTCAGACAAACTTAATTTCTAGTATTTAGAAAGTTAGATAATAAATTTAACCAAAATATAAAACAAAGTTTGTTTGACCAAAACTTCCTTTTCAACTTAAGAAAGTAATCAAATGTTTGTCTGACTGAAACTACTTTATCTACTTAAAAATTATTTTGTTATTTTTATTATGAAGGACTTTTTCTTTTCTAATTAAAATGGTGATTTTAGGTTTTATAGGGAAACATAAAGTTTGTCTGTCAAAAACTACTTTTTCAACTTAAGAAGTAACTTCAAAATAACTTGATTGATTAAAATTTGTTCGGTTATAAAATATTTTCGAATAAATTTTAAGTAGAAAAAGTGTTTTTTGTCAGACAAACTTTATTTCTTGTACTTGAAAAGAAAAATAACAGATTTTACCGAAAAATAATTTAGAAATAGGGTTTTAATATAAAAAAAATTTAGTCTTTAATAACGAAGTAAAGTTTGTCTGACTAAAACTATATTTTCTACTAAAAAATATGTTTTGGGATTTTTTAATACGATGGTTTTTTTCTTATTTAATTTTTAGATGTCACGTGGGTGATTTTAGATTTTATAGTTAGAAATAAAGTTTGTTTAGTCAAAAATTACATTTTCTACTTAAGACGTAACCAAATGTTTGTCTGACTGAAACTACTTTTTCTACTTGAAAATTATTTTCTTATTTTAAAAGAAATTATTGTCAATCTATCTAGTAAGTGCTTTTATTAAGAGCTTCTTTAGTAATATTAGTTCAATTTAGAAATAAATTTTAAATATAAAAAACTTGATTCTTAATAAAGAAGCAAATGTTTGTCTGACTGAAACTAGTTTATCTACTTAAAAATTATTTATTTATTTTATTTTTTTGTTCTAAGTTTTATAGATTATTCCCCGTACTGATGGGTTTAGAATTTAAAAACTAATTTGTTTACGTGTAAGAAAAAATAGTTGGTTATTAATTTTTTTTCTCTAGAACAATAATCAGAAGTGAAAGAACGATCGTTGTAGGCTAATATGTTGGACGTTTAATCTGAGCGTAGGGCAATATTTTCTCAACGTAGATTGAAAGCGACTAATGTAGAAAAAAGAAGAAGTGAAGGTGAATATGGAAGTGTTGAAAGGATGAAAGATAACGAAGCGTTTGACGAGGGAGAAAAAGAGAGAGTGAGAGAGAGAGTAAAGAAAAAAGGGAAAGAGAGTGTGAAGAAGTGAGAAAGAGAGAGAGAGAGAGAGACATGAAGAAAGAGTGAAAGAAATAGAGATATTTTTTTACAATTTTTTTATAGTAGAGAAAAAACAGTGGGAAAGAAAGAAACAGAAAGAGAAAAAAACAGAGAAAGAGAATAAAATAGAGAAAGAGAGAAGAAGACAGAAAGAGAGAAGGACACATAGAGAAAGAGAGAGAAAGAAGAAGAGAGAGAGAGAGAGAAAAGGAGAGAAGAAAACAAAAGGAGAGAGAATGAAACAGAGAGTGAAAGAGAAAAAGAGAGAAGGAAACAAAGAGAAAGGAACAGAGAAAGAAATAGAGAGAGAAAGAAATAGTAAAAGAGAGAGAAAGAGAGAGAGTGTATATTCTCGCGTGATGCGCTATTCCGCTCGAGAAGTGGATGGACATTGGCGCATCGATCGTGCGCGCTAATTGCAGCGCAAATTTCGTTGTCATATAGGATGTACGTGTAACTATATGCAACGTACACACTTTACGAATTTGCAGTGGCAAATGCGGGTAGAATCGCCAACTATACGACGACGCTACTAGGTAACTGCTACGGACAATAATGAACGACCCCGACTGTATCGCGACGCAATCTGCACATACTTAACGGAGCAAAATGCATATTCATGCCGAATTCTGCTAAACAAAACGAGGCGCGAGTGACGCTTATTTTTTTTTCCTCTTTTTTTTCGCAACGTCCCCTACTTTTACCCCTACGTCGTTCTTTATTACCAAATCGTTTACGCTTCTCTCGTTAAGCTATGTCTTTCATGAAATTTAATTCACAAATAAGAAGCAAAAAAAAGAAACAGAAGTAAAATGAATGTACATTTTTTATTAAGGTATTTTTTTAAATGTAAAATTGTAGAATTTGAAAAATTTTAATAAATATCGTGATGGATTATAAAAGAAGTATTGTCTGACCGAAACTACTCTTTCTACTTAAACGTTATTTTCAGTTTTCACGACTTTTTGATACTATTCTCTGTTTAAATGTAAACTGTTCCCTTGGTGATATTAGATTTTATCAAAGAATAAAATTTGTCTGACCAAAAGTACTTTTTCTACTTAAAAACTATTTAACAAAAAAAGTACTTCTACTATTTTGTTACCAAGCATTTTTTTTCCTAATCAATTATAAAGAAATTAATAATTTGACAAGAGAAATTTTTTATTGTAGAAAATCTCTAAACAGTTTGTCCCCTGTCAAGAACTACTTTTTATACTTTCTGGAAATGAAGTTTGTCTGACCAAAAACTACTTTTTCTACTTAAAAATGTTTTAAACATTTTCTATAAATTAAATTTTTCCCTAATAAAATATCATTTTGTTCATAATTAAGTAGGGAAAAACTTTGATTGTAGAAAATGTTTAAATAATTTTTAAGTAGAAAAAGTAATTTTGGACAGACAAAGTTCATTTCCAAAAAGTATAAAAAGTAGTTTTTTAAACAACAAACATTATTCTTAGTAAGTTAAAAGTTAGATGTTATATTTTACTAAAAAATATTTGTCTGACTAAAACTAATTTTTCTACTTAAAAAATGTTTATATTATAGCGCTTTCTACAACGAAAGTTTTTTCCTACATAATTATGAAGTTATGCCTGACCAAAACTACTTTCTCTACTTAAAAATTATTTTGAAAATTATCTATGACAATACTTCTTTTTTTGAGTGTTTAATTATTGAATTAAATTATTAAATGCAAAATATTAAATTTTTTAGACAGAAGTAAAATTTGTCAGCAGATTCTGTCTGTCTAAAAACAATATTTCTACTAAAATATAATTGTGTTGGGCAAAATTAGTTTTCAATTTAAAAATTAAATAAAGCTCTGCGTAATATTTTTTTCTACCTGAAAAGAAATGTTTTTTCTGCAAAAATAAAACTTGTCTGACAAAATGATGGTTGCTACTTAAAGCAAATCATTGTCTGATTAAAACTGTTTTTTCTACTTAAATATATTTTGTGTAATAAAATTAATTGTTCCACTTTCAAATTTAATTTTGAATTTCACAATTTTGATTTTTAAAAAAACAAATTTATCCGACTTACTTCCTGTTCTACTTAAACAAAACTTGATTGACTAAAACACCATTGTCGCACTTTGAATGAAAAAGAAAGAATCTAATTTTAATTCCAAATTTAATTATTGCTTCTCCAAAGCATTACAAAAATGACTTCTATAAATTATTATCCACATTGTGACATATATATCTAAATTATTTAAATGAACAAAAAAAAAGAGCAGTGAGAAGAGATTGAAATGTTATGTAAAAATATCAAACACATAAAATCCACTATTTTATTAAAAATCTCTTTAATTGAACATTCGTAACAAGGTTTTTTCTCCCTGAATAAAATTGACATGTCGTTTTTTTTTTTTTTTAATTTATTCTGGGCTTACATAACATTCTTTTATATTTGAATATATCAAAAAATTTCAAATACTTTTATTTATAAGGTGGAATTTTTTACATTTTGCCAATGAACTGTAATAATTAAATTAATTCGTGGTTCGATAAAGAAAAAAGAAAAATAATAATCTTCTTATTTTTTGAAATGAATCGTTAATGAACACGTAATGAAAAGGAAAGAAATGTGTCGTTTTGTTATTGGGTTTTCTAGAGAAAGAGTGAGTACAAAAGTAAAATGTCAAGAGTCTCAGTGAGTCTGATATAATTCGAGATTTTGTTACACAGAGGATCATTATTCCGTGTGAACGGGTCGATCTCGGTACGTTTAACCCACTGACTCGACAAAAGCAAGGTCCGGGACGCGCGTCAACTTGTGGAAGAAACGGGCGCCGCGGCGCTAGAAATAGACGCAAGCAAAAGCTTTCGCTTTCTTCCTCTCTCTCTCCCTCTCTTTCTCTCTTAAATATATATGTATATATATATTTGCAACGTCGTCGTCGTCGTCGTAGTCGTAGTCGTTTCTCAACCCAACAAGAAAACTCCAAACTTCGCGGCCAAGTTCAAGTTGTTCAATGGCAATTCATAGCTGTCTCTCCAAGGAGAATAAAATCTTCAGGGACAATCGTGTTTTACTATTTTTATTTTCGATTTTTTTATTGCAATTTTCCATTTTACACTCTTCATTTGTTTTAAAAGGAACTATTTGTAATTTCTTTCTGAAATTTAATATACTGTGTGAGTAGAAAAAGTAGTTTTTGTCAGACAAACAATTTACTTCTTAAGTAGAAAGGGCAATTTTGTCCAGAAAAACATTATTTCTGCCTGTAAAATCTAAAATAACGAATGCAACACCTAATAATAAGTTAAAAAAACATCCAACGTAATAAAAAATCACAAAACAATTTTTAAGTAGAAAAAGTTGTTTTTGTCAGACAAACATTTTACTTCTTAAGTAAAAAAGGTAATTTTTTCCAGACAAACATTATTTCTGCCTATAAAATCTAAAATCACCCACGTGAAATCTAATAATTAGTTAAGAAAAAATACCCATCATAAAAAAATTCAAAACAATTTTTAAGTAGAAAATGTGGTTAAAGGTCAGACAAACTTTGCCAATTTATTAAAGATTAAGTTTTTATAAATTAAAAGCTTTGTTGTCAACGAAGCTAATGTTATTCAACAAATACTCAGTAAATAGATTAAAAAAAGTCTCGTCAGTCGTCGTATAAAATAATCAAATAATTTTTAAGTAGAAAAGTAGTTTTAGTCAGACGAATTTATTTTTGGGAAAAATCGAACATCGTAAATGCAAATTTTATAAAAGTAGTTATGTGCAGAAAAATGTTATTTCTTGGTAAAATCTATTATCCAACTTTTTAAATAATAGAAATAAAGTTTGTCTGACCAAAGACACATTTTCTACTTAAGAATTATTAGGACATTTTCTACAAGCAAACAAACGACTATCAATAAAAATATTTTTTAAGTAGAAAATGTTGTTTTTGGTCAGACAAACATTATTTCTGACTATAAAATTTAAAATCACCAAGGCGACACCTAATATTTGAATAAGAAAAAATATACGGCAATAAAAAATCGAAAATCATTATTTAAGTAGAAAATGCAGTTTCAGTCAGACAAACTTTAAATCTTTATTAGAGATTACTTTTTTATATTAAAACTGTATTTCTAAATGAAACAACTATTATCGAAAAAACACTCAGTATATTGATTTAAAAAAGTGGTCGTATAAAATAAAATAATTTTTAAGTAGATAAAATAGTTTTAGTCAGACAAACTTTACTTCTTTATTAAAAATTGATTATTTTTTCATTAAAACTTGATTTCTAAATGAGACTAATATTATGAATGAAACACTCAGTAAATAGATTAAAAAATGTATCGTCGTATAAAATAATAAAATAATTTGTAAGTAGAAAAAGTAGTTTTTGTCAGACAAACATTTGGTTACTTTTTAAGTAGAAAAGACAGTTTTCGTCAGACAATCTTTATTATTATCTAACTTTTAAAATAATAAAATAAAGTTTGTCTGGTCAAATACACTTTTTCTACTTGAAAATTATTAGTACATTTTCTACAAGGAGACAATCTACCGTCAATCAATTATTGTTTGAGTAGAAAATATAGTTTTTGTCTGTCAAACATTTGGGTACTTTTTAAGTAGAAAAAGTAATTTTCGTCAGACATGCTTTATTTTTACGGTAAAATCTTATTGTCACCAAGGAAAATTCTAATTATAGTAATCTTGGTCGAGTTTTACTTAAGTAGGGAAAGAAGCATTTGTCAGGCAAACATGTATTTTTCATTGAAAAATTTTTAATTTGAGGCTAGAAAAAAATATTACGTAAAGCATTTTCTATAACAAAAAATTTTTTCAATTTAATAATTTTCCTTTATTAAATTTTAATTTTTTCTATAATTTAATAGGAAAAAAAGTAAAAAAAAAGTTGTTATGATTAGACCAATTTTTTTAGTAGAAAAATTATTTTCAACAAGGCAATTCTCAATTGTTAGACTGGAAAGAAAATAGAAGTAGAATATTTAATCTTAGTCAGACTAATTTTTTTAGTGACATCTAATATCTAACTTTTTTAATTAGTAGAAATGAAGTTTGTCTGGTAAATACTACTTTTTCTACTTGATAATTATTTACACTTTTCCAATATGGGAACAAAATTGCCTTTTCTACTTAAAAATGATTCAGACATTTTCTCTAATAAAAATGTTCTCTTATTAAACTATTTTTTCTCTATAATAATAATTAAATTGGAAATATAATTTGGTGATGGAAAAGCGCCAAAAATAGTTTTTAAGTAGAAACAGTAGTTTTAGTCAGACAAGTTTTATTCTTCGAAAAAATGTAATATCAACAAGGAAACAGCTAGTGTTGAAATGGATAAAAATGTAAAAAAACAATGATTATCTTAACGATAATTATAATATTTTTTTAAGTAGAAAAAGTAGTTTTCGTCAGACGAGGATTATTTTTAAGTATAGAAGCTGTCGTATTTTCAGACAAGTTTTTTGCACTTATTACTATTCAGGATTATTTTCCATTTGGAAGAGTTTTGACGTTTCGATTAGTAGAGGATATTCCTTAAAAATTCCTGGAATTTTTGTTCGGAATATTAAAATAATATTAAAATATAGAATAATAAGAATATTAAAATTCCATCCTTTTGGGAATATTAAATGTTTGAATTTTCCTTATGTTTCAATCGAATATTTTCGGAAGTTGAGTGGATATTCCATTTTATTAGGAATAGAATAAAGTGAATTTTAATTTTAACCGTGTGAATGGAATAAAGTGAATTTAACCTGGAAATAAAGTTAATTTTCACTAATTCAAATTTTAAAAGCAATTTTTTTGTTTTTAAGCGTTGATGTCTTTTAGTCTATTACTTTGAAATGAACCGCGAACATTTAAAGACTTACACTTCTAATGTTTACCGCTTTTTCTTCTCATTTGGATTTTTGTAACTTTGGACCCTCGTTTCACCTCCCCCTTCTCTCTCTCTCTCTCTCTCTCTCTCTCTCTCTCTCTCTCTCTCTCTCTCCTTTACGTTCTCTCAATGTTGTTCTCCAGCCACTACTAATCAGCGTCCTTCCCACCCCCAGCCCATTGATTCTGCCTGTCTGCTACTCCCACCCTTACCAATTTATACCACTTCCAATCCAGCTAAACAAAAAAAAACCCCCTTTTTTACCAATAGAACGCGTAAGCGAGTGAATAAATGAAAATGAAAAGGGCCGTGAGTGCGTCAGGCGCTCGTGAACGTTTATGCCCAGTGAATGTAGATGAGAATGTGTGGGTGATGTCTGTGGTGTGTAGGTACACTGACATTTCGGTTTAGTGCAAGGGTGTTTTGTCGTGTCGGTAGGATTTTTTTTTCTTTTTTCTTTTTTTTTTTTATTTCCTACCCCAGGAGAGTATTGGTATGCGTATACTTGTGTATTCCACAAGCCATCGTTTTTGGTAGCAGGACTACTGGCCATTGCCAACCAGCCGCACGGTCCAAAGAGTGAGAGAGGTACAATTCTTTTGTCTAATTTGGAAAGAGGGGGTTGAGCTCATTTTTTTTTCCTTTTTTTTCTAAATGAGTAGCAGTGAACGCCGTTCGGAAATCAGTTAGCTGAAGAACAAAACAAAGTTGACGGACCGAATGGCTATTGGGTATTATTATTATTTTCGCACCGGTTTTGTCTTTTGAAAAATAGTCAAGAAATATCATTTTCATTTAATTTGGATTCTTTTCTGTTTTGAGTAAAGAGTTTTTTCTTCTTTAAAATAATTTAATTCAATTCAATTATATTCAAAAATTTAAAAAAATTCTGGTCATTTCAATTATTTTTAAAAATAATTAAATTCTTCTGCCAAATTCAATTATGTTCAAAAATAAAAAAAAAAATTCTCGTAAAAATTCAAATTATCTTTATAAATAATACAATTCTTCTTCGAAATTCAATTATTTTTAAAAACTTTAATAAAATTCTTGCGGCAAAATTTCACAGGAATTCAATAATTTACCAAATTTTTAATAAATTTCTGCGAAATAAATCAATTATTTTCATAAATAATAAAATTTTCACAGGAATTCAATTATTTAATATAAAAAATTTCAAAAATTTTTTCGAAAAATATCAATTATTTAAAAAGAATTTTATAAAATTCGTCGCAGGAATTGAATTATTTTAAAAAAATTTTACAAAGTTCTTTTCAAGAATTCAATTATTTTTAGAAAACAGTAAAATTATTCACTGAAATTCAATTATTTTTATAAACTTGAATAAAATTCGTTGAAAGAATTAAATTATTGTCAAAAGTAATAAAATTATTTGCAGAAATTAAATTATGTTTAAAAATTTTTTTAAAATTCTTGTCAAAATTTCAGTTATCTTTATAAATAATAAAATTCTTCACCGAAATTCAATTATTTTAGAAAAATTTTAATAACATTTTTGGGAAAATTTTAAATTATTTTCATAAATAATAAAACTCATCGCAGGTTTTTAATTAATTTTTTATACAATATTTTAATCAAATTCCTCGAAAAATGTAATTATTCTTAAAAATTTCATTAAAATTTGTCAAAATAATTGAATTATTTAAAAATTTGTTGATAAAATTCTTTATGAGAATTCAAATTTAACAAACATTTAATTATTTATTTTTTAATTTAAATAATTAAATTCTTCTAGAATTTTCAAATAAAAATTTATTAAAAAATGAATTACCATTCGGTAATTCATTTTATTTTTTTTGTTTTTAAATAATTGATTTATTGCAACGAATTTTATTACAATTTCTTCAAATTATTGAATTTTTTTGAGAAAATTTACTTCTTTTAAAAATAATTGAATTTTAGCGAAGGATTTTATTAGGATTTTTGTAAATAATTAAATTTTTTTTGAAAAATTTCATGGTAATTTAAATTATAACAAAACAAAACACTCCTAGTCTTCGACTCGGAGTGATCGCCTTCTTTATGTTTTGTAATAATATTCTTATAAATTGTTGAATTTCAAAAAGGTTTGAATTTGAATCAATGTATTGAAGAATTTTAATTCCTACGGAAAAATAATAATGATTAAATATTTATTTAAAAAATAAATTATTGATATTTTTGAATAATTTTACAATTAATGAAATTTGTAAATAAATGTAATAGAACATTTTTTTGAGTATCTAATAATTTTTAGAGTGAATCAGAATATTTTTTAGGGTCAGGGAAAAAGTGAGAATTTTGTCTGGAAATCAGGGAAAAGTCAGGGAAAAATAAAATTAAATATTTGTGGCAACCTTAAAATTTTATTAAATATTTAATTTTCTTATATTATAACTTTTTTCTAAATGAAATTAATATTATAAAACAGTCACTCAATAAATAGATTGAGAAAATTCTTGTCGTATAAAAAAGAAAATATTTTTTAAGTAGAAAAATTAGTTTTAGTAATAATCAATTTTTAATAAAGAAGTAATTACTTCTTTATTAAAAATTGATTATTTTTTTATTAAAACTTTATTTCTAAATGAGACTAATATTATTAAAGAAACACTCAGTAAATAGATTAAAAAATGTATCGTCGTATAAAACATAATTTTTAAGTAGAAAAAATAGTTTTAGTCAGACAAACATTTGGTTACTTCTTTTAAGTAGAAAAGACTTTTTTGGTCAGACAAACTTTATTTTTTCCTATAAAATTTAAAATTTCCAAGGCGACACAATATTTAGATAAGAAAAAAGTCCCTCAGGATTAGAAGATAACAAAATAATTTTCAAGTAGAAAAAGTAGTTTTTGACAGACATGTTTTATTTTTGGGTAAAATTAAATTGTCTCCAAGGAAAATATTATAAAAAGTAGTCTTGATAAGACAAATTTTTATTTTTTGGTAAAATCCAACATACAACTTTTCAAATACTAGAAATAAATTTTGTCTGACAAGAAACAACTTTTTCTACTTAAAAATTATTCTACTTGTGGCTAACGTATTTTGTTTTCACGAAAGAAATCAAGAAATATACCCTGTTCATTCAATTTGAAATCTCCCTTCTTTTCCACACTGCAAGCAAAGTAGATGAAAAAAATATTTTTTTTCCCTTTTGTAAATTTGAAACTGGAAACTTTTTAGTTTCCAATTTTCATTGAATTTTTATTTTACATATAGTTGATGCATCTGCATTGAAATCGCGATTTATATTCGTTGAACTCGTGAAAAATAATGATAGGATTCTCTTTTTTAAAATTGTCTACCCCTGTCCCCCTCCACCCTCCAGCTCTGTTTCTCTCTGTGTGTGATCGTTGCGAGAATCTAATTGAAAATCGCCTCTACCTCTAACTGTCTGTCGATGCACCCAGTGTACGCACACAAGAATTGACACCCGTAGGATCGTAGAACAACTACCTATGCGTATATATATATATACATATATATATTTTCGCGAGAGTGTATATATATATGAAAGCAGGCTCGGGGAATTTCTCGTACGAGGGAACGAATCGTTTCCGAGGTACGAACGAGTGAACGAACTGTTCGATTCGATCGTGCCGCGTATAAATCAGCTATGCTTATCGGTCTTTCATCGTGCCGGAGGTGAACTCTCTCTCTAAATACGAACTTTTTTCGGCGCAAAAACCTATTTCGATTAAAATTGCGCTCGTTCGCTGGCGCGCTTTTCACATTTGGTTGGATTATAAAAGGTTGCATGAACGAGTTGGTATATTCCCTTCTCGCTTTCCCCCCTCGCGCTTTCCTTTTTCTTCCTGACTTCATTCTGGGGGGATAAAAAAGGAAAAGAAAAATCAACATTTTTCGCACTTCTACAATAGCAAATTTTTGAGTTTTGTTAATCAACATAGAATTTTTTTTTTTAACAAAGAAATATAAATTTTTATCAAGATGAAATTTTTTTAATTGAATTTTTTTTAATATTATTTTCAATAAATTTTTTAATTTAAATATTTTTATCAAAATATAAATTCGTTTAACAAAAAGATTTTAAAATAATTATCAAAAAAAAATTTCTTTAAGGGCATTTGAACCTTGATGACGTTACAGATTGTGCAAAGCATGTGTGACGTCATCAAGGTTCAAATGCCCTTAATAAAATTTTTTATACATTATTTTTAATAAATTTTTATATTTAGACACTTTTATTAATTTGTTTAACAAAAAAATTTAAATATTTTTATTAAAATTGAATTTTTAATAGAAAAATATTTAGAAATGTTTATAGAAATAAGAATATTTTATCAAAAATTTAAAAAAAAATTGTTTAAATAAATTTTAAAATATAGAAATCTGTATAAAAATAAAATTTTATTTAATAAAAAAGTTTTATAATTATTAATCGCAATAAATTTTTTATAAAAAAAGATAAACAAAATTTTATCAAAATAGATTATTTTTTTAATAAAATAGGTAATAATTTTTTAAATAAATTTTTAAAATTAGAAATTTTTAGAAAAATAAATTTTTTAATAGAATTTTTTTAATTCAATTATTTTAAATACAATTTATAAAACAAATTTTAAATTTATGCTTTTTCATGAAAATTTAATTTAGTTTAATAAAAAAATTTATAATTGTTAATCAAAATAGAATTTTTTTATACAAAAAGATTTAGAAATTTTGATCAAAATAGAATTTTATTAAAAAAAAAATTTAGAATTGTTAATCAAAATAGGTTTTTTTATAGAAAAAGATTTGAAAATGTTTATCAAATTATAATTTTTTTTAATTTTAAATGTTTAAAAAAAGTTTTTTTAATTTAGAAATTTTTATCAAAATAGAATTTTGTTTATTAAAAAAATTTATAATTGTTAATCAAAATAGAATTTTTTTATACACAAAGATTTAGAAATTTTAATTAAAATAAAACATTTTTTTCAATAGAATTCGAAATATATCTTAAAAAATTTTAAAATTTAGAATTTTTGATCAAAATAGAATTTTGTTTAAAAAAAAAATTTAGAATTGTTAATCAAAATAGATTTTTTTTATAAAAAAAGATTTGGAAATGTTTATCAAATTATAATATTTAAAAAAAAAAATTTTAATGTTTTCAAAAAACTTTTTAATTTAGAAATATTTATCAAAGTAGATTTTTGTTTAATAGAAAAATTTAGAATTGTGAATGAAAATTAAATTTTTTAATAGAAAGGGTTAGAAATGTTCGTCAGAATAGAACTTTTTTGAATAGAAAAATTAGAATTGTTAACCAAAATAAATATTTTTTGAAATTTTAATAATTTGGAAAAAAATATTTTGCAAAGTAAAATTTAAATTTCAAGAAATAAAAAAAATGCCATCATTAATTTTAAAGTTATGACTTCGAAGCTTTAGGAACATATTATGAATACATTTTTAAAAATCCTTCTGGAATTTTTTGTCTTTTTCGATCGTTTCTCTTTCACTACAAATTTTCTAAATCTGATAAAATCCTTTCCTACATTCACCATATTTTATTTCCATAATTTGAAAATATAAAATGTTTTATTAATAAAAAAGAATAACGTAAAAATAAACAGATCTGGGTTTTTTTTCAAATATAAATTAAAATTGTCATTTTTTTTCAATTTATTTTTTTTTCTCCCCGGATACAATATGTATTGAACAATGCAGATAATGAACACTCGACTACATATATATGTATATATATATAGTATTGTCTTGAAAAGTATATTTATATTGTTAGTTGTCGAATCTCTTTGAAATTAAATTTTTATTTCGGAGATAATTTCTTTTATTTTTTTTTCCTGTTTCGGATAAAAGGAATTATTGATGTGGAATTAATTTATGAATATGGGAAAAAAGAAGGGGAAAAAAAATTTCTAGAGAGACAGACATTAGGAAAATCAGATGTCATTAACTATTCTTGCTATATATGTACGATTAATTGGAAGCTTCGTTTACTTGGATATAGACAAGGGCGCGCCTATGTTGTTTGTCGAAAGCATCAATCTCGATGAATTCCCCTCATGTTTTTCCTACCCTCCATTCAAACGCGAAAGAATTGTCTGTGGGTCAATGCTCTACAATTTGTGATTTTTTTTCTTCCCTTTTTTTGCGAAATAATAATGTATGTATTAAAATTTAAAATAATGCATTTTGGTTTTCTGTCAAAGTTCCTTGAAAGAAAACTTAAAAACATTTATTATTTCAACTCAATGTTTTATTTTTTAACTTTTAATGTTAACAAAGACGACCGAGTGATAAATTTCCATATTTGTTAATATTTATTAAAATTAATTAATATTTAATAAAAAAAAGGTTTATTTTAAAAAATTTACTTTTATATTCTTAAAAATTAAAAAAAATCATTATTTATTTTCTTTTTCGAGAAAAGGAAATTTCTTTATATTTTTTTTACTAAATGGAAAGTCTGTCTTTATTACACTCTTTAGTCGATACGCTTAACAACGTGTAGTCTTTATTTTATTTTTTAGTCGATGAACTTAATTTTTAGTTTGAAAAAAAATTCTTCGAACTAGACTATTTAAAATTATAATTTATATTTGCAATATTTTGTCATTAGTGACATTTTTTTTAAATTATAACAGAAACAATTGTATTTTTCGAGATTATCGTTAATTGAAAAAAAATAGAATCACACAAGAAGAATTTTAACAGCGGGCATTTTAAGAGAATCCTTATTTATTCCATTCGACAATCAATCGATAAATGTTGGAAACTAATTTATTTCCGATCTCCATCATTATAATAATATAGAAAAGAATAAGTTTTAAATTCTAGATAATTTGCAGAAAAAGAAATCTAATTCGATATTTTTGAAATTAAAAGTAACAAGATATTGCATCGAAAAAAATGTAGGTATTTAAATTTAAAAATTTGGCATTAAAATACAAGATGAATATAAATCTTATAAAAAATCGATAAATAGATCAAAAGAATAGTAATAATTTATTGATTTATTGATCAATAGTAATAGTATATCTAGAAAAAAAGAAAAATTCAACTATTTATGGATTTAAAAAAAAATCCATAAATAGTTGAATTTTTCTTTTTTTTGGTTCTTTTATTCCAATATATATATTTGTTACTCCTTTTTTTTCGTTCACGAAGGTAAAAAAGCTCTGAAGTTCATGAGACCAGACTGTGAACAAAATAGGTTATTTCGAGTGGTTGATTTTCTCGAGCTACACGGTTTCACGCGCTCCGACGAACGAAATGTGAGGCAGAGAATATCATTATAAAACGCCAAGTCACGAAACCGGCCATTCCGTCGTCCTATTAAAATATTAAAACACCTCGCGTCCAGCCCCCGTGGGTCATGGCGGGTGGTGTGAAAAAAAATAAATCTACCATGTCATGCACAGCCCTCCACCCTCTGCCTCTCGTTGTCTCTCTCCCTGTCCTTGCCTCCAGCGATGGCTCCAAACTCTCCTGTAATTAGAGCAATTTTTCATTTCAAGTACGTTACATCGTTCTTTAATTTTACTCTGTTTATATATATATATATATATATATATACTTTTTTTCAATGTGTATTTTTTTCGATGTATATATTGTACAGTTGCCTATGCCACCCCCCCACTCCATGCCAAATAGAGTGGGGGGTGGCACTTTTCTTTTGTATACATATAATGCACTCGTATACAAACACACGTGAATTTTTTCACTTTTAAATTCTCATAAGCATTATATTTGTGTTTGAAATTTTAAAATCAACATTTTCGTGAATGGTAATTAACAATCTCTCACATTATCAATTAATCAATTTCAAAAAATTTCATTTTCGTTCAAAGAGAGAGAGAGAGAAGATTTTTTGCTAATGGATAAATTAATTATTTTCAGCTGTAAATAATTTGCCATATGAATTTATTATTCAGATTTCTAATTATTCTCTCTAAATATGTATTAGTTGAAAATAATTAATAGGCTGATTGTTTGCTTCATTAATTAATTATTTAATTATTCAATTATTTTATTATTTAGTTATTTAATTATTTAATTATTTACTTTCTGCTAATAAATAGTTTAGCAGAAAGTAAATAGTCACTTGTAGAAAATAACTAATTTTAATTAACTAATTGACTAGCTAATAATTAATTAGCTAATAAGTTTATTAAAAAAAAATATAGTTTAAAAAAAATTAAGAAAAATGTACGTCTTAAATGTTTCTTTTCTTTTTTTTGTTTTATGGAATTTTTCTCTTATAGCTTTCGCCACTTTGGTGCTATTTCGACCTGACTGGAGTTGTCCGGTCGCTCATCAGTCAGAGTCATTACTGGGATAATTAATTACATTTCCCTCCTCGCCCCCCATTTCTCCGGCGACCTCGCCTCTTTCCTCTTGCCACTCTTCTACAGCGGCCTTGATACGAACAGTGGACGAATCAATGGAAAAATATAGGATTATGTCGCTATAGAAGCTAACACTGTTGGGCTTTGTAATTCCCTCTTCGACCCCCTCCCCCCTTTCTCCCTCCCGAAAAATTCATAACTCGTTACATGAATTTAATTTAATACCCCAATTTTTTTTTTATTTCAATTTAATTTCATAGCCTAAATTGTTTTTTTTATCAATTTCGGGCCTCGAACTCTATTGATAGTTTTTGACACTTTTTTCACTTCATAAAACTATTCAGGTACTATTTTTATAAAGCTACTGTTTTTACTATTTTTATTCAGATACTAATGACTATTTACTATTTCTTAAACGGAAATTTTTGAATGGCAATTTATTTAGTGAACTATTTTATTATTAATTAAACCGAGATTTTAAATATCAATTTTAGGTGAAGAAATTACTTCTAAGAGTCTTGAAAAATTGGAGAGGATAAAAATATCGAAAAAGAAAGTAAATTAAGAATTGAAATCCGTTTATTAACAATTGAAAAACATTCTAAATTTGATTGTAAATAATTATAGAATTACGATTATTTACGAACATCTTGAGATTCAATATGGAGATGATATTCTCCACTTGAGAACGCCAAGGTCACCGCAAGATGGCAGTTCAGTTCCTTCTTGGAATTTTTACTGACCTCTGCTGGTGACCTTGGCGTTCTCAAGTGGAGAAATTCATTTTTTTCCTTAAATACTTTTTTATAATTAATAAATTAATTAATTTATAATTTAATTCAATACACTGAATTTCTTTTTACACACTGAGAAAAAATTTTTTTTTTAAACACAAAAAATGACCAACCAAAAAATATGTTTGAATTAAACATCAGGGCTCGAACTAGATCTCGATTTTGATAAATTACAAATGATTTCAGAAATTCAATTATTTTCAAAAAATAATAAAAATGTCACATGAATTTCATTATTTACAATTTTTTTTATAAATTTCTTGGCAATCATTGAATTAATTTCATAAGTAATAAAATTCTTTTTTGGAATTTAGTTATTTTCGTAAATAATATAATTCTTTTTTGGAATTCAATTATTTTCATAAATAATGAAGCTCATTGCAGAATTTCAATTATTTTTAATACAATTTTAATCAAATGTCTCGAAAAATTTAATTATTCTTAAAAATTTTATTAAAATTCGTTGAATATGTCATCAAGAATTCAATTATCTTTATAGATAGCAAAATTTCTCGCTAAAAATTAAATTATTTTCAAAAAATTTTCGTAATTCAATGATTTTCAATATTTACTGTTTTCATAAGATTTATCAAAAAATTTAATTATAGAAAAAAAATTTTTTGATACAATTCTACGAAAGCGTTCAATTATTTAAATAAATAATAAAATTTCATTTAGGAATTCAATTATTTTCACGACAGAATTTTTAATATTTTTAATACCTACAATTTAAAATTAATTCCTCGAAAAATGCAATTATATTTAAAAATTTTATTAAAACTTGACGATAGAATTCAAATTTAAGAAAGATTCAATTATTTAATAAATAATATAATTCGTTGCAATGATTCAATTATTTTCATAAATAACTTTTAATTCGTCGCAGGAAATCAATTATTTTCAAAAATTTGTAAGTAATTCTGCAAAAGAATTCAATTATCTTGATAAGCAACCAAATTCTCCCCATAAAATAAATTATTTTAAGAAATTTTAATATAATTCTTTTCCAAAATTCAATTATTTTTATAAGTATTGAAATTCATCACAAGAATTCAATTCTTTTGAAAAGTAATAAAATACTTTGCAGAAATTAAATTATTTGCAAAATCCTTTTTAAATTCTCGTCAAGAATTAAATTATCTTTATAAATAGATATAGCGAAATTCTTCTCAAGAATTTAATTATTGTCAAGAATGGTAATAAACTTCTTGTCAAAATTTCAATTATTTAAACAAAATTTAATGAAATTCTTCCCATGAATTCAATTATTTTCATAAATTATTATTTAAATTCTTCTCAGGAATTCAAGTATTTTTTTAAAATTTTAATAAAATTCTTCGAAAAGTTTTCAATTATTTTTAAAAAATGTTATAAATTTTTTTAATTTTATAAATTTCAGTAAAATTTTAATTAAATTCCTTTAAAGAAATTATTGAATAAATTACTTATTTGCATTTTATTTGTATAAAAATAATTGAATTCCCGTAGAATTTTCCAATAAAAATTTATTTAAAAATGAATTTGAGTTAAAATTTTAGATATGAATTTAATTTATAGTTCTAAGTAAAATTTTATTGAATTAAAATTATTACGTATAGAATAGAAACTATTATGTTATAAATACACTAAATTTCTTGTTAAGAGATTTAATTTAATTCCCCCTTAAATTTTTGGCTACGGACAAAAATACTCGAATTGAGTAAAAAATTATAGGAAACGGGGGTTAAAGTTTTTTTTAACAACTTCGCTTTTATAACAAAAGCGAAAGAAATTCTTTTAAGATCCCCCTCTCCAACGGCGGTACTTCTTTAATTAATTATGCAAATAGCCCTCGAGCTACCGAGTTGAACTTTTTTTTTCTTTTTTTTTTTTAATTCAAGTCTTCCCAAATCGAAACTCCTCTTTCCTTCTTTTGTATTTTTTCTGATAATTCTTAAACAAATACAACGTTATATATAGAGAAATAAGAAGAGAAAATAATAATAATAACAAAAACAAAACAAAAAAAAGAAGAAAATATTATCATTATTCTATAAAGACGCGGGAGGAGCATTTTATTACAAGAAGTTTTGTTGAAAGACGAATAAGAAAAGTTTATTTCCCTTTTTCTCAACACAATTACGAAAATCAGGTATCCTGTCTGCATTTTTCTAAATGAAATGGGATATTTCTGCCACGTAAGAGTAATCCAGTTCTTGTTAAACTGTAGGAAATCTCAGAGAACAATTATACATTTAAAATGAAACTCGCCAAAAGTCTTACCGACCGTGCTCATTTCCTTTCTCATTAGGGGCCACGGGTAGAAAAAGCAGTACGGATCTCGTTACTAATTAGTAAATGAAACGGGGCGAGAAAATGTAGTGCCGTCATTATAAAAATATTTTGTAATGCATATTTGTTTTTTGTTTTTTTTGCATTTTTTTCGCCTCCTTTTTTTATTTTGAAATGTATTTATATAAATGACGTTTGTTGCCAAGAAGTCGTTTCTCAATAATAAATCTTCATTCGGGGTCCGAAATACCGGAAGCATCAGAAATTCAACTTTCGCTCATTTTCAAAAAGCACTCATCAATCTTGAAAACCGTCATTAATTAAAATGTGTAAAGGTACTAAGTAATTGTTGCAAAAAATAAAATTTGCTGTCTTGTTAGAGAATTTTTATTTTTTTTAAGTTTCAAACTTGTTTGTTTGGAAAAACGATATTTTTATTTTTAAAGTTTAAAATATTTAAAAAAATTAATTTCTGAAATTCTAAATTAAAAATTTAAAGATTAAAAATTAAAAATACGAAAATAAAAAAGAATTTTGTTTAATACAAAATTAGATTTAATTTTGAACAGTAAAAAATTAAAAGAATTAAAAATCCCACAATAATAAAGAATCTTATATAATACAAATTTAAATTTTAAAAATGAAACTTTGGTTGAATTAAAAATTCAAAAATAATAAAGAATCTTGTGTAATACAAAATTAGCCCGAAATTTAAAAAATTTTTAATTTAAAGAACTAAAAATAACCAAAAATAACAAAGAAATCTTGTGTAATACAAATTTTTTTTTGGCCATCAAAAAAAAAAAATAATACAATCATAAAAAAAAGAGTAAATGTGAGTGTGTAAAATGAGAAAATTTGATTATCAGTCATCAATATCATTTTTCCAAACGAATGAGTACGAATAGGAATATATCGGACTAGACAACCAGACATTTTTGTCAAAAACGACAATGACTTCATTTATTCCATGTCAAATATTTACCCTAAAAATTTTCGGGGCATCGTGAATAATTTTGTACCTCGTTTTCAGGAACTCGAGAACAGCCCCTAAACCCAACATACGCCCACTTGCCCCCCTGGCTTCCTCTCCACACAACCCCCCTACCACCCCTCTTTTAACCTTTTTTTTTCATTATATCGCGAGTTCCGCGTTTGGGAAAATAACTACGCGCTTGGATTCGTTGACCGCAAGCCGATTCTCTGCGGGCGATTGGCACCAAATTTGGCACGAAATCGCATTCCGCGTAAACGTTTGTGTGGTTGAATTTCATGCCGTTTAAAATTTCACGGCCAAATCATTTTATTCTCGCGTAATCGATATTATTTCTTTTCCTGGGAGAAATTATGAATTTTTTAAATTTGAAAAAAAATTGATGATGATGATGATGATGATGATGATGATGACACAGTTTACAAATTTATTAACTTTGGAGTTTTTAAACTGTTTTTTTTGCTTTTCTCTTTTCACTATTTTTTTTATTTATTAATTTCTTGGTTACTTTCTACTACTAGAAATAATTTTTTAAAACAAAGATTTTTTTAAACTGTTTTTTTTCCTTTAATTATTTTTATTTTTCACTTTTATTTTCTACTTATTCATTTCAACTACTAGAAATGATTTTTTATAGTAAGGATTTTTTAAACCTTTTTTTTCTTTTTGCTCTTCATTATTTTTATTATTTATTAATTTCTACTAGTAGAAATAATTTTTTAAAACAAAAATTTTTTTAAACTGTTTTTTTTCTTTTCATCATTTTAATTTTTTTAATTATTAATTTCTTCTACTAGAAATAATTTTTTATAAAAATAATTT
Organism: Leptopilina heterotoma; assembly: GCF_015476425.1. Taxonomy (NCBI): domain Eukaryota; kingdom Metazoa; phylum Arthropoda; class Insecta; order Hymenoptera; family Figitidae; genus Leptopilina; species Leptopilina heterotoma. Next base: position 442,645 of record NW_025111200.1, read on the forward strand.
TTTAAACCTTTTTTTTTCTTCTTTCTTTCTCACTATTTTTATTTTTTATTATTTATTAGTTTCTACTATTAATTTCTACTACTGTAAATAATTTTTCATAATTTAAATAAAAATAATTAGAATAATAAATTGAATAAGAAATAAATCTATCTTGGACCAATTTATTAGCTCCAGTTCTCTTTAAAAATGTTTCAAAAATTTTAAACTTTCAAATTAACGATTATATTTTTCTTTAATCATTTAATAACTAGCAACAATTCGCGCCCTAAAGCGCGCAGCTAACTTCTTACTATCTATTTTAAATAAAATAAGCAATTTTAAAAATAATAGAATTTAAAAATTTTCTAATTTAAATTTTTGTTGAAAAAACAAAATAAAATTCAATTTTGGAGAAATTACAAATAATTGCAGAAATTCAATTATTTTTAAAATAAAATAAATTTCTTCTCATAAAATTCAACTATGTTTAAAAGTTGAGAAATATTCTTGTAAAAATCCTAATTATCTTTATGAATAAACAAAATTCTTCTCCAAAGTTCAATTATGTTCATAATTGTCAAAAAAAATTCTTGTCCTAATTTCAATTATTTTCAAAAATAAAATGCATTTTTCTAATTTCAATTATTTTCAATATCTACTATTTTAATAAAATTCCCCAAAAAGATTTCAATTATTTAAAAAAAATTTTAATAAAATTACATTTAATTATTTTCATAAGTAATAAGAATTTCACAGAAATTCAATTATTTTCATATATAATAAAAATTTTTTAAGGAATTCAATTATTTTCATAAGAAATTATTTAAGATTCTAGAAAATAATAATTGAATTAAAATGATGAAAATAATTTTGATGAAGTTACAGTAACAATATTCTTATAATATAAAATAATGATTTTATTACTTGGTCATCTTTAATTATTATAAATTGTTTAATTTAAAAATATACAATCTATCTAAAGTTAACAAAATACAAAAATTGACCAAAAGACAACTTCAGAGTGTGAGAGACAGAAAAAGTGAATGAATAAAAGAACATTCAAATTATTATAGTTACTTATAGCTAATAGCTAATTAATAATTAATTAATTTCATTTAATTAAATAATTATTCACTATTTTGAAAAAATTGATTCTTAACGAAGTTAAAATAGTTAAATTACATTACTTTCCATTTCATTTAGTAATTTTTTTTTAAATATTCCAAAGAAAATATAATTTTCCTTTGTTTGGAAACTTCGAACTTTACAAAAATCTCCAAAACATAATTTTGATATTCATTTCTTGAATATTTATTTTGTTTTCAAAATTAAAATTTACCTGCGTCGGCAATAAGACTTTGTCATATGTAAATTTTCTCTTAAAAAAGAGAAAGAGAGAGAGAGAGAGAGAGGGACATTTTATTTGCGGATTTAGTATAAAAATAATAGTCGACAAAATCAAACACGAGATCAAGTTGTAAAGTCACCCTCCTCTTGACAACAATTCGAGATAAACACGATTGAAAATTCAACTTTAATTTGCGCTAACTACCCCTTCTCTCTCTCTCTCTCTTTCTCTCTTACCCTCAACATTACTCTTCGGAAGTGAGATTTCTGGGGAAAGTACGTTTCCGACGAATTTGTTTCGAAACAATTTTCGATGCATGGTGGTAACAAAACGTTTGAACGCGAGGAATAATGTACGTTGGAGGGGTTTTTTTTTTTTTTTTTTTTTTTTTTTTTTTGAAAGAGAGAGAAAGGGTGGGAGAGGTTTGTAACGATGTGGATACCATTGAGGGGGTAGGGGGTGGTTCCTAGGGGTGGTAGTTGTATAGGTTGATGGCGATACTTTTTCGGATGTAATTTTTTATCAGCACTGGCACCAAGCGCTTTGACCAATCCCTCAACCCCTTCCTGATGCTTGCATTCTACCCTCTCGCCTCCCTCCCGCCTCTCTCGCTCTCTTTTTTTTCTCTTTCTCTCTCTTGCACTCTTTTTTTCTCTCCTCTCTTTCTCTCTCTTGCATTTTTTCTCTCTCGCTGTTTTTCTCTCTCTCTCACTCTCTCTCTATTTTTCTCTCTCGCTCTCTTTTTTTCTCTCTCTGGCTCTCATTTTTTTCTCTCTCTCTTTCTCTCTCTCGATTGTATTTCTCTCTCTTGTGCACAACCCGATTTTCGCCTCCGAAACATAGACATATACATACATAGGAACACACATATACACATATTCGACCAATCTCGTCGGTAGCGAGTATCGGTGCTCAATCACATTTGCGATGCATTTTTTTCATAAAGCTGGATTATAATTGCATCGCGATTGCGAGGACGCGGTGACCGGGCTTGGAAAAAAAATGGAAACCGGGTGGGAAGAACGACTGATGGTGGAGGTGGTGGTGGTTGCGAGGGAAAGAGGTGAAAAAACTGATGAGGTTTCGAGCCGCTTGATTGGTAGGTACGTACCTACTCTATCACGAATCTATACTCCTCTTTATATTTCTTCTATCTACATTCAACTTGCTTTTTTTCTCAGATTTTTTTTCGATAGTTTTTCTCTATTTTCAATTTTTTTTTTTTTTTTTTTTTTTTTTTTTTTTTGAAAAAAAAGCAACTAATTTTGTATTCTTTGGCATACAAATAAGCGTCGCGTCGTCATGTGAACGAGATAAATAGATTATATTTATGTGTCTGTTTACAAGTTGTGGCTAAATTTGGTTTATGTCTGAAATTCTAGTGGTGGAAATATTGTATTTTTTTGTTTGAAATTTACTGAGGTGATGGTGGAACAGGAAATTATTTTTAAAGAAATTATCACTTTTAGTGATGATTATTTATAGCAGGGGAATTAATAGTCAGCAGATGGGTTGTGATTTATTCTTTTGGAATTTTATTGTCATTGTTGCTGTTTTTGATTTTGTTTAGAATCTTCAGTTCCTTCTGGTTTTTATCCGTATTTTTTAAACTTCTGCCCACTTGGAAAAATTCTAGGGGAATTAGATTAAAAATACTTTGGTGATTGTAGAAAAAATTCTCCACAAAAAAAATAAAATTAATTTAATATTTTTATTGTAAAGTTAACAAAAAATTGTGTTAGTAATTACTAAATTAACTTTTTATTATAAGTTGTCAAACTTTTTACTATAAATTAATTAATTAACTTATGCCTAACACAATTTTGTAGAAAATTCTCAAATTGATAAAAAATTAACAGTGTTAAAGTTATGATCCACAATTTCTGAACGTTCAAATCCAGAAAATATTTTTTATTAAAAATATTTTCAGAAATTTTGAAACATTTTCCAATTGAAATTAAGAATTGAAAATTTACATTTAGAAACTTTATAATTAATTTTTTTTAATAGTGAAAATTTACCCAATTTAAAAAATTTAATCATTTTTTTTATAGAAATAAAAATTTAATTTGAAGAAGAAATAAATAAATTTCGTTCAGAACTTTAGGATAATTTAAAGTTAACGGCATTAATAGTGATTCTGAATAAAATTAAAAATTAAGGAAAATTTTCTCTCTCTGTGTATAAAATAACTAAAAAATTAAAATTACCAATTTTTGTTAAGAAGCTTTAGTTTTACTTGCATTAAATTTTTACCGTCAATCCTTTGATGGAAATTATTTAGAATTTTATATCTAAATTGCAATTTGAATGTCAATCGAGAGAGAGAGAAAAAGGGAAAAAAATGGAAAAAAGTTATAATTAATGAGAATGCAGGAAACATTGAATTCATAAATGTCAGTTGATTGACGAGCATGATCATTGCTACTATTAAAAAAGGGACCCTCGTTTAAATGACACAAATCTGAAAATTTCACAATTTCGTATAATTTAATCATTTGCAAATCCTCCCTTGTCATCAATTCACCTGCAATGGAGAAATGTTATCCACGATTTTTTGTTTCTTCGATAATAAATCATTTTTTCGTTGGTAAATTTTTTTGTTTTATGCTCTTCAAATCTTTGTATTAGTTGAAAGTTTTAACTAATTCGAATCAGTGACTGACAATTTTCGACTTGAAATCAGTCAAAATTTAAGTTATTCGAATCAGTGATTGACCTTTTTTCGAATTAGGAAAAATTTTAACTGGTGTGCGATTTTTTAATTTTACTTTGATTTTTTTTCGATTTTGACTTTGAAATTGAAATTGAGTTTGAAAACTTTGACTTTGATTTTAATTATGACTTTAACTCTATCATTGAGTTTAATTTTGACTTTGAATTTAATTTTGACTTTAAATTTTACTTTGACTTTCACTTTGGCTTTGACATTAACTTTTATTTTCACTCTTATTCTGACTTTGACTTTGGCGTTTACTTTCATTTTGACAATGAATTTAAATATTTAAATGAAAATTCGACTTTCATTTTCACTCTGATTTTTAATTTCACTTTAACTTTAATTTTGACTATGAATTTTAAAGTCAAAGTAAAAATTCATCTTTCATTCTCACTCTGATTATAACTTTCACTTCGATTTCGCCTATGAATTTGAAAGTCAAAGTGAAAATCAACGTCAAAGTGAAAATGAAAGTAAGAGTGAATGTCAAACTCAAAGTAAAAGTCATGGTCTTTAAATTCAATGTCAATGTGAAGAATAAAATTCTTATTTTATTTTTTACTTATTTCAAAAAAAATAAATAACTCCAAAGATTCTGAGCCAAAAAAAATTTGGTTTTAAATAAAATTGATTGCAGATAAAGATCTGTTCGAACTTAGCACCGACGAATAATTCTCGGAACAAGAAAATAAATCGTTTTCCCTTCTGCCACAAACAAAAAAACGCCGGACATTATAAATCTTAAAATCTCAATTTTTAACCACATCAAAAAGTTTGTTGCAATTTTTAAAAATTGAGAGATTCTCCCTCCTTTTTATTTTTTTTTTATTATGCATTTTGTTTTCTCTTGCATTTATCAGAATGTTTCTCGCTCTGATATGGCTTCAATATCAATGTCCGATTGGCCCTGTTTGTGTAGCACATATGTGCACACACGGGGTTGAAAATAAAAAATAAAAAAAAAAAAAAACTCGCTACTCAAGCTACAGCAATGACTGAGAGGGGAAGTATGCATAGACGATCGCGCATTCGCACGAATACATTGTCCTGATCGGATTGTATGGATTTTTTTCCAGGACACGCACCTCCTACCGCTCGGACCAACCCCACTGTTTTTCTCACTCCAACATCTCTACTTCTCTTTTTCTCCATTACAATGCAACCTTTTTAAATTTCACCCGTTTTTTTTCCCTCTATAAATGTGTGCGTGTGGCCATGTGTGTGTGCACAAAAAAAGAGTAGGAACTTTCAAAACTATCAATGCAGACAAATTCCTCTCTCTCCCTCTCTCTTTACGATTTGTTATAATTATTTATAAAATTTGATGCTTGCAAAGATATCTTATTTTGATTTTTTTTTTAATGATTGATTCGTAGTTTTTTTTAAAAAAGTATCACATTAAAGCAAATGCGGATCAAATTCATCTCGAAAAATTGAATCAACTTATGATTCGATCCAGATTGTTGTACTGAGAAAACAATATATTTGAATCAAATATAATTATCTTAGTTATACAGTCAACCAAAAATTATTTTTGAATTTTGTTTAATATTTAATATTTTATTTATTTATTTATTTTATTTTATTTAATATTCATTTTTGAAACATAATATTTTTTTTGCAATACATAATAAGTATGATTCAATAAAAGTTACGTTTAATTCGAACATATTTTTTTTTGGTTAGATACTTATTTTTGGATTAAAAAAAAATTTTTTTCTCAATTTGATTATCATGTTGCTATTTGATACTTTTAAGTTCCCTTTATGTTTTTTTTAATGTATTTTTAAAACAAAAGCAAAATAAATATAATTCTCGTTTTATTATTAATTATTCATTGAAGAATATTTCATTTTATTCTTAGTTACAAAATCTATTGGTGGACTATTTTAAAACTCTGAAGAGTTTGTTAACATTCTTGTCTGAAAAACGGTGCGCGATGAAAACGATAATAAAATATTCAGTTTATTAAATATTTGCGCGCATAAGTTTATAAAGGATTCTTATTCTATTTATATATATATATAAAATTATATATATATATATAAATGTAAATAAATCAGTGGTGTAAAAATATGAGCGTATTCGTAATTCAAATGAAATCGCATTCTATCCGTGTCAGTATGAGATTATCGGCTTTATACTTAGTTGGCTTCACATTTTGATTATCTGACTTTTTGTCGCATGTGATCAGCAAGCTAATATTCAAATGTAATTTTTCAATAAACATGACAATTGAAAAATTGATTATTCAAATCAACGGGGAAACTCCAACTTTTGAATTTTTATTATTTCTTCTTAAATTGTCAAGTACTAGTAATAATAATTTTAATTATATTTTTATTCTAATTTTTTTCAATTACCAAACACCGGTATTAATATTATTATTATTTTTTAATTTATCAAACACTATTTGATTACTTTTTTTTAATTTACTATTTGTATTACTATTTTTTATTTTTTTTTCTAAATTATCAAACACTAATTACAATAATATTAATATTATTAATAATACTAATATATTTCCACGACAGATCAAAACTTAATTTGGAAAATTGCAGTTTATTCGAAAAATATACCAATCTTGCAAAAATATTAGAAGGATGTAAAAATTTTGATAATAATTGAAAAATGAAAATAATTTACTTTTAATTATTGTAATATTGATATAATTATAGTAATTATTTATAATAATTACATTATTATTTATATTACAAAATTAATAATATTTTCCAAAACGGGGGGTCGACTATAAAATTTTACTTTCACTTCGACTTTCATTTTCACTTTCACTTTGAAAAATTTTTATTTTCACTTTCATTTTCACTTTTGTTTTGACAGAGTTTTATTAAGAAATTTTTTACAATATTTTTATTGTTTATTATATTATTTTATTACATTTTTTATTTTATTATGTTTTTATTATATTTCTACTTTTATTATATTATTTTTACAATTATATTTATATATTATTTACATTATTTATATTTACATTATTATATATTCACATTGTAATATTAATATTTTCCAAAATAGATCGAAATTTAATTAAAACTTGACTCGAAATAATGTTAATATTGCAAAAAATATTGATTAGAAAATATTTCATCTGAAACTCTTGTATATTTAAATTTAAACTATAAATGCATATTTTTATATGTACGTATATATATATATATATTTACAAATACATATTTTTGTATATATAAATATATAGAGAGAGTAACGATATAAAAATATAAATACACCTTTGAGCATCGAAGCAGTTTTCCAATATGGGATCTGTTTTTAGCCGATCTCTTCTGCAAACGCGTAAATTACATTCAGCTGGGTAGGAAATCGGAATATTTTTTCTGCTTTTTTTTTTTTTTTTTGAAAAAAGCATATATATAGAGAAAGGGAAGACAGGTCGCGTCTGGTCAGATCGTCGGGATAAATAAACAGGGGTCCGCCATTATCTGGAGGACCAGCCCTCTCGGCGCGACCCCTACCCATTTCGATGGGTCAATGGAATTCATAACGTTTACGCGGATAAAAAAGCTGGCTGGTTTGGTTTGGTCTGGCACTGCATTGATAGGGAGGTGGGTGAAGGGGGGGGGGGGGCACATTGGAACATTACTCATTCCTCGGCGTTCGCGCAATTTTTACCTCCGAAATAAATCATCATTATTACGGCCAGAGGGATGCACATTATGAGGGCTGTATATGGATTTGGAGAGGGGGCAAGGAGGGGGATGGAGATTATACTCTCTGCCAACGACTCACTTGTTCAATAAATTTTTTTTTCTTTTTTGTTATCTAAATCTTATAGTAAAATCACTTTATTTGTTAAATTGGACTTATTTTGATGTTTTCATCAAAATAAGTCAAATTTTACAAATAAAGGTATTTTACTAAGAGATTTTAATAAAAAATAAAATAAATAACTTTATGTGTAAAATTGGACTTATTTTAATTAAAGCATCAAAATAAGTCCAATTTTACAAATAAAGTTATTTGCTTAAAAAACTAAAGTTATTTTGATTAAAAATTAAAAATAAGTTAAAAAATAAGTTGTTTTATTTAAAAATAAAATTTTAACTGGTACACGTAAAAATAATTTTATTATAAAAACTGCAATAGAACAAATTATTTTTATTTTATTATTAATTCAAAATTCTAATGAAAATAAAAATCATCAGAATTTTGTTCACTTCTTTTCATTAAAAGTCTAAAATTTTGTTAAATATTGTTTTGTCAAATTGAAATTATAAAGATTTTTGTTCTTTACTTCTAAGCAAAATTAGAAAATTGTTAAACAACTGTGATTAAGAAATAGAAAATTTATTTATTTTGCATTATTTTTGTTTATGAATCACAATTTTTTTATTAAAATTATTATTTTGTTTTAGAAAAAGAAGAAAAATATTTGCACAATTTCTATTTTTAATCTTATTTTTGGAACAGGATTTTCCACAGGAATTAAGACATTCAAAAGATTCAAATTTAAACCTTTTTAAAATTAAACAACTTTAAAAATATTGTTTTAAAAAATGAAGATATCGATTGTTCCGAGTCGAAGACTCGGAGTGAACGATTTCTTCATTTTTTACAATAATTAAAGATGTTCAAGGGATAAAATCATTATTTTATATTATAAGAATATTGTTACTGTAACTTCATCAAAATTATTTTCATCATTTTAATTCAATTATTATTTTCTAGAATTTTAAATTATTTTTTATGAAAATAATAATTGAATTCCTGTGAAATGTTTCTTATTGATGAAAATAATTAAACGTTTGCATACAATTTTATTATAAATTTTTTTAAATAATTGAATTTTTTTTTTTTGAAAATTTTATTAATATAGTAGATATTGAAAATCATTGAAATTAGAAAAATGCATTTTATTTTTGAAAATAATTGAAATTAGGACAAGAATTTTTTTTGACATTTATGAAAATAATTGAACTTTGGAGAAGAATTTTGTTAATTTATAAAGATAATTTGGATTTTGACAAGAATTTTTTTCAAATTTTAAGCATAGTTGAATTTTATAAAAAGAATTTTTTTTTTTTTTTTGAAAATAATTGAATTTTTGCAATTATTTAGAATTTTTCCAAAATAGAATTTTTTTTTGTGTTTTCAACAAAAATTTAAATTAGAAAATTTTTAAATTCTATTATTTTTAAAATTGCTAATAATATTTAAAAAATAAGTAAGAAGTTAGTCGAATTGTTGCCAGTATATTATAATAATTTATAATAAAATATTGAATAAATAAAAATAAATAATTTTAAATTTAAATTGAACTAGTAAACTTAATTAAACTAAATAAAATTTATTATTAATATTATTTTTATTATATTGTTATTATAATATTATTAATAAAATAAAGAAGGGATTTTTTTATTAATAAAATAAATTTTATTTTTAATGCCAATTAAGAATAAATAATAAATATTAATAAATAAATGTTAACGAGCATTCTGAAAATTAAATGAAACTAATTTTTTAAAGTAAAGTACGAATAAAATCCAATTTATTAATAGTAACGTTGTTATTAACGAAATCAAAATTTTATTTCTGATATAAACAAAATTAAATAAATTTAAAATAAATATGAAATGAATAGTTTCATAATTAAATTAAACTTCATATTGAAATCAGACTAATGAAGTTTATTTTATTAATAATAATTTATTATTGTTTATTATTAGTAACATTTTATAATTTTACTAAAAATTGATAATTTTGCAATTTGGAAAATTAATTTTTGTCCTACCTGCACGAAAAGTATGTCATTTCGGGCACTTAAGGCGGGCGCAAAGTAACACATTACGCCCGGGAGTGGAGGAAGCGGGCGGAAAAGTATTTTGCGCCCGCTTGTATGACGTCAGCGGGCGGTAAAGTATTTTCCGCCCGCTTCCCCTACCTCCGAGCGGGCGGAAAATACTTTACCGCCCGCTTGTTAATTATTTGATTTTCTTCATTAAAATGCGACATTTTCGACTTTCTTTTTATGTTGACTATAAAACTGCAAACATTTTCAACTTGTTTTATTTTGTCTATAAAAGTTTGCAATTTTTTTTTCTTTAAAATAATAATGAGATATTTGGTTTTGTTTCCATTTCGTTTATCAAAATTGTCAATTTTAAAAGTTCCTGTTTCAGTTTTGTTCAATTATTAATTACTACGTTCTAAATAAATACTATGTTTCCAGAATACATTGTTTTTTATTTCTATTTTAAAACTTCTATCATTAAAGACTTCATTCGATATAATATTTATATAGAGCTTAATTTTTAACTAATATGAGAGTTTAATCGTGCGTGCCCTCAATGCCATATTTTCCATGCAGTTAGGACAAAAAATTATGTTCGCATCATGGGCGCAAAGGTGATTACGACTTTGGCGAAATTTCGGGACCTCGGGGACACTTTCGCTCCCTCGGCTTCGCCTCGGGCGCGAAATTGTGTCCCCTCGGTCCCTTCATTTCGCCATCGTCGCAATCACCTATTTTGCGCCCTTGTTACGAAAATAACTATTTTATTTAAATAAAATTTTGGATCAATATCTCTGTTTAATATTCAAACCCCAAGTTTTGTGTGTTGAAGGTTAAACGGAATGTTTTGATTTTCCAGTATTTTGATTTCGAGTTCAATGACTCTAGGTGTCGTAAATTTTGCCCTTATCATCTCAGTCTGTCTTTGTCTTTCGATACAACAGTGTCACTGCTTCGTTCTTAGAATGTTTTTTTTTTGAATAATTTATTTAAAATATGTATTAATAATTATTCTATCAGTTTTATTTCTTTTTTTTTCGGTGTTTTCTTTTCGTGAATAATTTTTTTCGTCAAGTATTTATTAAAAGAATTTTTTCTAAAGTATTTTTTAATAAAAATATTCAAAAGCAGTTTACAAAAGTATTTTATAAAAGTATTTTTCAAAAGAATTTTTTCGAAAGTATTTTTTAATAAAAAAATACTCAAAACTAGTTTACAAAAGTATTTTATAAAAGTATTTTTCAAAAGTATTTTATAAAAGTATTTTTCAAAAGTATTTTTCAAAAAAAAAAATTTCAAAAGTAGTTTACAAAAGTATTTTATAAAATTATTTTTAAAAATTATTTTTCAAAAGTATTTTTCAAAAGTATTTTTCAAAAGAATTTTTCAAAAAAAAATTTCAAAAGTAATTTTCTAAAGTATTTTGTAAGCCATGTTTTTCGAATCAGTGTTGTGTGGTGAAAAGAAAGTGAAAGAAAATAACAAAAAAAAGGAACAAGGATTTAATAAAATGAAGAAATTTTTTTCAAATTTTGGATTAAAGGTGACAATATTATCGCCGATAATTCACAGGTATTGAAATTTCTTTAAATCTTTTTTCGCATTTTATTCTATTTTTTGTCCTTTATTACAAATAGTGAATCTTATCTACAGTAATTGCAAATATTTTTTCATTCAATAAATTTTGAATTATTTTTTAATTATTTATTATGAAATTGGTTTTTATAAAAATGTTTATTAATCAGCGATAAGTTTCTCTAGAATGTCAAAAATATTAAATATTTTAAGTTTTATTTATTATTAACTATTTTTTTCCTATCAAAAAAATAATTTTTTAAATGTTTAGAATATTCTTTTTATTTTCCACATAAGTCAAATCGTAGAACAATAACAATTGTTCTAAAAAGTATTAAGTAAACTAAATAAAAAGTTTTGCTGGTTAAGTAAAATTTGTAGTTATTCTAAATAAAAATTATATACAGAAATTGATAAAAAGAATCATTTTTCTTGCATTACTATCATGATTAGCATGAATATTGTTTATATTCGTATTATTAACAAAATTATTGCAATTAACATTTTTTATTTATTTTTATTAGTTATTTTTATTATTATTTTTTATTCTTCATTTTTTTATTATTAAGTCATTAGTATTATATTATTAAAATGCAAAAATCATATATATTCTCGGTACACAATATCTCATTTCGCAAAAATGACATGTGTTTGTATAAATTTTTATTACAACAATTTTAATAGCATCGTGAATGTGTAATTATTTTCTAATAGAGAGCCTTGCCTTGAAAAATAAGCTTATATCGATTTAAAAAGGAATATAATTATTTTATTTGAATTCCATGTATCAATTTGTTCTCTTTTGTCTTATTTTACTCCCGAGTCATGTCACGTCGTTCATTATATTATGTGGCGCGCGGGGTTTTCTTATTAAGAGTAGGATAATTAATTATGACCGGACATGATGTGGTACTGCCGTGGCGATATTATCGACGCATATAGTCCAGTACCAGATCAGTCTGGACCGAGCAGGGAGCTGGTGTTGAGTTGATGTTCGCCAGCTGATTGATGATGTTACATCATCGTACTGTTCCTCTCTCATTCTCATTCCTCCCTCCCCCCACTCTCCACCATCATCATCATCCCTCTTTCTCTCACACTCTCTCTCTCTCACTCACTCTTATTCGTCCATTTTCAACCTTTCTCTCTTGCTCCACAATTCGTAGTATATAGAGTATCGCGCACGTGTATTATTCTACGTATACGTGTTATATAGATGGCAATTTTCCATTCGATGATACTCGCACGTGGTTGGAAGCAATGGCGAAAGTATATTTTCTAATCATGAAACTCTTCTTATTTTTTTATGAATTTAATTAGATTAATAATAATGATTGACGAATGATTAAAACTTCCTCTTTACAATCTGCAAAAAAAGAGTTTTGTTTTTAAATTCGTGATTAAAAAATTGGAATTATGCAAATTTTGTTGACTTATTAAAAAAAATTTGAGATTTTGTTAACAAATTGTGATGAATAGAAATTATGTAAATTTAAAATTACAATCGTAATTAACAAATAGAAATTATTGAAATGGTCTTACTTTTTTTCCAAAAAAAAAACAGGAAATTTTCTAAAATGATGCAAATTATTATTTCCATTTTTCAAAGAAAAATGTATTTTATTAAAAAAAATTGTGATTAGAAATGGGCAATTTGCCCTGATCTTAATTTTTTAACAATTTTCTAATTTTTTTAAAAGATAAGAAAAGAGAGCTGCTCAATTTTAATTTGCAAAACAAATAAATTTTTTGAATGATTTCTCTTTTTAATGACAACTTATTAACAATATTTCATGTTTTTATTAATTTTCTGAATTTCTGTTTTATAAGTGTACAATTTGTAACTCTAACGCAAAAAAAAAAAATATTAAAAGCAATTATTAATGTAAATAATATAAATAAATTTAAAAAATGAAAGTAGTTTAACGAAATTTATTTATTTCTTCCTGAAATTAAATTTTTATTACTATAATTTTTGCGACACTATCAAACAAGTTAATTATAAAGTTTATAATTGTAAAACTTGAGTTTATAATTTGTATTGTATTCAGTAATCTATGAAAATATTTTTAATAAAAAATATTTCGTTCATTTGAACGTTGAAAACTTTTTTTGTTCATAAAATTGGAAAAATTTTAGTTTTTAAATTGAATTTCAAAAGGTTTCAAATTGAAGTTTTAGGAAATTGGAATTTTGAATAAATTTAATCAGAAATGTTGTTAAACTTTTTTTTTTGTTGAAAAAATTCAAATTTTTTTGATATTATTTGGAGTTTTTTTTATATATATGTTCAGTTATTAAAAATAATTGATGTAGAAAAAAATTCTCCGAATATTATAAAAATAATTGATTTCGAGTACAAATTTCTGAAAAATATTTTGAAAAATTTGATTTAGAGAAGAATTTACTGAAAATTATTAAAAAGAATAATTGATTTAAAGAAGGATTTTAGTTAAAATTCTAAAAAATAACTGAAGTTTAAAGAAGTTAAAAAAAAATTATAATTTTTAGAAATAATTGAATTTTGAAAAGGTTTCAAATTTTTGACAATCTATATTTTTAATACTTTTAATTAACAATTTTGTACAAGTAATTTTTTTTAAATTTTAATCCAATTTTTTAAAAATTATTCGAATTTTTTATTTTTTAATATATTTTTAATCAAAGAATTTCCAAATAGTCGATATTTAGTAAAATTGAATTGTAAACAAGTGTATTTCTAAATTCATTGAGGTGAACTTTCTTTATTCTTTGAATAATTGAATTCTGAAAGAACTTTGTAAAATATTTAATAAAAAATAATTAATTTAGAGAATTTTAGTTAAAAATTCTAGAAAATTGAATTGAAATCATGAAAATAATTTTGAAGGAGCTACAGTAACAATTTTTATAAATTATTAAATTTTTTTCCCTCTCCAAATTCATAAAATTAAATTTTTCGATTTCAGTAATTTATTAAATTTCCCATTCTATAATACTAAGTGATTGTTTCTTTTTTTTGTTACAGGTAAGAGATTGTTTTTTTCTCCTAAACGTACAACCACTTTTTTTCTAGAGGTAAGAGCTCTTTTTTTCTATACGATATATGTGAAAGTTTACTTTTTTTCGGAAGGGTTCAAAATAGAAAAAAAAGCAAATAAGAATGTGGAGGGAATTTAACGATGTTAACGAGAATAAAGCTGTTATAGAAGAAGAAAAGTTTTTATAATGATGGGCATTGATAATTGTGACGATCGATACTGATCGAAATGCTCATTTCCTGTTTAGCGAGAGCGTTACGAGACAAGGGCGTGAGGGTGGGATGAACTGCGAGGATTTTCGAAGGCGATTGCGAAAGGGCGAATGTGGCGCGGCCGGCACATCATTAACTTGATTAATGTTTAAATAAATCAGATTCCACCTAAATGCCAGTCGATAAATTCAATAATTACAGGAGTAGAATTGATTTTCCCTGATGTTATCCTCTTTTTGAAACATTTGACCTTTTTACTTTTACAATTTTTTAATTTTTTATTTCATTTATTAACTTTTTTATTTACTCTTTTGTTTTTACTCCCTTACTTTTTACATTTACTATTTTTACTCTTTAAAATTTTTTTTAAATCAAATTTTAAATAAATAGTAGATTGGGCAACTAGTGGTGAAAAATGATTTTTCGAGGGTTGAAGTTTGCTGCTCTCGCTGAGCTCGAGCAACTTTACCCTCGAAAAATCATTTTTTATCACGAGTTGTTTAAACATCAAGAGAAAAATTTTTCCCTTTTACCACATTAAATTTACTTTTTTTTAGATTTCAGCCACTAAAAGCTACTATTTCTGTTTTTTTTAGAATTTCCATTACTTTAAATTCGCTAATATTAGAAATCAAAAAAATATTCTCAAAAATTATAATCAAATTATTTAAAAAGATTCAATTATTTTCATAAAATATTCGAAATTCAATTATTTTCAATATCTAGTATTTTCATAAAATTTCGCAAAAGAATGAAATTATTTTTAAAAAAATTGATAAGATTCATTCAAAACTCAATTATTTTCATAAATAATAAAATTTCCACAATAATTCAAATACTTTCACTAATAATAACAAGTTTCATGAAAATTCAATTTTTTAAAAAAAATTTTTATAAAATTCCAATCAAGAATTGAATTATTTTTAATAAATATTAAAAATCATCGAAGAATTTTAATTATTTTTAAAATTATTTTACATTAATTAATTGACAAATTAAATTACTTTTACAAATAAAATTTCCGACAAGAATTCAATTATTTAAAATAAAATTTTTATAATATTTATTATATTTCGAAAAAATTAATTATTTAAGGGTATGTGGAATCAGCCAACTTCAATTAATACATGTATTAATATTCCCACCAGTTTTCTAAAAAAATATTTAATAAATCTTGACAAAATATAAAAAAAATAATATTTTATTTATTGAGGCATGGATCTCTAATCCAATTAATACAAAAATTTGCTTTTAAATATTATTTTTCATTTAATAAAAAGTTTGATATTTTCTGAGAAAAAAAGACAATCAAATACAAATTAATATTAAAAAAAATGAATAAATTTATATTTTTCTATTCAAATTTTCATTTTTTTGACAATTTTCGAGAAAAAAAGACAATCGAATACAAATTGCCATTGAAAAAAATGAATGTTAACATAGAAAAATATAAATTTATTAATCTTTTTCAATATTAATTTGTATTTGATTGTCTTTTTTTCTCAAAAAATATCAAACTTTTTATTAAATGAAAAATAATATTTAAAAGCAAATTTTTGTATTAATTGGACTAGAGATCCATGCCTCAATAAATAAAATATTATTTTTCTTATATTTTGTCAAGATTTATTAAATATTTTTTTAGAAAACCGGTGGGAATATTAATACATGTATTAATTGAAGTTGGCTGATTCCACATACCCTTAAAACAATGTTTATAAAATTTTTATGAAGATTCAATTATTTAAAGAAAAACAAAATTTTCACAGAAATTCAATTGTTTTTAAACATTTTAATAAAATTTTTCGCAATAATTCATTTATTTTCATAAATAATAAAATTCTTTTCAGGAATTCAATTATTTTTGAAAATTATAATAAATTTCTTAGTGGTATTCAATTATTTTTATAAAAAATATAATTCATCGCAGAATTTCAATTATTTTTAATACAATTTTACAGGTTTTGCTCAAAAAATGTAATTATTATAAAAATTTATTTTCAATTCCTCGAAAAAATCAATTATTTAAAAAAATGTTTTTTAAAATTCTTTCGAAGAATTCAATTATTTACAAAAATACGAAAATTTTTCACAGGAGTTTAATTATTTTTAAATATAATGAAATTATTCCAAAGAAATCAATTATTTTAAATACAATTTTAATTGATTTTTTTTGAAATAATTCAATTATTCTTTTAGGTTTTAATAAAATTCTTCCCAAGCATTCAATTATGTTGATAAAGTAACAAAATTATTTCCAAAAATTCAATTATTTTGAGTCATTTTAATAAAATTTTTTGCAAAATTCAATTATTTTTATAAATAACAATATTCTTCACAAGAATTCAATTATTTTTAAAATCTAATAAATTTAATAATGGTAATTGAATTATTTAAAAAAGTTCTAATAAAATCGTTCGCAAGAATTCAATTATTTTCGTAAATAATAAAATGCTTTTAAGGATTTCAATAATTATATTTAATACAATTTTACATGAATTGCTTTAGAAATGTAAATATTTTTATAAACTTAATTTCAATTCCTTGAAAAATTCAATTATTTTCAAATATTTTAATAAACTTGTTTGAAAGAAATCATTTATTTTAAATATAATTTTAATTAAATTTTTTTTGAAATAATTCAATAATTCTTTTAGATTTTAATAAAATTATTAACAAGAATTCAATTATGTGCATAAATAATTCTTCGAAAAATTCAATTATTTTGAATCATTTAATAAAATTCTTTGCAAAATTTAATTATTTTCATAAATAACAATATTCATCACAAGAATTCAATTATTTTTAAAAGTAATAAATTTCTTCATGGAAATTGAATTATTTAAAAAAATTCTAATAAAATCATTCGTAAGAATTCAATTCTTTTCATAAATAATAAAATTCTTTTTAGGATTTCAATTCTTTTTAATACAATTTTACAGGAAATTCGATTATTTACATAAATAATTCTTTAAAAGAATTCAATTATGTCGAAAATAACAAAATTATTCCCGAAAATTCAATTATTTTTAAAAGTAATAAATTTCTTCTTGCAAATACAATTAGTTTTAAAAAATTCTAATAAAATTTTTCGCAACAATTGAATTGTTTTCAAGAATAATAAAATGATTTTTATGAATTCAATTATTTCCAACAAAATTTAATAAAACACCTCACAGACTTTCAATTATTGTCAAAAATTTTAATTGAAATCTTTATGAAATTTAATTATTTTTAAAAACTTTTCGCAATTCAATGATTTTCAATATCTATTATTTTCATAAATCTTCCAAACAGAATTCATTTATTTCAAAAATTTTTTGTAAAAATCTTTCTAAGAATTTAATTACTTAAATTAAATTTGCATAAAAATTAGTTGAAAGAAATCAATTATTTAAAAATTTTGATAAAATTCTTTGCAAAAATTCAATATTTTTTAAAAATATTTAAATTCTTTCATGAATAATAAAATTTGTTGCAGGAATTGAATTTATTAGCAGTTGGTTAAAAAAGAAGTAAATATTTTTTATGAAAATTATAAGAAAAAGTCAGGAAAATAAAAAATATGGAATGGAATTTTTGTCAGTTTTGTGAAGTGTCTAAAATGAGTTTTTTTTGGTCGTCAAGATTAATTTTTTAATAGCTACTTTTTTCTACTTTTTTTTAATATTAATTATCGAGTGCGAAGTCTGTAAATGTAGAAGTAAAAGAACAAAGTTTGGAAAAGTTCAACTTTCGCGACGTTTTTCTAAAATGAAAAATCCTCCTTTCAGGGGAAGGAGAAATAAATTTTCGATAATCTCTTTTAAATGTTTTTTTAAATTTTTTTCGCCCATTTTTCACAATAATTTTCGCCACTTTGCTGAAAGTGAATTTATTTTTCGTCCGTCTTTTGAGACGTGCGTGGCGAAGCATGTAGAGTGTTAAGAGTAGGTGTATTATCCGACGAGTTTCATGTACTCGTCAACGATGACAATGGAACTTAACACTGCTCGAGGGTCAGCTAGTAACCGTGTCGCGCGTATAACACAAGGCTTTAACACAACTAGATGGACAATCGCCGTGGACGGAGTATACATAATAAGTGCTGTGTGTGTATGGGAGAGAGAGAGTGAGAGAACTAAGACCGCGTCGACTAATGAAGCCGGGCTAGTTAGGTGCGATGTTAATTAAATGATATGATCATTAGTCATTATAACGTCATTGTGTTGGCCACCAACTTGCTGCGAGTGAACCGTTGCGGCACCCCGGGCAATGTTACACACAACCAGTACACAACCCGTATATATCGGTCGTGTTAGCACGCCATGCTTGCAACCGCAAAATTTCTCTCTTACCACTAACAACTCCGGAAAATAGTCGCTTCGTCATCCTACATATCACCAAGGTTCTCTAACACACTTATAATCTTGAAGCATTATTCTCCATTGTATCTGTATAGCTCGCCGGCACCTTAATCAAATTTAAACTTCAAATTTTCAATCTTTCTGCCGAAAATTAGAAACGATCGAAACTTTTCATTTTTTAAATTCAGATTTTTCCCCGTTTGTTAAAAACTTTCGGTTTTACCCCCCAACTCTCTGTAAAAATTTTTACTAATTTTAATTAGCGACTAACTTTTTGCTCTTGAATTAGTAAATTTTACTAATAAATTAGTAGAAGTTACTATTTATTAGTAAAATTTACTAATTTTTACATCTACTTATTCTACTACTAAAATTAAAAATAAAATAAAATATAAATTTTACTAATAAATTAGTAGAAATTACTATTTATTAGTAAAATAAATTGAATTTACTAATTCAAAAGCAAAAAGTCAGTCACTCATTCAAATTAATTAACGTTCTTACAAATTCAAATTTAGAGAGAAAGTCCAAAGAATTTTAATAATTAGAAAGAAAAATTAATAAATAGAATTGAAAAATAAAACTATGAAAACATGGGGGGAAATTTTAATAAAATAGAAGTTTTGCTACTAAGTTTAAATTACAATTTGGTAAAAATTGAATCGGGCAAAATAATTAAATGGAATTAAAGAAATAAGTAACTAGGAAATAAATAACAATTAAATACGGTTAGAAATCTAATATTCCATTGTTGAAAAACTAATTATCATTGAAATAGAAAAGAAATTGAAAACTTACATCGAAAATTTCTTATTCAAATATCTAATGCAAGAATAAAGGGGGAAAGGAATTAATTAAGCTTAATTAAATTTGGATGAAGAAGATTCGCTGTAATTAAAATCTTTCTTGATATAAAATGAATATTTAAAATCTTGTTTTCATTTCGGCTCGCAACTTGAATTCCCCTCTTTTTTCGAAATTCGAAATTAACATTCTCAATTTTATTATTAGGAAATAATTATTATATTTTTTAAAATAAATATATTAGTTTCTAGAAGTAGAACTAATCAGTCATTAGAAATACAAATAAGAAATTGTTCAAATTTTTTTCCACCAATTTCGAAAATCTTTTTCTAAAAACAAAAAAAAAACCGATAACAATTCTTTTCTATAATAAATTGAAATTAAAAAAATATTTTTTTTTCTAACTGAATAATATAATTCAGTTAAAAATTTTTTTTTTAAATTCTTGGAAAAATTTCAATTATTTTCAAAAATTTTCCTCATTTTAATAGTTTTTAATATCTATTTGAATAAAATTTTCCAAAAGAATTCAATTATTTTAAAAAGTTTTTTTATAAAATTCTGCACAATCGTGCAATTATTTTTGTAAATAATAAAAATTTCACAGGAATTCAATTATTTTCAAAAGTACGTTATAAAATTTTTGCAGAGACTCAATTATTTTTAAAAATATTTTTAAATTCTCATCAAAATTTAAATTATCTTTATAAATAATAAAATTCTACTACAAAATTCAATTATTTTGAAAAATTTCAATAAAATTCTTGGCGAAATTTCAATTATTTTGAAAAATTTTCCTGAATTTGATGGTTTTTTAATATCTACTGTTTTAATCAAATTCTCCAAAAGAATTGAATTATTTTAAAAAAAATTTAATAATATTCTACTCAAACATTTAATTATTTTCATAAATATTAAAAATTTTACTAGAATTATTTTCATAAAAGTTATTAAATTCTTTGCCGAAATTCAATTATATTAAAATTTTTTTTTGATAATTTTTATCAAGATTTCAATTTTCTTTATAAACAGTTAATAAATTCTTCTACGAAATTCAATTACTTTTTAAAATTTTAATGTAATTCTTGCCAAAATGAAAATTATTTTCAAAATTTTTCTCAATTCAATGATTTTTAATATCTACGATTTTAATAAAATTTTCAAAGAATTCAATTGTACAAAATTTTTTTAATAAAATTCTACGCAAACATTCAATTATTTTCATAAATAATAAAATTCTTCTCAAGAATTCAATTATTTTTGAAAAATTTTAATTAAAATCCTTGAAAATTTGAATTTTTTATACTTTTAACTGCCAATTTTGTATTATTTCAAGTTTTTATTTTTAATATATATTTAATTGAAGAATGTCTGAATAATAAAAATTCCACAACATTGGATTGTAAACAAATTGAAATTTCTCAAAAAATTTTTTTAAAATTATTAGAAATAATTGATTAAAAGAAGAATTTTTATTAAAAATTCTAGAATATAATAATTTAATTAAAATGATAAAAATATTTTTTTTAAATAAAATAGATTATCTAATCACTTTTAGAGTGAATCAGAATATTTCTTTAGGATCAGGGGAACAATGAAAATTTTATTTGGAAATGAGGGAAAAATAAAATTAATTTTTTGTGGCAACCCTGAATAATAATAATAGTTATAATAATAATAAAATTAATATTAATAATAATAAGAATAGTAGTAGTAATAATAATATAAAATAATATAATTATAATAAAAAGTTTTAGGAAAATTAGGGAACGAAATTATGAAGTCCCATTACGACAGTAGACGATTACATTGACATTGGATACTTAAAATGTTATTAAATACTCGCTGCTGTGAGTAAATGACGTAATATTAACGGCTATCAGATTTTTGAATCTAATAATCATGATTGGTATATAAGCTCTACGACGCAAGAGTGCCTATCGCGCATTTCTCGTTAATGGCCACAATTAGGTGTTTTAATTAGCGTTCACTCTCGTGGTGGCAGCTGCTGCTCCTAAATTAGGGCTCTACGAAACAATAAGTGCCGATTGAAGAACCTAATTAGTGGCGGTCCCGCAGGCTGCGCAACAATCTATATAATCTCCACGCGTGTGAATACAAATTGTAATTTGCGATCATGACGGTCAATGAATTTAATCTCAAGCACTGCGAAATTCTACAAGTTTTATTGTATTTCGAAAATATTTTTTTTTCTATCGTAACTCAATTTATTTTAATTCAATTGTAGATTAATTATATATTCAATTATTTATTCAATTCTATATTCAATTTTATATTATACTCTTGTATTTACATATAATTGAATACTAGCAACAATTCGCGCGCTTACGCACGCGGCTGACTTCTCCCTCACTCTTTTAAATAAAATTACCAATTTTAAAAATAATAGAACGTAAAAATTTTCTCATTCAATTTTTTTTATAAAAATAAAATATGAATTCGAATATATCTTAGTTTTAATATTATTCTAATTATAATAATCATATATTCTGACGTAGGGAATTCAGGGAAAAGTCAGAAATTTTTATTAAAAGTACTGAAAAAAATTAAATTTTTAGAATTCATAAGAAAATTATGAATTTTTGTGTCTTTTTTGTTCGATTTATAAACACATAAAATTAACACGAATTCTAATAAAAAACCTTCAATTTTTCCAATTTCTGACAAAATTTTCTTTTTAAATAACTAAAATCTTGAATAACTATCATAAAATAAATAAATTGTTTAATGAATAATTTTACTTAAATATTTCAAAATTAATAATTCAATTTCAAAAGAGTTGCGTTTACAATTTTCATAAGTAAATGAACTTCAAACGGTTTTAATTTGAAGTTTCATAAATTTCAATGTTGAATGAATTTAATTAGAAATTTTATTGAACTTAGATTTTTGAAAAATTTTAATAATTCAAAATCTTCTAAAATTTTTTAAATTTGTCAATACATATTTAATTAATTATTAACAATAATGGATTTATATTATTTTCAAAAGAAATAAAATTCTTATCATAAAATTCAATGATTTTCAAAATTAAAAAACAAATCTCGTCAAAATCCCAATTATCTTTATAAATAATAAAATTCTTCATCGAAATTCAATTATTTTCAAAAATTTTCCTCATTTCAATAATTTTCCATATCTCTACTATTTTAATAAAACTAACCCAAAGAAATCAATTATTTAAAAAAATTTAATAAAATTGTACGCAAACATTTAATTATTTTCATAAATAATAAAAATTTCACAGGAATTACATTATTTACAAATTTTTTATAAATTTCTTCTCAATAATTCAATTATTTTCAGAAATAATAAAACTCATCGCAAAATTTCAATTATTTTTAATACAATTTTAATCATATTCCTTGAAAAATGTAACTATTCTAAAAATTTGTATTAAAATTCGTCAAAAGAATTCAATCATTTTAAAAATTGTTTAAAAAAATTCTTTAGAAGAATTAAATTTTAGGAAACATTTAATTATTCAATAAATAATTTATTTTTGTATTTAACTTTGTCTCTAATCATAAAAGAAAATTTTTGCTCAAAATTCTCGTTTGTATTCAACGAATTCAGTGCAGCAAAAAATATTTTGTAAAATCAATAGTTTTTCAATAAAAAAATATTTTGCAAAATAATTTTCCTATGAAAAATATTTTGTAAAATAGTTTTCCTATGAATAATATTTTGTAGAATCAATAATTTTTTTGGAAATAAATATTTAGTTGAAGTTAAAACTCTAAAATAATAATTGAATTTTGAAAAGGTTTCAAATTCAAATATTTGGAAAATCTGAATTTTTTATACTTTTAATATTAATTATTCTTTAGAACTAATTTTTTTGTAAAATATTCATTTAAATTCTGTTGAAATTAGTTAGATTTTTTATTATGTATTTAATATTAATTTCAAAAATTTTAACGCAATTCTTTGTAAGAACTCAATTATCTTGCTAAATAACAAAATTTTCCCAGAAATTCAATTACTTTTATGAATTTTATTAATAAATATAAATAAATAAATAACAATATTCATCACAAGAATTCAATTATTTTTATAAAATTAATAAAATTTTTCCCAGAGATTTAATTATTTTCTAACATTTTTTTACAATTCTTGTCAAGGTTTCAATTATTTTTATAAACAGAAAAATTCTTTGCCAAAATTCAATTATTTTTAAAAATTTTAGTAAGATTCTAAAAAAAATTTCAATTACTTTCAAATAATTTTTTTAATTAAATGATTTTTAATACCAACTATTTTAATTAAATTTCTCAAAAGAATTCAATTGTTTAAAAGAATTTTGATAAAATTCTCCGCAATTCTTGTTCTAATTTCAATTATTTTCAAAATTGTTTCTAATTTCAATGATTTTCAATATCTACTATTTTAATAAAATTTCCCAAAAAGAATTCAATTATTTAAAAACAATTTTAATAAAATTGTATGCAAACATTAAATTATTTTTATAAATATAATAAAATTTTTTTTAAGGAATTCAATTATTATTTTTATAAAAAATAATTTAAAATTCTAGAAATATTTTTGAAATATTAAATATTAAATATTTAATATTTTTTAAATATTTTTTTTATTTTTTCTTCTTTTTCTAAAAGAAAATAATGGTTTTGTTAAAAAAATTGTGATTCATAAACAAAAATAATGCAAAATAAATAAATTTTCTATTTTTGAATCACAGTTGTTTAATAATTTTCTAATTTTTCTTAGAAGTAAAGAGCAAAAATCTGCATACTTTCAATTTGACAAAAGGGACAGAAAAAGTGAATGAATGAAAGAATGAAAGAACATTCAAATTATTATTATAGTTAATTAATTTGTTCTTTAATTTGAGAAGAAAATTTCTGTCGGCGCGAATATTTTTATTATAAAAATTTTTTTTGAATTTGATTATTAAAAATCGTATTAACATTTTTTATTTCGAATTTTATTGGACTGGAAATTATTTTCCTTTACTTTTAATTTTTTTCTTTTTTTTTTTTTTGACGTAACGTTGAAATGCTTCGTATTATAATGGGGCGAATTTTCGTGAAATTTAAACCAGTGCGTTGGGTGTAAATGATGATCCGTGAAAAAGGGGGAAAGAGAGAGAGAGAGAGAGGGAGAGAGAGAATATGAAAGGACAATTTTTTAGAGAGCTTGCGACATGGAAGTCAGTATTCGCGACGGTACTAGGATAATCCGCTTCAAATATATATGCATATGTATACATATATATATTCTTTAATACTTTAGGAGGACGACCCTCCGAATATATGTATGTAATGTAATACACGCACGAAATGGAGTCATAGGGTTTCGGGGGGCTTAAAATTAAATGTGACTATCCGAGTTAGTGAAATTCCTAATTCGCCGGCTCCCGCATAAATATATATATCCGCGGAGAAGTAACGACAGGGACATTTCCCAGGACCAAGAGTACAGTAGGTACATTTTTCCTGTGATCTTCAAGGGCTTCCTCGTTTTCGAAATGGACGTAAAGCCATTCGCTGAAGGCGACTGACTCGGGGAAAATTAAATTTCATTGGGTTCCAAAAGGAACACTGCGATTTACACTTGTTTCTCTTTTTTTTGTGGTACATAATTACTGGTAGATTTTTTTTCCATTGGAATTTAATTTTACTTTTTTTTTCTTATTATTCCTAATACACTGTAAAAAAAGGGAGTTAAATTTTAACTCCCCGGGGGGGGGTCTATAAAAGTCGCACCCATTGGGGAGTTAATGCCAAGGGAGTTAAATAAAGAGAGTTAAAATTTAACACCCAAATGCTAACTCCCCATGGAAAAAATAACTCGCGCGGGTGTTGAATGAAGGGAGTTAGAATTTAACTCTCTTTTGGAGTTGATTTTTAACTCGAAAAATTTAACTCCCAACTCCCGAGTCCGTTAACTCCCTAAATTTTTTACAGTGTAGTATTATTTGTAAAAATTATACTTTTTCTTAATAAACGAAAAAAATTGTTTGTAAATTTAATGTACAAAATTTAATTTTACTTTTTCTATGATTAATAAAAGAAAGATTGCTTCTAAATTGGATTTTTTTTTTATCTAAAAAATATCAGATAACTGCGCAGAAGGTATGTATGAGAGTTCAATGCGATTTCACGATTCTTAGCAAAACTTACCCGCATGTGATTGAACTTCTTCTCTTGACAGACATTAAGATCGCAATGCGGGTAGATTTACCACTCTGGTGTCGGAAATCTTTGGCATAGAGAAGAAAAAAAAAAGGTTCTTTATTATCTCGAAGGGGAATTTCAAGACTTTGACATGTTTTCGAAACTTTTCTGTTTTGGTTTATTATACTGTTTTTTATTTTATTTTAAAATCGTAAAAGAATATTTTTGCTCAAAATTCTCGTTTATACTCAACGAATTCAATGCAGTAAAAAATATTTTCTAAAATCAATAGTTTTTCAATAAAAAAATATTTTGCAAAATAAGTTTCCTACGAAAAATATTTTCTAAAATAAATAATTTTCGAATAAAATATATTTTGTAAAATAAAAATATTTTGTAAAAATAAAAAATAAAAAATACTTTGTAAAATAGTTTTCCTATGAAAAATATTTTCTAAAATAAATAATCTTTTAGAAATAAATATTTAGTTAAAGTTAAAAACTCTAAAATAATAATTGAATTTTGGAGAAGTTAGAAATAATTGAATTAGCGAAGGAAAAGAAGAATAAAACCAGAATAGGAAAACGAGAATAAAAGCCGAAAAAGGAAAATTTGTATAAAAACAGGAAGGGAAAATAAAAATGAAGCAGAACAATAGTAATCAGAAATTGATATTTGATATATAGGAATGTTAAATTACGTTGAAAGCCGATTAGAATCATGCGATGGACGATGCATTATGAGGTACTGATGACGTTATCTTGTTCAATGCGCTCCTTCAGTGAATGCAGGATTGTGTTAGTTACTCGAGACAAGTCTAACCCCACTTGGCGAACAGAGATGCTAAATGTCGTATAGTCGGTCGTAGTACTCGAGGCACTGGGCATTACGAAGCCCCTCGAGCACTGTACCCGGCAGGCACTAGTTACATTGTCTAAGGTTTCAATAACCTAATGAACCCCAACGTGCAGACCAAACCTACCAACCCGTACTTGTTCTCTCACTCTCTCACACCATCTCATATTCTCTCTTACCTCCCCCATCCCCTCCCTCTCAAGCATGTCACAAGACGCAGTTAATTAAATAGAAATTAGTCCCTTCCTTCTTTTGTACGGTTTTTTTCTCTATGTCAACTAAAAAAAAATATTCAAATTCCCCCCCCCCAATCCTCATTATACTTTTAGATATAATGCTGGACCAATCTGCAAGTGAAAGACAATAGCAAAGGATTTGAAATTCAGAAAAAATAAATTTTGTTTATTCACTAAATTTTAGGGGTAAATAAGAAATAATTAATAAATAAAATAAATAGGGGTAAATAGAACTAAAAAATAAAAAAAAATTTTCTATTAAAGAATATTTTGTACTGTACCAATCTGCAAGTGAAGTGGGGAAAACAATAGCAAATGATTTGAAATTCAGAATCCAGGGTTGCCACAAAATTTTGATTTTCTTTTTCCTTGATTTCCAGATAAAATTTTGACTTTTTCCCTGACCCTAAAATATATTCTGCAAGTCAATTTTATAATTTCATTTCGACTTTCATTTTCATTTTTACTTTCACTTCTACTTTTCTTTTTTTATAGATTTTTGTTTTCATTTTCACTTTTACTTTGACAGAATTCCATCCTCACTTTTATTTTCATTTTTATTTCACTTTCGCTTTCATTTTTTCTACATTTTAATTAACGATTATTCTCACGTTCAATTAACTTTTATTTTTATCTTCGAAAAAAAAATAAATCTAAAGAAAACCATCAAGGTGATAAGATAAAAATTCCTTAAAATGTAAATGAAAGTGAGAATGAAAATGAAAAAGAAATAAATATTAAATACTTTAATAAATATTTAAATGTTTAACAAATAAATATTTTTGAAAATCAAATTTCAAAGAATTTTAATGTAAAATCCATCAAATAATTTAATTATCAATAATTTTAATTTAAAATTTTCAAATAAAAATTTGAAAATAATTTATGAAAATTATACTAAATTCTTTTTTTATAAGTAATTCTTAAAAATCTTTTTCATGATAATGTTTATGAAATTCATTTATAAATTTTCGGATTATATAATTTGAGAGAAATAATTAAAAATTTTCTAAATAATCGAAATTTTGTAAAATTTTATTGAAAAGAAATAATATTGAAATTTTCGAAAATCAAAGTTCGAAGAATTTTAATATAAAATTCTAATAATTTATTGATTAATACAAAAGTTTTAATGAAAAATCTTCAAATAATGAAAATTTGGAAATGTAAATTACTGAAATTTATCTTTAAAAGCTTTTAAAAAATTTTCTAAATAAACAATTCTGAGAATTTTATTAATTACAACTTTTTAAAATTTAACTATTTTCAATATTTCTTAATGACAGATAGTTTCAATTAAATATATAATTTTTTGAAAAATTCCTCAAAAGATTGATTAGATTTTTTAATTGTCCAAAAATTCTTTTAAGAAATGTAATTAGTTTCGAAAAATTACATTATAATATTTTAAAAAAATGAATTCTTGGCAATATTTAACGTAATTTTATAAATTTTAATTATCTTTAAGAGTAGTAAACTGAAGTTCTTAACAAATCTACTTTTCTAGACTTTGTCACTAAAATTTTTTAAAGAAAACATTTAAATATTTATATCTGCAATTAAAATTCATTCAAAAACTTGATAATTTTTAAGTATTCTCCGAAAATTCTTTTAAAAATATCGATTATTTTCAAATTTTTTTTCTAAATTTTAATTATTTGGAAATTTTTCTATTCCATATTGTTAAAAATCTATTATTTGAAAAAATGTTTACTATATTTCGATTATTTAGAAATTTTTCAATGGTATAAGACTTTTTTATTATCATTTTAAAAAAATTTATTTTCTTCAATGGTTTCAGTTAAATGTTTTTAATAAATCACCTATTTGTCTAATAAATTAACTTTCTATAAAAAAAATTATAATACTAATTAACTTTTGAAAAAATAAATTGAAAAAATTAATTAGGAAACTTTTAAAAAAAATGATAAATAATCATGATTTTTATTATAAAAAATATCGTTTTAGTATTTAAATAATTGAATTCACGAAAAATTCTCGAAAAATTATTAAAAGTAATGTGACTTTGAGAAGAAGTTTAGTTAAAAATTCCACAAAATAATCGAGTTTTAAAAGAATTACAATTTTAATTTTTAAAAATAATGGAATTTCAGAAAATTTGAAATTAAAGATAGAAAATTTAATTCACTTAATAAACTCAATAACAAGTATTAAATATTTCATTTCAATCAAAATTATTAATATTTTAAATAATTGAATTTAGAAATCAGTGAAATTAAAATTTTAATTCCTCAAACTTTATTACTTAACACGAATTGTGTTACTGCAATCGAAATACAATGCCCATTATCATAAGTTTTTTTTTTGCGTAAACAATAGAACATCTTCTAGAATACCGTTTAGAAATTAGGTGGAGGAAGGGGGGGGGATTTTTTACAGAAAAAAACAAACAATTTTTGCAAAAAAATTTTTTTTTTTTAAATTTCTCTCTTATTTAATTCTATTGTTATGGATGCTTATCGGGTTTTGAAAATTTTGCGTAATTAAACACGCGCGTTAACAAGCGCACGTGCATTCTGTGTATACTTGTGTTGTGTTACATTGTCGAAAGTTCAGGGTCATGAATGTCAATCATTCGAAAAGCGAAGATGAATATAATTTAAAGTAATGTAAATTAATTTTCGTAAAACATTAATCATATGAGTTAATTTTGTTTATGTCAGTTTCGACTGTAATTTATTTCATAATAATTTTACTGAGGTGCGAAACAGAAAATGAATGCCGTTTTTAAATTGTTGGTAAAAATAACTGCAATATTGCTAATTGAAACCGCATGGGGGGAAAAATACGAAAACTTTTTCTTGTGTAAAGATTATTTTTATTTTATTTCAATATTTATGTATAGTAATAGAAATAGTAAAAATTATAGTAAAAATGCTAAAAGTATTAAAAAATGGTCACAAAAATAGTAAAAATGGTAAAAAAAAGTAAAAATAATAGTAAAAATGGTCACAAAAATAGTGAAAAATGGAAAAATAATAAAAATGGTAAAAATGGTCAAAAATAATAAAAATGATAGTAAAAATGGTCACAAAAATAGTAAAAAATGGTAAAAAATATTAAAAATGGTAAAAAAAATTGTAAAAATTGTTTAAAATGATAAAAAAAGTAATAAAAATTGTAAAAAATGGTAAAAAAAATTTATGAATGACAAAAATTTTTGTCAATGCTAAAAAGACGTGTTTTTAAATTGTACAAAAATGGCACAAAAAGAAGATGCGCTTAATTTACGAATAATGTGTTAATTTAATGTGCAATGTAACACATTCGGAGGTTTGAGAATAATTTTCGTCAAAGATAAAAAAAAAAAGAAGGAACGAGTCTCGAGCTGGCGATAAAGAAATTAAGAAGGCTGGTAAAGATATCTCTCTTTTGAATTGACTCGAATTAAGAGGTACCTCGAGAAACAAGAAGGGCACCAAAAAGGGCACCC
Organism: Leptopilina heterotoma; assembly: GCF_015476425.1. Taxonomy (NCBI): domain Eukaryota; kingdom Metazoa; phylum Arthropoda; class Insecta; order Hymenoptera; family Figitidae; genus Leptopilina; species Leptopilina heterotoma. Next base: position 473,118 of record NW_025111200.1, read on the forward strand.
ACGTACCCCATGTAAGGTGGATCATTAGTAAAGAGCGATTAAATTAAAATATTTGATTGCCAAAAGGGTTAGGAGAGAGGGACACGTTTACATCTTGGTATATCGTTTGTGCACTGGCCAAATTTGAAATGCTAAACAGCAAATACGCCTAATGAACACGTATGCTTGCCCATGTCCGTTGCTATGTTTGTATCACATTGGCAACATTACTTGTCTCTCGTATTTGCCACTCTGTATATGATTTTCCCCCTCTCTTTTTTTTATTTTCTTTTTCTTTTTTTATCTTCTTGGTTCGTCTTTTTTTTCTCTCTCTCTCTCTCTCTCATTTTCTCTGTTTAGTTCACGGATAATAGATTCATCCTTCACGCTTCTTAATTAGGAGTTAAGTTTTATTGGCCTCTAACTCGCCACGGCGTATATTCAGAGTCACATTTATGTAACTATATTGTGCACTCGAGTTATCATGACGTGTGATGTGGTTGTGGAAGCAGTCGACTTAAATACAATGCAAAAGTTATAATGCTTTCGAGTCACGCGTGTTGAGAAATTGTCATCAACTTCTTTCTCCTGAGTGAGGAAGGAAGGGAGGGAGGGAAAAACCCCTTTGATTAAAAGGATAAAATGTTTTTTACGAAAGATTGATTTATCGAGTGTAATTAGACGTTAATTGGGTTTCATTCTTGTTTTCCGAAGCACGGCGTTTTTTGTATTGTTAAGATTCTCTTAATTATTTATGTAAATTCGCGTTACATTATTATCATTGGGAGATTATTTTGTTTATTATTAGACGTGACGTATTTTTCAGGGTCAGTTTTTAAAAAGCGTTTTCGATTTTTTTTTGGTTTTTTGTATTTGTTTTTACAGAATTAAATGCAGACTTCGTACTCATCTACTAAAACCTACTATTTAATACTTTTTTTATGTTATGCTACTATTAAGGTACTTTTTTTAGATTTCAGCCACTAAAAACTATTATTTCTGTTCTTTTTGAGAATTTCCAATTACTCTAAATTCGTTAATAGTCGGGATAAGAAAAATATTCTTAAAAATTATAATCAAATTCTTTAAACGATTCAATTATTTTCAAAAAATATTCAAAATTCAATTATTTTCAATTTTTAAAAAAAATTTTTTTGATAAAATTCTAAGCAAGAATTCAATTATTTTCATAAATAATAAAACTCATCGAGAATGAGACAAATAAAGTTTTCCACAATAATTCAATTATTTAAAATAAAATTTTCAGATTATTTATTATATTTCGAAAAAATTAATTATTTAAAAATTTTTATAAAATTGTCTTATTTCGAAAGTTATTCAAACATAAATTCTGTTTTCTGTAAAGACAGTTTATCAGGTACGTAATTTCTTGTGAAAACGAAGTCTTACGATATGGCAAAAGAAACATCTTTTTTCATTTTTCTCCATCTTCGTCTTCGTTTTTTTTTTTTTTGGTTCAACATTGCCTCTGGATGTACGCACATAATTAATATGTAAATGTACGTGAGAGTAAAAGCACGTGTATATACGCACAGACGACGGTTATTAAAACAGAGCGTCATAAAGTTTATCGAGTACGCACGCCTACACGACTACCAAGCAAAAAGAGAGAGAGACAGAGAGAAAGAGAGAGAGTATTTAATTCGTCCGAGAAAATTTGAGTGTCCAGAAAAGATCGTTCAATTAACTCAATCTGAAACAAACGACCATGCTATTTATATTCATTTTGCAAACTGACACATTAATATTATACGAAAATTATACGACTAATTACTAATACGATCCTCTCATGCAGAGACACATAAATATTATCCTACTGGCATTCTTAATAGTTACTAATTATAAATATATTTAAAATTCAGAAAATATTAAAATTTTATTTTTCTTCTTTTATAATTGAACTTATCCGAACTGTTTTTTTTTTTACAATGTACTTGGTGATCGTTTTGATCGGTAATTATTTATATTGTACAATAAAATTGGTTTATGAATTACGTATGCAAATATAATATTGTAAACATTTGAAAATAAAGGAGAAGAAATACAACAGGAAATGTAATTGCAGGAGGGTAATTATGTACGGTCACAAGCAATATAATGCCAGTTGTTAGAGTGTCACATGACACAGATTTGAATCTCAATTACGAATCAATTGGCTCCTCGTCTATCGTAATAAGCACAATAAATTTTCAAGATAATTGCAACACATAACGAGATATCGAGTTGCTACTCGACTTTCCCACGTATAGTGAAAATACAGGTTACACCTCTCTATAGGTAGCTGGAAAGTTTATAAGTTGTCCCCGATTCTTTTTTCGTGGAAATGTAAAATATTTTATCTCTCCCTCTGCTACTCGTCTGAATTTTTCTCCGTCATCGATAATTGTTTGGGTCTTTCTTTCCCTTGGAGGATTTTCACTCTCTCGCTCTTTCTCTCTTTTTTTTTCTTTTCTTTTTTGATCTCCCCCTGTCGAAGGTACTGATTTACCTACGTGGGATTAATTACGAGTGTGCTGAATTACCGCTTGAACACGAGCGTGGATGGACGGAAGCAAAGTCTACCAGGCGTTACATAGCATATTAAGTATCAGGTTTAACAGGTTTTTGTTTCAAAAATATAAGCGGACTTGAGTCTAGCTTATTCGACGGTTTGTTGTCCCAGTGGAGAAAGTAGGGAGCGTTCACTTAATTTGTAGTTAGATTTTCTTTTCGAATATTAAATATTTTCTATTTTGGTGAATATTGTGTTTGTATTGACAATATTTTGCGGCAAAATATCTTTTACATTTTTGTTTTTACATTGTCACCATTATTTATATTGACAACATTGTTTATACTAACAGAATATTCCTTGTAAATTGTGTCAATTTTGTATTAATTTACCAATCGCTACATTTCTACCATATGTATGCCTGTTTGCTTCAATATTTTTTCTATTTTGCTACAATTTTGCACGAATTTCCAAATTTTCACACTATTTTGCCTTAAAATTGTCCCTATTTTGACATAGCTTTGCCCTTATTCTTTAATGTTTAGCACCAATTTTTTGTGACAATTCAGTATGATGTTTATAACAATTTTAGCGAGGGGCTTCTCACTCATGAAATAACGTAAAATTCTGGTTCAGATCTTGTCATACTCTGTATCAACAAAACTACAATTATGTTAGATTCATCAGAGTCCGTCAAAGTCTGTCACTGAACGCTTGCGCAAATAGGTAAAACGCTCAACTTCGCATGATTTCGTAAAAGTCTGTCAAGCAATATTTAAATGAATCTAACGGAATCTTAAGTGTGAAGCCCCTCGAATTTTAGCACCAATCTTGTATCAATTTCATTCAAATTTTTACGTAAATTTTGTACCAACTTCGATTACAATTCTAACACTAATTTTTGTAACAATTTGGTACCAATTTTTGTAACAATTTAGTAAAAATGTTCACTCCAATTTTTGTAAAATTTTGGTAACCAATTTCATCAAAAAAATGTCAGTACTATTAGAAAAATTATCTTCAACCCACTGAGGCTATTTTCACCTCAATGTAAAATCTCAATATTATAATATTTTTTATATCCAAAGAAATATTGCCTATCGTGAAGAGGGTTAATATTGTGATAGGCACTGGGTTGTGTTGTATTTTATACCCATAGAAGAAAAGTGGAAGTTTTCCAGGTGTATAGGAATTTATAAGAAGGTTGAAACTAGTTGGTCGATTTATCCCTACCCCATTGCCCTTGCCTCGAGCCTTCTACTTGATTCGTTTTGCATTTCGCTCGCTTCGGTCCTCGCTTTCGTTTTTGCAGGAAGCATCAATATTTATATTGCATAATGCATTCGTAATTGCCGCATGCACACTCTATTTGTTCCGATCTTGTAATGCCATGAAAATGTATGAAGCGATAGCTATTATTAGGAGTTAGATGCAAAAATCCTTTCTTGCCAATGGAAAAAAGAAGAAGAGAGTTTGAAAATAATGGTGCGAGAGAGGGCAATAATAAAAAAAAGGAAAATAAAAATTAAAAAGAAATTTAAGTAGAAGAAAAAAGTCTATTAAGTATTCTAATTGGAGAAGTAACAAGTCTGGGTAACTAATATTACTTTTTCTCTACAAAAAAAAATTAGAAAAAATTTGTTCGAAAACTTTAGTTTTCCAACAAATTTTTTCGAATTTTTTTTGGAGAATGTTACCTATCTTTTTTGTGGCTTTTTCGTAGCTTTTTTTTGAAAGAACATTGCTAGAGTGTTGTAGTGCTTTGTTGGGAGTGATTGGAAGTGAAGGCACTTTGTTAATTCGTGCATAACGTGTGTATAGTATAGAAGCTGACCGATGAGAATGAAGGTGTCGAATGGATGTGTTGGGATTCGGAGAGACGATCTGAATTTATCGACAGACTAAGTGGACTTGTCTATGGAAGATGCTGTCGAAACAGGGGGCATTCAGCAATCCATATTGTACGGTGCAATGAAGAGGAGTTGGAAGTAAGGGAGGAAAGATGACCACTCACCCTGTAGCCAAGATGTACACGAGGGTTTTGTGTCGGGAGGGCTAAGGATGAACGAGAGGGTAGAGCTAGGTCGGAATAAGTTATCTCTGACTAGCAACCCTTCCTAAGTGGACGGTTCTCAATTTCAACTTCTCCATTCGCTGCGATCAAATAATAAAAATCTCCTAATTACCACTATGTATCCTATAATTTCCACTCTCTATCCTAATTACCACTGTATATCCTAATTACTACTTTGTACCCTAATTATACCACTTTGTATCCTATTTGCGTCTACACTCTGATAATTATCTGGTTCCGGTAGTGAAGAAATTTTGTTATGCTGAATAAATTTGTTGGTACCAATGAAAATTTTCTTGTTCCTGAATCTTTTGGTACCAATAAAATTCATTAGCATCATAATTAGACACCTTGGTGACTTTCAGAAATTCTTGTTTCCACTCTCGATGGAAGAAAGTGGATATGTAAGAAAGTTTCATTATGAGATTCCTTGGTTTTGTTGGACGTTTTAATGATGCGGAGAGTGTCTTTCTCTTTCTCTTTGCTTTTGGCGAGAAGGATCGGGTTGGGAACCCATCGTCCCAAGAGGGCTTGAGGAATAAGGTAGAAGGAGTGAGAGAGATTCGAGGGAGTAGTCGTTGTGTCCAGTGTCTCGGCGTGCGGCCGCCGGGGATGGTTGTGGCCAGTCACAAGAGTGGTTAAGGGGAACGAGGGGGGCCAAGTCCCGTCTACATGAGAGGAGAGAGGTTCAGACTTGAGAGATCAATAAACGACCCTCCAACCTGGACACTCTGCTCATCCCACCAAACCTCGATGAATCGCTCCTCCTATATCGTCACATTGTACCTACATTGACACGTCACCTCCTCTCTCTCTCTCGACTCTATATCGTTCGGGGAAAAAAAATTTATCATCACCCTTTTTAACCAGGTTTTTTTTCCCGTATCCCCGAGAATAAATTTTTATACCTAATAATAACTATGTCAATATGGACATTTTTTCTGACAAATGAATGTGCACTTTTTTATTTCCAATTTGCTTTTTTAACCTCTTTCGAAAATCTCCTTGACACCTAAAATTAATGTTTCAGCGTTAAAGAGAACCCCAGTTTTACGACTTTTACACTTTTTTATATATGTGTTTTAAAACCGTCCCTCGAATCGACCTTAAATCACTAGAACTTTTTTTTGTTTTTTATCAAAATATAGAAAAAGTAGTTTCTTGCCTTTTCAGAAAGATTGAAATCGTCAATCAAAGAATCATCAATCAAAGATAGGATGACTTGAAATCACTTACTACTCATCATTTGCTAAAAAATACTGTGTAACTATTTTAAAAAAAACATTCGAATGTTTAGGGAGAAAAAAGAGAAATAAATAAATTTTTGTTGGGGTTTCTTTTTTATTTTATTTGAAGAGAGTGGAAATTGAGAGGAGTATGGTACTGAATGGAGGAAGTAATGTCAAGCTGAGAGTTTGGGACTTTTACAGTCTCGGATCGAGAGAGGCTTGCGGATGCCGCGAGCAACTGGTGGTGGAAAAACACCCTCGTTCGTTCTCTCTGGTCACCCCCCCTGCCCCTCTCTCTCTAACACCCTCCAACGACCAACACAAACTCCCTCTTTCTCTCTATTTCACTCTATATCTATCTCTCTTATCCTCACTCCCTCTTTTTCCCTTCGACATAGTTTCTCGACTACGTGCGTTCAAAGCGATTTCGAGATATGTACTTCGGACTTTATGAACACATAAACGCCAAAAGCTATACACGTCAGAGCTGCACAAGAAGTGGAAGCTTAAATATTTCAACAACCTTATCTCCAAAGGGGGTATGTTATATCATTTCTACATTCTCGTTTATCACTCTCAAGTGCTCTTTCTTCTAAATTTAACTTTCCTATCGAGTCTCTCGCACAACACTGTTCTTGCAGTTTTTTTCTTCTTTAATATTAGCGGCTACTTTAATAATTTCTGGTTAACATTGTTCTGTAGGTTGACTATTTTAACTTTTCGGACTTTTGATAGATTGATGAAATCACGAATTAATTAACTGCTCTATTTTTGATGCAGTATTTGTTACGTACAGTTTAAGCAAGCATTTTCCTTTCCGGAAACGACGACTTCTCGAGGGTTAGTAACTGAAGAAAATTTTCTTTTCTGTTACTTTATATTTGACGAAAAATTGTTTTGTTTCGGGTAACTATTCGGGTTAGAAATCAATTTCTTTTGCATTATTTGTTACGTACAGTTTAAGCAAGCCTTTTTCTTTGGGGAGACGATGACTTCTTGACGGTTACTAACTGAAAATGAAAGATTAGGTCCAATAGTAAAGTAGAAAATGCAAATTCAACCACTAAACTAGTGATATCTGTTAGGAACAGCTGTGATCAACAAACTAATACGCTTCCCTCTCCTTCTTAGAGAAAAATTATTTATTTCTTTTTCATAAGTCACTAATTTCTTGCTTCGAAGTTACAAATTTCTGTGTTTGAAATTGCACACCCGATGATGAATCGTATTTTTCTAATGGCTGAAATTTTTACTCTATTTAATTTTATTTTGGTAGAAGAGTAGAGAGTGATAATTAAAAATTGTAATCCGTTTGAATGAAATCAATAGAGTGGGAGAGAAAAACAATAGATTTGCTTTTTCTTTTGAGAGGAGAAAAGCCTGACTATAGGAGGCACCTAATTCCGAACCGTTCATTAGACCTCGCAATATTCACAGCCTAATCCCTTAGATCAGTGGGCGAGCACCTAAACCCTCATTAAGATTCGAATAATTCAGGTTAACAGCGAGTGGGGTAATCTCAATTTGCATTTTGCTGTTTGCATCGAATGTTCCCGCTGTGCAAGAATAAACATTTTGAAGCTGGACAAAGTCCATCTCATCTAGTCTCTCATCCCTCTCTATCACTTTCTCTCTCTCTCTCTCCCTCTTCACCCTTCTTCTCCTTATCAGAGGCAATCTTCCATTGACCCTTCGAAGGACCTCTTTATCGTCGTTATTGTCAGCTGTCGTCACTCCCCTAAACTCACACGCTTGACTTCTATATCTTTCGGTCCTTCTCATTATCTCTCGAAGGAAAAGCAACTTTAATTCAGTAGTGAAATAATTTTTTAATGTTTTTCTAAAAAAATGTGGATTTAATTTTACTTATTTATAAAATTTGCCTGTTTGTGCTTTGCAACTTTTACTATTTTCAGAGTAAGTATTAGTACGTTATGATAAAAATATGGGTTATCAAAAAATACTAATAATAAATTTTTTAAGTTATAGAAATTTTTATATTTTCTACAAATATGTAGGACGTGTAATTATGTGTTAAAATTTCACGAACAAAATGCCAATATCAAAAGTGAATGGAAAATGTAATTTTTTCGCTGTTTTTTATTAATCTACTTTTTTTGAACACGTAATTGAAACTCGATCACTTAGTTCTATTACTCGTTGTTTTTACATAACAAATAATGTTTTAAGCTGGCTTTTATCATTTCGTCCCTTCATTCCCCTCCCCCCACCCCGCAAGCATCAAATTCTCCATTATGCGAAATGTAAAAGTCGGTAGTGTTATTACGTTGATCAACTCGATGCGTCCTTTGCCGAATTGGAATGGCCATTGATGCGTTTCACGTTACGTTTTGTAAATCATCCCCTCGTCCCGCGCCTCGCACATTCGGGCATTGATTCACAATGATCGTGCGAAGAGCTTTGAAAAAACATCCGAAATTCGTTACCGACGAAACTTCCACCCACTCTTTTTCTCCCTCACTCACTCTCTATTTGTAGATACGACGTGCTGCAAAAATGCAGACGGATGAATCGTTTTCGACTGATCGACAGTGCGGAAGCCCTCTATACAGAATCCCAATAGTTTCGACTCAACGAAACTTCGTTTCAGAGTCATTTCCTGGTTTTATTGACATTTCTTACAAATAAACATGGTTTTGAAAAAGAAAGAGTTTTGTACTTTTTTCTAATGTTGTATAATCGTACTGAGGGGATCTTTTACCGTTGGCAACATTTCGTCAAAGTGGATTAGAATCCAGAATTGATTAATAAATTTTAAAGGGATTTGTTACGTCCAGTTTAAGCAAGAATTTTCCTTTGGGGGGACGACGACTTGTGCTAAATTAGCAAAATTTATTGTGAAAAGAACAAAACTTTTTCTATTTCCGTTTCAAAAAAAGAGTATTTAAATTTGTCAATAAATAGCAAGAGTGGTATTTAATATTAACACCCAAGACAATTTTACATCGGTTAGATGGGAAACTGATTGATCAATCTTTAATTTATCAACAGTGTTGGAGAAAGGAGTTTCTTGGAATTGGCTGGTCCCTTCTGGTCTCGAGACTGACCAGTCGTCTTGGAGTTTACGTCGGGGTAATTGTAGTAGTGAGGCACCAATATCTCTATATGTATAATGGACATTGGTGGTGGTAGATGGGCAAATACAAGCTATGCATAACAATCGATCTTGCAGGAAACTGTGAGGGTGGTTGGTCAGCGAATGGATAAAGGAGGGTGCCCGAAGGTGTTCAGGGTTGGGGAAGTAACACGATGTTGAGGGGGGTGGAGAAAGGAGGTCGTCTACCAGCACAAGACGAGCATCCCCCAAGTCTGAGATAGCCACTAGCCAACACCCCATCTGCGGTTCGTTCGTCTTTCTCCATTCTCTTTCTTCAATCCCATAAAAATTACCATTTTCCAGCAATAATGTTTCCTTTGACCTTCGCTTATAGACAGGAACATTGATAAAATTAAAAATTCCCTTTCTCTCTGAAAGTCTAAATACTTTTATATTCAAGTATTTCTGCACACAATTTTCTTTTTCTTTCTTTCAATTTCTTTCTATTTCCATTTCATAAAAATGGAATCGAAATTCTTTTATTTAGACTCCATAGACATGGAATCGAAATAGAAGAAATATAAACGAGTGAATAAAAGTGTAGATATTTTTTTTATATTCTGATTAGAAGACTTTTATTTTGGTTGAAATTTAATTTATTTTTGTGTATAGAAAAAAAATCGTCTTTCTAACTTACAACTTTTGATAAAGAGAAGTTTGGAGAGAGTGAGTGAGAAGGGAACAGATTTCGCGAGGCACGTTTATAGCAAAGCCGGGAGACGAGCGAAGCCATCGGTCAACCAGCATTACGGCATTTGCATGTTATTTACTCTCCAGCTACCGAGTACATTTGTTTGGATTATCCTTGAAATAAACCAGCGTGCCCGCGTCCACTGGCCCTCTCAATGTTGAACCGTGTTACTGGCCGTTGTTGTCGTACTGAGCGACTCACAGGAAAGCAGACAAATGGCTCCAGTTTGTCCACTTTATACTCTTCTACATCACTCGAAGAATGTTTCCGCCTTCTCTCTCTGGAATTTCTCCCTTTTCCCTCTTGTTTAGAGAAAAAGGAATAGCCAATTTTGTCGTTCCGAAATTACCGATTTCTTCATTCGTGGTTAGTGGTTTTTTTTGCGAAATTGGACGGATTCTATGATGAATCGTATTCTTCGGATGAAATTCCTTCTTTTTAGCAAATTCGGATTTTTTACCTATTCGGATTAGAAATCAATTTCAATTGCATTATTTGTTACGTACAGTTTAGGGAAGCCTTTTTCTTTGCGGAGACGACGACTTCTTGAGGGTTACTTACTCTAAATGGAAGGTTAGGTTCAATGGTAAAGTAGAAGATGCTAATTTTACCGCTAGACTAGTGACATCTGTTAGGAACAGCAGTAGTCAAGCAACTAATACGAATTCCTCTTCTTCAGAAATCAGTAATTCCTTCTTCCGAAGTTACTAATTTCTTGCCTCGAGGTTACAATTTCTTTTTCTGGAATTGTACACCTAATGATGAATCGTATTTTTCTGGTGACAGTTTCGTGATCCTTCGGGTGTCTTTACAGATTAGCAAGCCTAACAGGTTAATTTATTTTGCAATATTTGTTACGTACAGTTTAAGCAAGATTTTTTCTTTGGGGGAAACAATGACTTCTCGAGGGTTAGTAAATTTTCTTTTCTGTTATTTTAGATTTGCCGAACAATTGTCCTGGTTCGGGTACTTATTCGGATTAGAAATCTAAATAGATTAATTTCTTTTCCATTATTTGTTACGTACAGTTTAAGCAAGCCTTTTTCTTTGGGAGGACGATGACTTTTCGAGGGTTAGTAACTAAAGAAACTTTTCTTTTCTGTTACTTTAGATTAGCTGAACAATTGTTTTGTTTCGGGTACCTATTCGGATTAGAAATCAATTTCTTTTGCATCATTTGTTACGTACAGTTTAAGCAAGCCTTTTTTTTAAGACGATGACTTCTTGAGGGTTAGTAACTAACAAAAATTTTCCTTTCTTTTACTTTCGATTTGCCGAACGACCGTTCGGCAAATCTAAAGTAAAAGAAAGGAAAATTAAAAAAAATCCTACGGACAAGTTTTGCAGAGTACAAACGCAGGTATAACGCATTGAACATCGACGGGACAAAAGGGTTATATAGGGAAGAAAGATGTGCGGCTCCACGCGATATTCGTAAATTTATGGCAATTCCGTCAATTAAGTCGAGTGAAGCAGAGTCATAACATAAATATGTAAACGGCAACATACGTCTCCGTGAGCACCATATAAAGCCCCGCTTGTCCATCAATGTCTCCGCGAAAGAGAGCCAACATCCTCGTAAAATGCATACTACTCGGTAAAATGGCAATGGAGAGTCCCTCTCTGCCCTCTCTTCCCCATACGCTTATCATACCACGTACCGCATAATACTGCATGTTTCAAACTCGATATTTTCTATGAAAAACCTTTTGAGAAATCAGTGACTTAAATCTCTCCTATACAAAATCGTATTTATAATGAACCAATATAACGAATGTCCTAGAAATCAAATTCAATTACGTATTCTTTATGTACTCGGAAATTATTCTCGAAAGAGATATTTTATTGCTGATTGAAACAACCATTTTTAAAACACATTTTTTTTGTTCTTTTTTGTTTCTTATTTTTTTAAAATAAATATTTCAAATTATTTACTCTCTTAAAATAATTTTATTTTCGAAAGTTACAAAGGAATTCTTAAAGAGTTAAAAGATAGAGTGAGAGTGAGAGAGAGAAAGGGAAACCCTTTTTGCTGTAGCCGAACAAAATGAATGTTTAGCATCTACATTATTTGTTTAGTTTCATTTCATTATCTTCGGAGGCGACGATTTTATGCAAATAGACTTTGAGCAGACAAAGTTTTCCTGTACCTAACCCCTTTTGCGCACATCTTTGTCCCCATCGCCTCACTCTCTGGAGCCAAAAAGGTGGGGAGGGTTGACTTTAACTCCGCGGCCCTCACTTCATCAGTGACAAAGTAAATTTAGGACCTCTGAATGTCGTCCTTTCTGTCCTTTTTACACTCTCATTACGATTATATTGCGACTTTTCTTCTTCAGTTCTCCGCGCCGCTCACCCCTTTTGGTTTTGATATTATCCTAACTCTAACTCTATCCTATTCTTACTCTCACTCTTAATTTCGCGTGTATCCTTCGAGGGAAGGATTCAAGAATCCTTCCCCCTCGATATATTCATAATTCATTAGGCTCTTCCTTCAGTTCTCATTAATCCTTTGATTAACTGCATTTCGTTATTTAAATCAGTCCTCTTTTATTCTATATAACATACTTCGTTATTCATCATGACATTGAAAAATGTATTCACTAATGTAAAAGGGAAATTTTTTTTTAATATTATATACTTTATAAAAATTGCCTGAGAGTAATTATTTAACCCCTTCACAGTCGAGTGAAAATAAAGTTTTTGTGCCATAAGTGTTCAAAAAAAATTTTTTTTTAAAATCATGATATTGTCATATTTTATGTTTTTGAGGTCACTGATTCAAAATCCGTGGTCGAAAAGTCAAAATTCAAAATGGCGGCTTCAAAATATCGAGCAAAAAAATTGAAAAGTTAACGAATTCGTTAATTTAAAAATTTTTTTTTGTCGCCTTTTTAAAGTTGCAATTTTAAATTTTGAATTTTTGACCACGGATTTGAAATCAGCGACCTCGAAAACCCCCGAGTAGGCATTTTAAGGCATTTTAAAAAAAATTCGTAAACTTAAAAATTTTTTTGGGCGCCATTTTGAAGCCGCCATTGTGAATTTTGAATTTTCGACAACGGATTTGGATTCAGCGACCCCGAAAACCCCCGAGTAAGGATTTTTAGCCAGATTCGTTAACATTTAAATGTCTTTTTTTCCGATGGCCCTATAGAGCCCATGGACATACAGGGCACGACATTTTTATGGCTCTATAGAGCCCACTGACAGTGAAGGGGTTAAAATGATTAGTTGCTTTTTATTTGGTTCAATTGTGATGAATTTATTCAGAAGTAATTATTATTCTGTGGTAGTTAATAATTTCCATTTCTAATTCAGGGAAAATTAATTTAAACTCGAGTGTAATTTATAATTTTAGCTAATCGTAAAGGCTATCGAAACAATTTTTTTTATAATTGTTTTTAACAACTAGTTCATTGTTAATTGACTTGGGATCGATTTGAGTCATTAACGAATTTCAAGGTTGCTGATAGAAATGAACTATTACAAAAGGGTAATTTATTTTTGAAATAAAATTTGGTATATAGTAACTTAAAAGTTTGTCCATATATATATATTTAGTACAAGTACTAAATACTAAATATAAGTTTGCCATAGTTAATCAGGGAATACAAATATTAAATGAAAATTCATGTTTAACTGAGATTTGATAATGTGAGTGAATTCTATTCAGTCGAATACAATGTGGCGTGTGTGTGAGTGGGTGTTTGTGTGAATTTGTGTACAAATGTGCACTTAAGTGTGCATACAGTCAACACCATTATGACCCCTCTTGCTGCTGATATGTACCTTTCGTACACACGTGCACGGAAATGTCTAGGTCTTTCGTATGAATGCATGCACGTGTCGATAATGAGGCATATTCATAAGCATAGATTAAGAAGCGAGATTGTTTTAGAGAACAGTACCCCTCTCTTTTCCCCCTCATTATCAAATTTTTTTTTACATTTCTTTTTTGTTTTCGCAAAGGCAATATTTAATTTTCAAAAAAAAATTTGGTTTGATTGAGAGATAAGATCGTTTCTTAATAAGATTTATTTCATTGTTAATCATTGTTTCTATTTTACAAATTTGTTTCCTACAAATTTTCTTTAAAATAATTTATTTATTTTTACAACAATTAATTTTTATAAACTTTGTAAACTTTTATATATTTTTTATTATTATTTGAATATTAATTAGTTTTACGTCCAATCCAATAATAAATAAACCCCGTCCAAAAATGATCAAAAAATAATGTTAAAAATTTATTATTATTATTATTATTATTTATAAAAAAGCGAGATAAAAATTTAATTATTCAATTTAGTTTATTATTATTTTTTTAACCAAAAAAAATGTTTCGAGTAAAGAAAAGAAAGGAAATCCCATCGAATAAAGAGACAAAAAGTATCGAAAATATTTTGACATTCATCAGAAGAAATATTTGTCACACTTTATTTAACGTGAAGGGGGAAAAAATGATTGCTTTTAAATTCAACGAATAAAGAGAACAAAGGACAAATGTTCATTTATAGACAAAGTGTGGTAAATGTTTATATCCTTTTTCTTTCATTCTTTTCTTTCCTTCCTTTTTTATTTTCTGTTTGAAACCAGATTCTCGTACAAATACCGACAGAAAATCTGTTTCTGCATCTCTTTTCAGGTAAATTATAGCGATTCCTCATAGATGTAGAGTACTCGTCGCGTTACCGGATGCCAGTTGAAAAAAAAGGGTGCGATAATAAAGAAAGAGGGGTGGCAAAAAAAAAGAAAGAGAGAGAGAGAGAGAGAGAAAAAAAAGAGAAACTGTCGTAACGCGCGAGAACTTTTATTATCCGGCTTTAATTTAAGCGGCGTTAGTCGCTCCGTCACGGGGGACTCCAGGTGTGAATTAAACACGCAGCGCTGGCGGTATCCTCTTCTGGTAACAATGCGCGGCATAATTAAATGTGTGTTCTAACAAACGCAGTGGTTGAATATAACGCGCGCTTTATGTACCGTAGGTAACATCGAAAGAAATGGAGCTCGCACTTTTCGTTCTTAAATTTATCTCTTCTTTGCATATTAAAAAACTCTTATAACACTCTCTCCCATCTCCGAATAAATTCAGTGAAAATAGGTGTTTTTCATTCCCTAATTCTTGGGGCGATAGCTACTTCAAAATTCTATAAAAGAAAAATTACTCTTTAAAAAATTTCACCAGTTGTTCTACTGTATTTTCTTTTTGGTTTCTTTGTTCTTTTTTGGTTTTTTTGTTTTTGTTTCTTCTTAGTTTGTTGTTTTCGTTTCTTGTGCTTTTGGCTTTTTCTGTTTGTGAAAAGGATTTTTCTTAACAAAGTAACAAATGTTTCACCCTTTTTAAAATTTTTGTACTCAATATAGGCTGAATTTAGTGGTCATTCTATTGATTTTATAATTATTACCGGAAACTATAATTAATCATACACATAAAATAATATTCTTCATAAAATATATGTTTAATTAATGACTATTATAATTAATAAGTACAGTGTCCGTCATAATTATAAAATCAATGAGACAGTCACGATATGTTAGTTGTAAATAGAAATGTGTAATATCTAATTATACAATGTGTATAATTACGAAACCTTTTGTTACCTAAAAAAATAAGAATTAATATCTTTACTGAATTTCAATTGTTTAGAACTAATATTAAACACAAGTGAAGAAAGAAACTGTTTTTTTAACAAAGTTTTACTCAACTCAAGATTTTACTTATATTTACTCCAATTTTCTTATTTGAAAACAGTATTAAATTTAATTGTCCCAAAAATGACAGAGTAAATTTTTTACAAGTTGCATATGTAATTTTCCATATTTTTGCTTTGCAAATTTTATTATTTTCAGACAAGTAAATTTTAACTTTATTTCGTATATGGTAAAATTAATTCGATTTTAAAACAAAAATTTAATAGAACTTATTATTTGTTTACATTTTTAATTATTTTTTTTATAACAATCATAATATAAAGTATTTTCTTTTCTCTTTGTTTCAGGTGAGTGAAACAACATATTTCCTGTCGAGTTTATTTCGTAAGTAAATAAATATTGAAACATATATATAATTATTAACCATACAAAAATTTAATTGTCAAGGAAAGAATTTAAAAGAAAGAATATAAAACATGAAGACTCGGAGTGATCGATTTCCTCATGTTTTATAATAAATTCACTATGTCAGAGTGATAAAATCATTATTTTATATCATGAGAATATTGTAGCTCTATAAATTTAAATTTTCAAAGATTTTAACCCTTTTCAAAATTTAATTATTTCTAAAAATTCATACAATAACTCTTCTAATATTCAATTATTATCTAAAATTTTACCTAAAATTCATTTTTTAATAAATTTTTATAAGAAAATTTATCGAGAATTTAATTATTTACATACAAAAATAAATAATTTATTTAATAATTGAATATTTGCAAAAATTTGAATTTTTATGAAGAATTGAATCAAAAATTTTAATAGAAATTGAATTGTTTCTGTAAATTTAAAAAATAAATTTTAAGAATAAATGCAAATTTTCTATCATTATATTTAAAATTGTATAAAAAATAATTGAATTTCTGCGATATAAGTTTTGTTATTTATGAAAATAATTTAATTCTTGCAACGAATTTTATTAAAAAATTTTTTAAAGAATTGAATTCCTGTAAAGAATTTCATTTGTAAAGATAATTAAATTCCGAAAAGAAAAATATTATTATTCATGAAAATAATTAATTTCTTGTGAAGAATTTTATTCAAATTTTTTAAAATAATTAAATTTCTCGGAATTTAAAAAAATTTTGTTTAAAAATAATTAAATTCCATCGAGAAATTTCATTAAAAAATTGAAAATAATTGAAATCTGACAAAGAATTAAAAATATTCGTTTTCAAATAATTAAATTCCTGTGAAAATGTTTATTTTTGAAAAGAATTGAATTCTTGGGAAGAATTTTATTAAAATTTCTTAAATAATTGAATTGCTTTGAAGAATTTTATTTTTTACGAAAATAATTGAATTCTTTCGAAGATTCTTGCAAACATTTTTGACAATAATTGTCAAATTAATTAATTAATTAATTTGGGAGCGTTCACAAATTACGTAACATTATAAAGGGGAGGGGGGGTCTAGCTATTTGTTATGTACAGCAGAAAAAATGGCGCTAATGTATGTTACAGTGTATTACATGGGGAGGGGGGGGGTCAAAATTTTCAAAAATTAGCGTTACGTAATTTGTGAACGCTCCCTTTCTAAAGAAGAATTTCATTCAAATTTTTTTTAAGTAATTGAATTCCCATAAAAAATGTATTATTTGTGAAAATAATTTAATTCTCAAGAAGAATTGTATTGAAAATAATTGAATTGTATAGGGAAATTTTATTAAAATTGCAAGTTTATTAACTAAATCTTGTAAAGAATTTTGTCAAAAATTTTTTTTAATAATAGAATTTTTAAAAGAATTTTATTTTAATTTTTGTAAATAATTGAATTTCTCAAAACTGTTTTAAATTTTTTTCAATTCTCTGAATATATTTGAAGTCTTTGGAGAAACTTCATTAAAAAATTAAAAATTATTGAATTGGTGCGAAGAAATATATAAAAAATTGGTATGTATTTAAATTCCTGTGAAATTTTTGTTAAAATTTTGTTTAAATAGTAGAATTCTTTTGTAAAATTTTATTAAAATAGTAGATATTAAAAATAATTAAAATGAGGAATATTTTTGAACTTTTTCGAAGAATTTTATTAAACAAAAGAAACCAAAATTTAGAATGTTTATATAAATTAGAAAAATTTAATTTTTTCTAGTACTTTTAATAAAAATCCCTGACTTCCCTGAACAATTCTAATTCCCCTGACTCTTCCCTGAATTCCCTTACTTTCCTGATTTGTGGCAACCCTGTATTTTAATATTTTACTATTTTACTTTTTATTATTTTACTTTTTGTTATTTACCATTTTACTATTTACTATTTTACATTTTGATATTTAATATTTACTATTTTACTATTTACTATTTTCATATCTTTACTATTTAGTACGTCGAATACAAATGACCCAGTTCGAAAACTGCAGTTTAGTTTCAATAACAGAAATATTTTTGCCAAATGAATAAAAAAAGTTACGAAAAAAAAAATCAAAAAGTTTCCCTGCCTAAACATTTACTGTGACATTAATCGACATAATATTTATATAAAGATTACGCGACATTGTTAACCAAGTACATATAATGATAGAGAGTTCGTTTATAGTAAAGTGCATATAAGCCACGTGCAAAACTTTCAGTGAAGTGTCTACAGAGCACATTGACGTGGGCTGAGAATTATGCTACGGTTAAGGGAAATCCGTAGGTCGTAGCCTCGAGATGAGAGCAAGAGAGAGAGAGAGAGAGAGGCTAAGAGAGAGACTGAGAGAGAGGGAGATGTTCAAAGGAGGGCTGCAGAGCATCCTGGTTATACTGGCTCTGGAAACTGCTGATTCGAAATTAACGAAAATTAATTGGCGACCGTCGCGACATTAATTCCCGAGATTAATTCCCCGATGTGCTAATTGATATCGGCGACACCCGAAAGCCCACCCCACCCCCCACCCTCCCCACACGCTTCGTTATTTCCGAACAAAATTCTCACACTTTTGCAATTGACGTATTTTTCAAACCCATCGTTGATGAAAAAGCTGGCCTTCCATGTTGTTTGTAAACGAAGCCAATAACGCTCTGCTACTGGTATACTAAAGACAGGCGTGAAAATTTCCACGCGGATTTTTCAACAGTCGAAAAATGTAATTATTCGTGAGCATTTAATTACATTGTCGACTTGTTTATTATGAAAAGCCCCTTTGTGATACGGACAATGGGGTTCTATTATAAAAATAAAATTATGTATATTATGTAACAATTGCATTTTTATAAAAATGTTTATCTCAAAAAAAAATTGTCATATACCTTTTTGTTATTTTTGTTAATTTTCTAAATTAGAAAGTAGTTGTATTTTTCTCGTTGTTGGCTTTTTTATTTAATTTTTTCCATTGGCATTTTACTTGTCAGATTTATTTTGTTTATTTCACATTTTATTAAACTGCTTTTGTTGCTGATGCAATAATGTATCGAGAAACACGTGTAAGTGGCGAATTTTATAGTTTGGAATAAATGTTCGAAGCATTGAAGACTGAGAGAGAGAGAAAGTGAAGAGAGAGAAAAGAGTCATAGAAAGAGACAAAGTAAAATACAAAGAAAGACGGAAAATGAATGAGAGAGTGAGAGAAAAAGGAGGGACGCAATTCTTGAGGAGATATAGACGACGGCAAAAAGCACATTTCCGGGAAACCACGAAATGGCCTGACAATTAAAGTTTTAAGCTTAACACTGGCCATTTTACGTCGGCGCAAGACAGCGCATAAAACTCGTAAAAACCTAACATAATTAAACATAAAAATATTCCCAGCCCACTTGGAACGTGTGCGGTTCCCTCTTTTCTCTCTTGGCACTTTTGCAGCTAATATTGCCCACGACTAAAAGTGACGAAGTGAATAAAAAAGTCATTTTTATTACAATAAGCTTTAATTAACGAAAACGACGCAATGACTGCGTGCTCAGTCAATTTTCTCTCGCCTGTAATTTACGACAAGAAATGGAATTGTCACATTTTTCCCTATCTTCATCTCACTCAGTGTCATTAAAATCAGGTTTTTTTGATTTTTTTATCGCTTTTTCTCAACGAAAAACAGGAAGAAAGTAATTTATTATTATGCATATTTTTTTCATTTACATATTATGTGAAAAAATATGAATTTAGTAAAATTCGAGCAAGCTTGGAAAATACGACAAGGCTTCTATTTGAATATTGTATTTATTTACCAATAATAGAGTTTTGATTTTTGAAATTTGGCGCCAAAAATGCTCCGCCTTGGTGGCGCTGTAATCGGGGATTCCCACCTTTTTTCCCTGCTCACTGTAACGTCAGGAAAACCTCGAATTAATTTTATTATTATTCTATCATTCCTTCTGTTTCTATTAATATTATTTTTATTATTATTTTCATTATTATTTTCATTACTATTTAATATTTAATATTTTATTTATTGACAGAAAAAGGCATCAGTATTATTATACTATTTATTAAAATTTTATTACGATGAAAAATGGAAAAAATCTCAAAAGATCGTTAAAATTGTAATATTCAAATAGAAAATTCTCGGTTCTAAAGTGTCAACTTTAGTCCCGCTGCGTTTGGGGAATCACAGTTTATAGTGCCACCATGGTAAAACAATTTTGGCGGCAAAATTTAAAAATCTGAAAATTTATTGCTAGCGACAAAATAAAAGAAAATAAAAGTAACTTCTTATTTTATAAAATGAAATTATTAACTTAATTGAAATTAACTGAAATAAGTTTTATCAAAATTTTTGTTTTATAATTGAATTCTTTTGGGAAATTTTATTAAAATAGTAGAATATTGAAAATCGTTGAATTAAGAAAAATTTTTGAAAATAAATGAAATTTTGCAATGAATTTTATTCAAATTTTTGAAAATAATTGAATTTTATTACATTTGAAAATAATTGAATTCTTGTGATGAATTGTATTGAAATTAAATGAATATTTATGAAAATAATTGAATTTTGCAATGAATTGTATTAAAATTCATAAAAATAATTGAATTTTGTTCAAGAATTTTGCTATACATTTATAAAGATAATTTAAATGTTAACGACAATTTCTTTTCTAACTTTTTGAAAATAATTGAAATCTTGTGATTAATATTGTTATTTATAAAAATATTGAATTTTGTAATAAATTTTATAAAAATTCTTGAATATAATTGAATTTCGGCGAAGAATTTTGCTATTTATATAAATAATTGAAATGTTGACGAGATATTTTAAAAAAAATTTTTTAAATAATTGAATTTCTGCGAAGAATTTTATTAATTTTGAAAATAATTGAATTCTTGTGATGAATATTGTCATTTATGAAAAATATTGAATTTTGTAATTAATTTTATAAAAATTCCTGAATATAATTGAATTTCGGCGAAAAATTTTGCTATTTATATAGATAATTGAAATGTTGACGAGAATTTAAAAAAAAATTGAAAATAATTGAATTTCGGAGAAAAATTTTATTGAGTTTAGAAATAATTGAATTCTTGTGATGAATATTGTTATTTATAAAAATAATTCAATTTTGCAATTAATTTTATAAAAATTCCTAAATATAATTGAATTTCGGTAAAGAATTTTGCTATTTATAAAGATAATTGAAATGTGGAAGAGAATTTTTTTTTAAATTTTGGAAAATAATTTAATTTTTGCGAAGAATTTTGATAATATTAAGTTAGTTGAATTCATTCAAAGAATTACGTTAAACAATCGTTAAAATTGTTATTCTTGAAAAGAAAATTCTCGGTTTTAAAGTGTCCATTTTAGTCCCGCTGCCGTCGGGGAATCACCGTTTTCAGTGCCACCAAGGTGGAACAATTTTGGCGGCAAATTTGAAAAATTGAAAATCTATTATTACTAGCGATATAATAAAAAAATATATAAAACTAATTTCTTACATTATAAAATAAAATTATTAACTTAATTGAAGTTGACTGAAATAAATTATTTTTAAATTTATTTTATTTTAATATTTACTTCTTTCGTAGTGACAATAAAAAAATAAGAAACTAACTGCTTTGATTTAATTACATACTATATTTAAAGTCATTATTTAGACCCACAAGTTATTTAAAATAAGTATTAAAACATTTATTACAATCCTTTCATTTATTGTATTCATTTATTAATTCAATCAATAATCAATTTTTTAAATTTGGCGCCAAAATTTTTCAAATCTTTATGACGCTGTAAACGGTGATTCCCCTATTTTCCTCCACCATAGTATAACTAAAATGGACACTTTAAAACCTAGAATTATTATTGTCAATACTAATAATAATTTTATTTAATGAACTAAATTTTTTTTCTCGGTTCATTTATTTTAAACTTATTTCCTGTTAAAAATAATAATTTCTTGAATATAAATAATAAAACTTTCGAATTAATATTGATTCTGCATTTTTTGATTAATATTTTAATAAATATATGATATTGATTAATATTATGCTAAGTGCAAATAAATTTATAATCAAAATTTAAATTTGTAAACGGAAATATATTTGCAATCGACAATAATATATTCATAATCGAAACTTAAATATTCGCTTGTAATTGGAAATAAATTTTTGCGATTGAAAATAAATATATCTCGCTACAAAGAATTGAAATAAAAAAAAGAAGAATAGTTATACAAATTGTGTCAAAGCACTACACATCTGTAATGTTGAAGATAAGTCGATGAAATATTCGAGACCTTTATAAAAGTACATTCAACAAGGATTTTCTGTATTTTTTATGATTTCTCAAATAGTCGCAGAAATTGCTTTAGCGATTCTGCATCTGGGTTATTGCCCATAAATAGGCTGTTTCAATCGAGCACTCGATCATTAATTTTACAGGACCTAGCAACCAAATTGGATAGTATATAAAGATGAACTCAATCCTAAAAGACAATAAATATAATCTAATGTGACAATGTTATTTT
The DNA here is from genome assembly GCF_015476425.1 of Leptopilina heterotoma. Classification (NCBI taxonomy): domain Eukaryota; kingdom Metazoa; phylum Arthropoda; class Insecta; order Hymenoptera; family Figitidae; genus Leptopilina; species Leptopilina heterotoma. The sequence continues at coordinate 495,307 of NW_025111200.1, forward strand.
TACGAATACATTAAATAATTCATTAAATCATTTTTTTTTTCGCTCAATTCAATATTTTATTTATGGAAAATTAAATTAACGCCTACCGGGAAAAAATTTAAGAAAACTGAAAAATAAGCTTGGGGCTAACTTTTAACTTCTGATAGTACATTTTTTTTTTGGAACGAACAAAAAAATTGAAATTTTTTTCAAAAATCTAAAAAGTTGGATTCTTTTTGGTATTTTTTCGCTACTATCCGGTTTTTGCACTAGAAAAAACTTGAGAGATAATTAAAAAGGGAAAATCACGATCAGTGTAATGATTATTATTATTATATGGGCTAAAATGAATCGAGACATGAGAGAAGTTTATCAGCAGGTAAACGTATGCTCGTCGCTTTTGAAGTAATAAATTGCCGGCGCCGGTCGATGCTTTGCGTCAGGTTATTCGCGAAAGTTGGAATTTATGCTCGGTTGTTTATGATCGCCAAGTGATAAGGGATCCGCGCCACATGACAAATGATCCCGTAATGAAAAGTGAAAGATACTGTACAGAGAGAACGCGGCCGCATAAATTTCAATGATTTAATGCGTCACACGCGCCGCTGCTTTACTATGGACTAGGCTTTGTCACAAAACGAGAATCGATAAAACCTTACCATCGATCTTCAACTCAATCAATTGACAATTTTTTTCTTTCTCAAAAAAGAATTTTTCCTTAAAAAAAAAGAAAATTTCTTTCAAAAACAAACTTTTTTAAAAAAGAAATTTTCTTCGAAAAAAAGAATTTCTTAAAAAAGTAATTTGTTTCCAAACAAGTAATTTTTTTGGAGAGAAAAAAAATTATCTTTTGAAAAAATTGCATCGACCGCGATTCGAACCCAAGTCAAAATTAAACTTTGTGCCTTAGACCTCACGACCAAAAAATTCATTTATTATTAGTTGGAATTTCGCAAAAAAATATTTGCCTATAAATACTATTTGCAAGTCATTTCTTTTGACAGAAAAAAAAAATTGTATCGACCGGGATTCGAACCCTAACCAAAATTGAACTCGGTGCCTTAGGCCTCACGACCAACTAATTCATTTATCATTAGTTAAAATTCTTTAAAAAAAAATATTTGACAATTAATGCTATTTGCGCTTACGAATGAAAAGTATTTTCCACTTTATAGATAATAAAGAATGAAGATTCATTTGTGAAGGAAATTTCGATGAATAATAAAAAAAAGTTGATACCAAGAAATAAAAGAATGAAATATTTTTAAATTTATGGAAAAAAAAATTTGACCGATATTTTAATATTTCTTTAAAGTAATTAAATATTATGTATATCGATTAACTAATTAACTGCTTCCTTTTTAGTTCGTGTATTTGAATTGGATAGTAAAAATAAAAAAGGCAATTTTTATAATTCAATGGTTAATTATATACGTACAATATTTTATATATAAACGCAAAATTTAAATATGTTCTCATTCCTTTATAACTTAATAAAAGTTCAATTATCTTTTTAGTGATGTGTAATTAACATGAATCATATGTTTAAATTTTAAAAACTTCTCTCCACCTAAATGTGCCACTTTATTTTATCATTTTTCTGATATTATGTATATTTTTAATATTTAATTCCACAATTCTTGAACTGTCATAATTATTCTCTTTGGTTGAGAAGTTTCGTATTTTCGTATTTTTAATTTTTATATTTTCATTTTATGACTTTTATTTATAAAAAAAATAGTACCCTTTAATGGTTTTATTCCACGAGCTATTCTTTTGCAAATAAGAAAATAAGTAAAAAAAAATAATAAAAATTAGAAAATTAAAATAAAAAAGAATAAGAAAAATATAAAAATATTATTATTGGATAGATTTATGAGGATAGAAATAAAAAATGAAAATAATGAAACTTTATTTAATCGTGTATTATTATAAAACATAATTTCGTGTTGTAATGTAGAAAAGGGATATTTAGTGTTATAAATGAAAGGGGGTGACGATTGGCCGGCAGGATATCACGGAAATTATCGTGAAATTTCATCGATCGACTATATAGTGGAGAATAACAGTTGGAAATGCTGGCTAGGCTTTGGGTAGGTTAGGTAGGGTGCTTAGGTGTTACAATGATTATCTGAGAGGGACAGCAAAAGGTAATTATGCCCGATAGAATCAGCGAGTGAGAATGAGACAGACATATACTTTACGTCGACGAATAAACAGAGATGAAGATAGTGTGTCGACCCGACATATCCGACAAGGACACACAATCCTCGTAATTACCTTGAAGTGAGCTGCCTTCGACTTCCAAAGCCGTCGAAACTTTGTAATAAATAGTGTGTTTCTCTGCAATTGGATTTTCCCCAAAAGCTTACAAAACTGACACTCCTAATTATTGAATCAACACTTTTTTAAAATTTTTTTTCCCTGTTATTTTGCTTTTTCTTTTATTTTGTATTTTTTTCTGTTATTTGGCATTTTTTTCTGTTATTTTGTATTTTTTTCTGTTATTTAGTATTTTTTTCTGTATTGGTATTTTTTGTGTTCATTAGTCATTGTTTTCTTTTCTATTTTTTGTTCTCTTGGGTATTTTTTGTCTTCTCTGGTAATTTGTTTTCATTGGTGATTTTTTACTTGACTCGAAAAGAAAATACTCGGTTCTAAAGTGTTCATTTTAGGCCCCCTGCGGTCGGGGAATCACCGTTTACAGCGCCACTAAGGTGGGGCAATTCTGGCGCCAAATTTCAAAAATTGAAAATTTATTACTACTTGTGACGTATTTCTCGCTTGCTCCTCATTGATAAACGAATTTAAATATTTCAGGTAATTGAACCAAAGTATATTATTAGTTTTTTTTATTAGTTTTAGTTATTTTTTTATTTCATCGCTAGCAATAATAGATTTTCAATTTTTGAAATTTGTCGCCAAAATTGTTCCATCTTGGTGGTGCTAAAAACAGTGATTCCCCGACCTCAATGTAAATTTTTATAAAATTCATTGCAAAATTTAATCATTTTCATAAATGACAATATTCATCACAAGAATTCAATTATTTTTAAAAAATTAGAAAAAAATTGCCATCAACATTTCAATTATTTTTATAAATAAATAGCAAAATTCTTCGACAAAATCCAATTATTTTCAGGAATTTTAATACAATTCATTGCAAAATTCAATTATTTTCATAAATATTCATTTAATTTTAATACAATTCATCACAAGAAATCAGTTATTTTCAAAAGTAATAAAATTCAATTATTTTCAAAAATTTAAATAAAATTCATGTCAAAATTTCATTTATTTTCGAAATTTTTTTTTAATTGAATGATTTTTAATATTCTACGATTTAAATAAAATTTTCCAAAAGAATTCAATTATTAAACAAAAATTTTTATAAAATTTCACACGAATTTTCAATTATTTAAAAAAAAAAATTAAACTTTCATAGGAATTCAATTATTAAAGACAGAATTTGCATAAATTTTTTCCAATAAAATCAATTGTTTGAATCTTTTTTATAAAATTCTTCGCAATAATTCAATTATTTTCACAAATAATAAAACTCTTTGCAGAATTTCAATTATTTTTAATACAATTTTATTTGTATTCCTTGGAATATGTAATTATTTAAAAAAATTTTATTTAAATTCATCGAAAGAATTGAAAATTATGTTAAGTTTTTATTTTCTAATGTATATTTACTTAAAGAATTTCCGAATAACCGAAATTTTCACGTAAAAATTGAATTGTAAACAGATGGATATGAAAATTCTCAAGAAGAACTTTTTCACAAATTATTAAATAGAATTAATATTTAAATTAATTAAATTTAAAGAAGAATTTTATTTAAAAATTGTGGAAAATTATAATTGAATTAAAATGATAAAAATAATTTTGAAGGAGTTTCAGTAATAAATATTTTTATAATATAAAAAAATTATTTTATCACTAGGTCATTTTTAATTATTATAGAATATGAAGAAATCGAGCACTTCGAGGGAAAAATAAGATAAAAGTTTTGTGCCAACCCTGAAGAAATAAAAATAATAATAATAGTTTCATAATTATAATAGTAATAATAAAAAATAGAATAATGATATAAATAAAATAAACAAATATATAAATAACAGTAAATAATATAATAATAATATAATAATATAATAATATATATATAAATAACAGTAGTAATAATTAAATAAAATGAAATAATGAAATAAGAATAACGAAAACTGGAAAAATGATAGAATAATTCGAATTACATTTTTGAAAATCGATCACAATAATTAACTATCTCAATTAAATTATAATTTTAAATGTAAATTTTCCTAAAAATATTTCTGAAAACAATATTTTTCCTCCCTATTTTTAAATAAATTTTTGCAAAATAAACCAATATTTTCAAAAAACTCATACAAATGAAATAAGATTTATTTTGAATTTTACACTTGTTTGGTGAATTAGCGCATTTTTTTTAATTCGTTTTCCCGCAAAACAATAGGAAAAGTTTCAAGGTCTCTCGATGAGGTATACTATAAAATGTTAAATGAAAGCACGTGTATATATCTATATGTATATATAATCTATCTGGAAGTAATTAAAGTTGATGAGTTTGGGGATAAGATTTAATCCATAATCTATTTCCGTAATAAGGAATCTCTAATGAGCTAAAGTGGATAAGGAGTGGCGAGAGAGAAGGAGAGAAATATATATAGAGAGAGAGAGGTTACGTATGGCTATAAGACAGACCTCGTGGCATGGAATTGGATCGAGAGGGGAATGTTGCGAAAACAGCGGTGTGGTGAATATAAAGGGGGGAAAGGGGGGTGGGAGTGGGGAAGATCGCGAGGGCGTTTAGAGAAGGGAGTTAATTAAGCTGCGTCCTAATATAACTTCTCCTCGTGCGCGCGGCAAGTTATCGAGAATTATTCTACAAATGTGCCCGACCTCAAAGACAATGCCATTTATTGTCATGGAAAATTTATTTTCCCACCCTCCGCACATTTTTTTTTCTTTTTGCAAATTTTTCATGAAATTAATTTTGATTTCTCAATTTTATGACTGAAATTTTCTTTTTAAAGCAAATTTATAATTTAGTTTCTGAAGTTATTAATTTTTATTGGAATTAAATACTGAAGTGGAGAATTTAATTATTAATTCAGAATCTAATTGATTCAGTTCATTAGGTATTGTTAATTTGCTCAGTTAGATTTTAGACAAATTTGTTCAGATAGATTTGAGAAAAATTTGTTTAGTTAGAATTGGAAAATAAATTAAAACCATAAAAAATAGAGAAAAATAGATAAAATAGTTCGATTTTAGACAAATTCTGTTCAGTTGAATTTTAGAAAAATTAATTTTAGTTAAAATCTATAAAAAATGATGAGAACTTGTTTAGTGTTGTTAGCCATTAGAGAATTTTGATTGAAGAGACCGTAATTATCTTTACTCAGTAAATTTAGCACTTGAGCAAAATTTTATGGACATTTTTTCCCCGCATCAACATATATCGATGGGGAGAATTTGATTATGTGTCACATAATAAATATAATGAATTCGAACTAAATATCATATAATTATATTTGCTGTAATGCTTCGTACAATCGAACTGAGTGATTACAATTCAATTATTACCCATAATGTATTGAGCATAATTAATTTAATGGTAATATAAATATTCGAATGTTTAATATTGATTTTAGGCCACGATGAATATTATCGACAGATAAAAAATTATAATTGCTTGTCGAAACAAAAAGAGTGGAGGGAGAGAAGAGATTTTAATTTTTCTTATGAGAAAAATCATTAAAAAAAAAAAAATTAATTATTAGAAAAAAGGAAAAAAATTTTCCCACAAGGAAAAAACTACGTCCTACGTAGAAAAAAACGAGTGGAAGGAGAAATTTTTTTTATCTACAATTTTTGTAGAAAATTTTTTCTCGTGGCAAAAATTGAAAGACAAGATACTTGGTTATTATACATTTGCCGCTTTGGTCATTATGATCGTTACGGTAATTATGCGCTGACGTTTTCCTCGATATATGCGTGTAAAGAGAGAGAGAGAGAAAGAGAGATTCAGTCACCGTGAAGACTTCCCAGAAGCCATCATTGCGATCGACCACTCGACACGTTAAGAGATATCTACTTGCCGCGGCTCATCCGAGAGGAATAAATTATTATTATTGCGCCGTTAAATCCGTCCAATCTTTACTCCCTAGATGGATTTTAATATGAGAACTTATGCGCCTTTGAAATAACTATATAAACGTTAGTTCTCCTTGTAAAATAGCCAATTACTTCTTAGAATGTAACTCTCAATATCTCCTTGATTCGTATTTCAAATTATGAATAATCAATCACATTAGGGTCGATGTATTTCTCATAAATAATTATTATTATTGGACAATTTTTCACCTAATTATAGTGGATGTATTTTTTATTAAAAAAAAATTATTCTTCTGCACTTAAATTAACGATAAATTAGGTTATCATTCTTTTTATTATTATTTATTTTATTTATTTTTATTTTATTTATTATTTGTTATTTTTTTTTTCTCAAGTGGAAAAATATTAACAAAATCATTAAAATTGTAATATTTGAAAAGAAAATTCTAGAGTTCTAAAGTGTCCATTTTAGACCCGCTGCAGTCGGGGAATCACCGATTACAGCGCCATCAAGTCTGAGTGGCGCCAAGTTTCAAAAAACAAAAATCTATTATTGCTGGCTATATAATAAAAAGAAAATTAAATAAGAGAATTAAATAAAAGTAAGAATTTTTGAAAATAATTGAATTTTTGTGATGAATTGTATTAAAATTAAATGAATATTTATGAAAATAATAAAGCTGATTTTTTATGTTATTATTTATATTTACAACCAATGATATAAATAAATTGTAAAAAAGGACAAAACGAAAATTATGTTTTATTCCTATTACGGAAATAAATAAGTTATAACTTATTAACAAATATTTATGTATTTATAAAAAGTTAATAATTTATGTTGAATGTAATTGATGTGCAGCCTCATCTGAGAAAGCGTGTGTGTGTATAGTGTTCATGTCGACCGTTTTCCTCGCAGTCCTTGAGTTATACAATCCTGAAGCCAAGTAGAATCATTAGCGAATGCCTCGGTGTTAATGAGCGTAATTCCAGATATTCCGGCGATACTATACAATATCCATGAGCCACAGTGATGATCCCTCTCTACTTCATTCAGTCGATGAGAATCCGCATGTCCAAGCTTCTATTAGCGACATAAATTCCACATAATACCCTAGAACTCAAATTGATGAGCATCAGATCGAAACAGTCTGATAAAGATGAAATCACCAAATTAGCTCGATTAAACGATAACACACATTTTCATTATTTACTAAATAAAAGAATGTGTGATAGTCTATTTTTTCTCTTATTGTCCGCTTTTGGTTAAAAAAAAAAAAACTTGATTAATTTTTATTTATTACAATTTAGTAGATTAATAATAATTTATGAAGAGGAATTTACTGATCTACTTTATTATTTCTAGTGCTTTTTTTTTAATTAGATCACCGTTTAATAAACATGATCTCACTCAATAAAATTTAATTAACAATTTCATGATGGATAAAATTAATCAAGTTTTATAGATAATTATTAACTATTTAATTTTAATTTCGAGTTAAATTATCAGATTATTAAAAAATAATCTATTCATCATGGGTCGATTTTGAGTTTGTAAAATCTATAAAAAAAATATTTTGAGAAAAATTTCAATAACTCTTTTGAAAAGAAAAAATTCTCTGATTAATCAGGAGTCTGAATATTTAATTACAATACTAAATCAAGTGATATTCTTTATCAACACTATTGTTGAATTTCACTGAAAATTCACATTTTGTTAATTAATCAAGAATGATTACGAGCATGATGACAATGTTCCTAATTCTGTTTCAACAATTAATCAGTGGTTTCAGGAAGATTATAATGATCAATCTGCTGTGATTCTATCAAAATGTCATCATTTAGCAATATTTTTTCTCCTTTTCTTTTGAGGTTTATTTTTTTTGAAAACTCGGATTGATCAGTACTTTAAAAGATTTTGTCAGTTATTTTCTTCTCCTTTATTTTTCAAAATCTAATCGACCAATTTTATCCGAGTAATTAATTTCATTTACATTTTCAAACAAGAAAATTTTCATTTTCTCGTTTGAAAATGAAATTCATAATTGTCCCTTTGTCGAAGAAAGGAAGTTTGCTTTATTAGCGAGAGAAATTTCTAATCCTTGACACTCGAGTAAAATCATATTAGGTGATTTCCCCCACTTGTTTTTGAGGACCTTTTTACATAAATATAGGAGGAAACTAGGAGAGAGAGAGAGAGAGAGAGAGAGAGAGAGAGAGAGAGAGAGAGAGAGCTCAACAAAGTCTTGTACATACATAAGAACCCTTGGTGGCTTTTCCTTCGTCTTCCCTTCTTCGCCGTTGAACTCGCCAATGCTTTGCTTTGTTGACGCTGAAAGCAAAAGCGTGGCAAAGACGAGGAATGTTGCCAGAGCACTTTGTCAGATTTTACACCATCGTCGAGGTTACATAGTCGATCTAATAAAGGCTCTCTCTCAACGACGCGCGGCGTTCGCAGTACTTGCGCTCTTTGATGTCTTCGTTAGTCAGCGGCAAGTGACTTTATCTTTTAATATGCAGTTTGTATACGTCAAGCTTCGTGCGTTACCAACTATAATGCAATACATTCAATAATAATTTTATGCTAAAAGCACCCCTTCTCATATACATTCCACGTGCGCTGCGGCTAAAAAAACTCTCATATTCTTCCTTCCCCTTTTCATTTTTCCTTCTCGTAAATAATTATTAATAATTAGGATCATTATCGCCAATTAATTACTATTGCAGGATTGCCACAAGTCAGGTAAGTCAGGTAAGTCAGGTGGAAAAGTTAACGTTAGCTAACGTTAGCAAATGCTACTAACGTTAGATTAACGTTAGACTAATGTTAACTAACGTTATAATCTAATATTAGTGATCAAAAAATGTCGTTAGACTAACGTTAGTAGCATTAGCTAACGTTAACTAACGTTAACTTTTACACCTGGGAAATTAGAATTCCTCAGGGAAATCAAGAAAAAGTAAGGGATTTTTATTAAAAGTACATGATCCTAAAGTTCTGAACGTTCAAATGAACGAAATTTATTTATTTTCTTCTTTAATTTAAATATTTATTACAATAATTTTTTGTCGATATAAAATAAATGAATTATAAAGTTTCTAAGTGTAAAATTTAAGTTTTTAATTTTTATTGCAAACAATAAATTATAAAACATTTCTAATAAAAAGTGTTTCGTTCATTTGAACGTTCAAAACTTGTGGATCATAAAAGTACTGGAAAAAATTAAATTTTTAGAATTTATAAGAAAATTCTGAATTTTGGAGTCCTTTTTTTGTTTGCCTCATAAACTATGAAATTGACAAGAATTATAATACAAAACCTTCAATTTTTTTTTATTTCTATGACAATAATTTTTTTTAAATAACTTAATTAAATATTTAATAACTTCATTCTTGAAGAACAATCATAGAATTATTATTTATAAATTATTGAATGAATAGTTTTACTTAAAAATTTGAAAATTAATTGGATTTCAAGAGAGTTGCGTTTACAATCTTCATAAATAGATGAACTTCAAAGGTTTCAATTTGAAATTTTAAGAACAACTGATTCCAGAAATTTAATTATTTACAAAAGTGATAAACTTCTTTGCATAAATTCTATTATGTTAAAAATTTTTTAAAAATTCTCGTCAAAATTTCAATTATCTTTATAAATAATAAAATTCTTCTCTGAAATGTAATTATTTTCAAAAAAATTTAATAAAATTCTTGTCAAAATTTCAATTATTTTCCAAAAATTTTCCTCATTTCAATTATTTTTAATATCTACTATTTTAAAATAATATTCTAAAAGAATTCAATTATTTTAACCAAATTTGAATAAAAGTTTCACAAGAATTCAATTATTTACCATTTTTTTTATAAATTTCTTCGAACTAATTGAATTATTTTTAATTTCTTAATAAAGTTTCTCGAAAGAATTCAAATATATTCAGAGAATTGAAAAATAATAGTTCTGAGAAATTCAATTATTTCGAAAAATTTAAATAAAATTCTTTTAAAAATTCTATTAGGTTTAAAAAAATGTTGACAAAATTCTTGACAAGATTTAGTTAATAAAATTGCAATTATAATAAAATTTTCCTACATAATTCAATTATTTTCAATACAATTCTTTTTAAGAATTCAATTATTTAAAAAAAATTTGATAAAATGCTTTATATAAATTTGAAAAATTATAATAAAATTGATCATAGAATACAATTATTTTCGTCAAATATAACATTCTTCCCAAAAATACAATTATTGTTAAAAATGTTTGTAAAATTCTTTCCAAGAATTCAATTCTTTTCAAAAATGAACATTTTCAATGAAATTCAATTATTTAAAAAAAAATTTTTTTTTAATTCTTCGTCAGATTTCAATTATTTTTAATTTTTTAACGCAATTTCTCTCTAGATTTCAATTATTTTTAGAAATAAATTTTTTCATAGGGATTCAATATTCTTTAAAAAGATTTTTTTTAATTCTTTGTCAGATTTCAATTATTTTTAATTCTTTTATGAAATTTCTGGATTAAATTTAATTCTTTTAAAAAAGTTTTTAAAAATTCTAAAAAATTCAGTTATTTTAACAAATTTGAATAAAATTCTTCACAAGAAATTAATTATTTTCATAAATAATAATATTTTTCTCCAGAGTTTAATTATTATTTTCAAAAATAAATTTTTTCATAGGAATTCAATTCTTTAAAAAATTTTCTAATAAAATTTGTTGCAAGAATTCAATTATTTTCTTATGTTAAATTAATTATAAAACATGAAGAAATCGATCACTCCGAGTCGAAGACTCGGAATGATCTATTTCTTCATGTTTTATAATAATATTCCCATAAGTTATTGAATTTCAAAAGGTTTGAATTCGAAAATCTTAATTCCTAGAGAAAAGTAATAATGTTTAAATATTTATTTAAAAAAGAAGTTAATAATGTTTTCGAATAATTTTACTTTTGAAGAAATTTGTAAATAAATGTAATAGAACATTTTTCTAAATATCTAATAATTTTTGGAGTGAATTAGAATATTCTTCCCAATCAGGGAAAATGTCAAAACTTGGTCTGGAAATTAGGGAAAAGTCAAGGAAATAAAAAATTTAATTTTTGTATCAACTCTGTATTGTCAACATTTTATTGTCAGTTAACGCTAATTAATGAATATTTCTAATATTTTATTATCTCTATTTATAGTTATCGCTAATTAATATTTTTAACATTTTATTATTATCCCTATTTACAGTTATCGCTAATTAATTAATATTTTTAACATTTTATTATTATCCCTATTTACAGTTATCGCTAATTAATAAATATTTTTAACATTTTCTTATTATCGCTAACAGTGATCGCTAATTAATTAACGTTTTTAACATTTTGTTTATTATTGCTAATAGCGATCGCTAATTAATTAACATTTTTAACAATTTTTTTATAATTGCTAATTGCGATCGCTAATTAATTAATATTTTTAACATTTTTGTTTATGATTGCTAATAGTATTGTTAACATTTTATTGTTAATTAATATCGTTAATCACTCTTATAATTAATATCATCCATTGAATAATTAATTAGCGAGATGGTAATTTATCTAATGGAAAGTGATATTATTCTAAGTTGATTTACTCGAAGGGGGATAAATTTTTGAAATTCACCTTTGATATATATATAATAAGGAGAAATGGAGGGAGAGAGAGAGAGAGAGCAGAGGGAAAATCGATTGCTTATGCTATTGTAATTTCTAACCACCAATTGCTAATTACTAAGCCCTAATCCAGGATGGAAGGGGTTAGGATAACAGAAGCGGGAGAGACCAGAATGACACTCTTGGTAATCCCCTGGTTGCCTTTTCCTCCTCCCCCCTCCCCCTGAGTTCACTACTATCCGAAACGAATTCATCGAGCAATTGCGCCACGTTACCTCGGTACTATCGATCATTCGGCAGGTCTCATAATTAGCAATTAACTATATCCATTAGTCACTAATATAATTACCGTACGCTACTCTGAACGCCTAACCTGGCGTCAGCTTCCTACGCCGACTATCAGCTCGTAGAGGCTGATTTTCATGGCATTAGTAGATACATGACGATAATTATTCGATCGATTATTTGCCAATAGTCCAGGGATGGGAGGGGGAAAAGGAGAAAAAAAATGTTGAAGGAATTAGTTTTTTTATGATCTTTTATATATAACTGCTGTTTTCGTACAGGATGTAAATTTTACAATCTCGGGAAAACTTTGTACTTTGTTTCTGTATGTTTGTTTAATGTTTATAATTATATTCTGGTTTTAAATGTTGACGATATTATTTACAATGAATATTTACAGTAAAATTTTCAAAAATGTTTACAATAATATTTACAAGAACATTTATAAATACTATTAATCGATAGATTATTAAATCTAGAGATGAAGACTAATCAGTAGAAGGACATTAATTAATAAGTTCAGTTTCGTTCCTTCGATTAATTACTGTTTGGTTAAAATCAATTTCAGAATTTAAGGAATAGTAAATATAAATAATAGTAATAATAGTAATAGTAAATAGTAAATAGAATAGTAAAGAGTAAAAATAGTTTTACTGATGACTTATTCACTAACTAATTTTTGGTTAATTATAATCACCAACAGTCAGGAATTAAACCATTGTTTTGACTAATAATAATTTGACTGATTCACCAACATTCACCGTCAAAAATCATGATTTACACTGATTAATCAATCATTGAACTTATTTATTATTCATTCGACTGATAACTAAGTGATTACAATGATTTAACAATAATTTACGCTGATAAATCAAAGTTCTTTGCTTCTTAATCAATTATTGTACTAATTACTTTAATCTTTAATTAATTAATTATTTAACTGATAAATTAACATTTGTTGCAGACTAAACAACTGATTTAACTGATGAATTAATTATTCAACTGATTATTCAATTATTTAACTGATTAATCAATTTGTTAATTATAAATATTAACTGATTATTAAATTATTTAACCGATGAATCAATTATTTAACAGATTAAATAAACTACTAATTAATCTGTTAATCAACTAATAATTTAATGATAACAGTAAGTAATTATTGGTTTATACTCATTAATCAGTTACTTAAATGATAAAACACTTATTAAACTGATAAATCACATTTTCACTAATAAATCCTTATTTTCACTGATGAATAAATTATTCATCTTAAAAATCAACTATTTAAATAAAAAATTAATCATTTACCTAATTTATCACTTATTTAACTAGTAAATTAAACACTTCTATAACTAATCGTTTACTCTTACTTATCAATCAGTTAATGTACTGATTAGTAACTTGAATAACATAAGCATCAGATATTAATCTATATCAATAATATAATTACTCAATTCATATGCTAATTTATTAATTATTTATTCTAGTAATTAATTATTTAACGAATTAGGAATTGTGTTTAACTGATTAATTAATTATTTAACTAATTTACAAATTATTTAGTTGATAACTCAATTATTTAACTGATTAATCAAATGTTATAATATTTGATATATCACTAAATAATGAATTATTATACTAATTCATTTAAGATTTCTGTAATTAATTATTGGTTCTTACTAATAAATAATTTTTCATACTAATTAGTAACTCACTTAACTACAAAATTAAATATTCAACCATATAATAATATAATGTTAAAAAATTATTTCAGGAAATTTATATTGTTTCTAATTAGAAATCATTAAAATTTAGAAGAGTTCATGTAGAAATTCTATAGATTATTCACTAGAACGATTCTATAGAATTATCTTTATAAATAATAAAATTCTTCTCCGAAATTTAATTATTTTGAAAAATTTTAATAAAATTCTTGGCAAAATTTCAATTATTTTCAAAAATTTTCCGCAATTTAATGATTTTCAATATCTATTTTCATAAAATAATAAAAAATTTCATAGAACTTCAATTATTTACAAATTTTTTATAAATTTCTTCGCAATATAATTTAATTATTTTTCTAAATAATAAAATTTTTTTGTAATTTAATTATTTTCAGAAATAATAAAACTCATCGCAGAATTTCAATTATTTTTAATAAAATTTTAATCGAATTCCTCGATAAATGTAATTATTATTAAAAATCAGGAATTCGTCAAACGAATTCAATTATTTAAAAATTTCTTGATAAAATTATTTATGAGAATTCACTTTTAAAAATGATTTTTTGTATTGAAATAATTGAATTCTAGTAGAATTTTATAATGAAAATGTATTTAAAAATGAATTTCAATTAAAAACAAATGAATTTGAAAATTGGTAAATTCTTTATGAGAATTTTAAATTTTGAAATTAATTTTTTTGAAAAAGTGCATTTGAATTTTTTTAATATTATTTGAAGCTTCTATTTTCAAAAATATATTTAATTAAAGAATTTACGAATAATTGAACTTTGTAAAATTGAATATTGTAAATAAATAAATAAATTTTGAAAATTAATTTATTTAAAGAAAAATTTAATGAAAAATTCTTAAAAATAATAATTGAATTGAAATTATGAAAATAATTTTCAAGAAGTGCAATATTCTTATAATATAAAATAATGATTTTATCAATTTGTCATTTTTAATTATTATAAAACATGAGGAAATCATGTAGAAATTCTATAGAATATTAACTAGAACAATTCTATAGAATTTCTATAGAATGTTTCTAGTGAAATTCTATAGAACTTTTTAAGCTGGGTTGTGAATTATGTGATCAGTAATTTTTTGAAGTGCTAATTTTGAATTCTTCTTTCGATATAAAACATTACTTATAAATCAAATTTTCCTCTTCATCAGTTAAAGATCTACATCCAAATAATTGTCAATAAAAATGTTGAAATAAAAATGTTGAAATAAAAAATAATTAAAATATAATAAAAATTCAAAAAGTTTCATGATTAAAATTATTAAAATGAAGTTTCAAAAAGTCGAATCATTTCTTTGAGGATTTCGAAGAACAAGTTTTGTTCTCGCACCTCGTTAGATTATATGAAAAGAGGGGGAAGGGTGGGTTGGTGGGTGGTGGTGGGATTGCGATCAGCACGGCGCCACCGCGCGTAACACCAGAATCCAAACTTTCAAGTAATTATTATTATAGCCAGATTCGCTATAACCTTATAACCCTTGATTATGGCCATTATACAAACTGACGGGTAAATATAAGAAGGTAGGGCTGGTAGTTAGAATTAGTGGGCCAGGATCGGCCTAGAACCAACTTGGATATCGCTGATTGCAGAATCAGAATTTATATGGTTCCTCGCACGCGAGCCACACCAGTCGTTCTCAACCATTTATATATATTATATAATCGACCCCCCTCACCCCTTTTTAGTCGATCAAATTTTCAGGATTATATACAAAAACTGTAATGATAATCCTTATTAATAAAATCAGATGTCTGTCTGTACATTGCTTAAAACTTCAAAATGTTAACATGATTAGTTATTATGGACATCAGAGATTCCAAAAATGTTCTTAAAAAATTTAATGTATGTATGTATGTATGTATGTATGTATGTATGTATGTATGTATGTTTGTCTGTCACAAAAACTTTGTACCCCAATCACACAAAAACATGTGAATCGATTTAAGTCCAACTTGGTAGGTTATTAGGTATTGACCCAAGGAAGGTTTATAAATTTACAGATTTAAAACATATTAATTAGAACGGGAGATATTCAATTTTTTCAAAAAATCGAAAATTTCAAAATTTTTTATTTTTCATGGATTGCTTTTGAAGTTTATATACTTGAGTATTATATGTTATTTAGTCACATTATAGCATAACTTTGCAAAAAATAAAGTCCTATAACTAATATGTAAGTATAAAAATGTTTTCAAAAAATCGAAAATTTCAAAATTTTACATTTTTTTATGGATTGCTTTTAAACTTTCTATATTTGAGTATTACATGTTATTTGGTCACATTTTAGCATAATTTTTCAAAAAATACTATTCTACAACTAAGATGTAAATATAAAAATATTTTCAAAAACTTGAAAAATGGAAAATTTCCAAATTTCACAATTTTTAATGGATAGCTTTTAAACTTTCTAAAAATGAATATTATATGTTATTTAGTCAGATTTTATCATAATTTTGCAAAAAATACTATCCTACAAGAAATATAAAAAAATTTTCAATATATCAAAAAATCGATACTAATTACTATATGAAGTATAATTCAGTAGTATTTTTGGAGTGAAAATAGTGCAATTCAAAATTATTTATCAAATCAATCTAATATTTTCAAGAAGTTCAGAAATATTGAAAATGGAAATTTTTTATGATTAAAATGATTTCGCAGGATGTCAAG
The DNA here is from genome assembly GCF_015476425.1 of Leptopilina heterotoma. Classification (NCBI taxonomy): domain Eukaryota; kingdom Metazoa; phylum Arthropoda; class Insecta; order Hymenoptera; family Figitidae; genus Leptopilina; species Leptopilina heterotoma. Next base: position 511,794 of record NW_025111200.1, read on the forward strand.
AATTGTAAGTCACCTGTGATACAATACAAGCATATTATGCCACTAGGCAAAAACTTACATGTTAAAACGTTTTTTCATTTTAACTCTAGATTTAACTTTAAGAGATGTTTTGAGCAATGTAAAGACAAAAGTTAACACGGTGTCTATTTTTGTTTAACAAAATTCCCTGCTTTGTCCAAACTTTTCACGGTTTATCTCTTTTTTGTCAAATTTAAATTTACTTGATTTTATCCATAAATAAATCTACAAATGGCTATAAAAATTTACTTATTTTATGAAAATACTGTTTCTTAAGTTCATATAAATATAGATTGTATTACTTGCTGTCGTGCAGTTTTCTGTTTATACTAATACATTTAACTGGGTATCTACCAAACGGGAAAAACTGTAAAAAGCTGGGAATATGCCGAACCGGGAATTTTCCTATCAAATTAAGAAAAAGTTTCATTATATTAATTCGCTTTTAAAAAATTGCTTTTTACTTCAATTTTTATTGATGTATAATATTTATGAAAACAGACCCGAGTCAAAATTTAAGCCCTACTTTCAGCCTAAAATTTAGGTCTTATGTTAGGTTTTAGCAGTCGTAACGTAGGGTCTACTTGCGATACAATTAGTTCCAATTAGACTCTACTATAACTCCAAAAACTGTATGGAAAATTTAATTTTTTTAATACATTAATTAAAGTACTACAAATTGATAAATATTGTTCTCTGCATTTGAATTGGTTAAAATAACTAATTTGATAACAAAAAGTCAATCACTGATTCAAATAGTAATATTTTCCTACTAAAATAGCTATAATGGTAACTAATTATTATTTTTTTCCGGTCAAATTAAATTCCCTAGCTATTTCCTGATTTTCCAGATTGGTAGAAACTTAAATGTATTGGTAGAAACTAAAACCCGTCGAAGACGGGTACGACAGCTAGTAAGATAATAATTTTTGAAATTGAAATAGCAATTTTTCGACAAAGTATTATAAAGAATTGTGAATGAGGTGGGAAAGAAGGTGAGAGAGTAAATCCTCATTTTCTGAATTGTGAATCAATGTCAGGACAACTATATTGGCGCTGAGTTTATCGTGGGATTTTCTTAGAATTCCGAAATCCGTACGATCTGTTCGATTCACTTATGCATATGTAAGAGCCGTGCCTGGCACTCGATTTGATGAAATTTCCAACATTAATTGTATCACAATGGTAATTGAATCTGTGGAGCGCCGTCTATTTGAACAATAGTTGGTTATATTATGTAGATTTCCGTCGTAGCCTTCGCAATCCTCCCTCTTCTTCCGTCCCACTACCACCATCACTACCATTCTCCATCTATACCATTTCACTGCGATGCTTATACCACACAGCAGGAGCGAGAGGAGGCTTGGTCTGTTTAAACACAGACGATATCAGAACTACCAGAACTAACGTACAGAGTTTCTCACCTCAACTCTACGCTTCGCCATTATCATAATTGCATGAACTATACACCGCATCGTCCAAAACTCCACTGACCCATCTGCGCAAGCAAAGACCTTTGATTTAAGAGTTGAATCACTTTATGAAAACATTCGCATAGAACGAAAGCACCAAAATCATTATTAATTTCTGGGATCTACTTTCATGATTTTGATATATTATACCATAAGACTTAATACCATAAGATCAATGAGTGAATTATTTATCGAAAAAGTCTTCTTTTTAGTAATTTTTCCTTGAGAATTGTGCATCACCTTTTTCTACATTTGTAGGTGATAAATAATATAATTTCCCTGACACGTTGAAAGATTAGAACTTATTACACAGTTAAACAAAGGAAATATAATTAAACTCCCTCACACTTTCGGAGTTGAAGCAAAAAGAGAAAAATATAATGAGTTAAATGTTAACTACACCCAAAAAAAAATTTTCTAGTAGATTTCACTACTTTTCAACTACTCTCAATAATTCAATAAGTCCTCAACTGAATTTAAAAATTTGTATCGACTACCAAAAAGTAGTTGAATAAACAAAGAATGTTTATAAATTCTATTTGTCAATTATAAATTTTGATTAAAAATGAAATTGAAACTGTTAAAATTTTTTAAAAATATAGAAAAAAAATTGAAGTAAAAAAAAAAGTTCTGTTACATTTATTCACGAATTTCTTTAATTGTAAAATTATTCAAAAACATCAATAACTTCTTTTTTAAATAAACATTTAATTATTATCTTTCCACAAGAATTAGGATATTCAAAAAATTTTTAAATTCAAACCTTTTTGAAATTAAGCAACTTATAAAAGTATTATTATAGAACATAAAGATACCAATTAATTTTAGTCAGTTTTTTTTTAAAATGGTCCGTAAATTCCGTAATTTGATTAAAGAAAAACGAAAAGTTCGTAAATTGTACGATATAATTTGGAAAATTTTAGAGAAATTAGAAATAATTGTAAAAATCAATTATTTTCAAAAGTAATAAAATTCTTAGAAAAAATTCAATTCTGTTCAAAGTTTTTTAAAATTTCTCGGCAAAATTTCAATTATCTTTATAAATAATAAAATTCTTCTTCAAAATTCAATTATTTTCAAAAATTTTAATAAAATTCTTGTAAACATTTTAATTATTATTTTCAAAAATTTCCCTCTGTTTAATGATTTTTAACATCTATTTGCATAAAATAATAAAAATTTCACAGAACTTTAATTATTTACAAATTTTTTTATAAATTTCTTCGCAATATAATTCAATTATTTTTCTAAATAATAAAATTCTTTTTAGGAATTCAATTGTTTTCATAAATAATAAAACTCATCGCAGAATTTTAATTATTTTTAAGGGCATTTGAACCTTGATGACGTTACAGTTTGTGCAAAGCATGTATGACGTCATCAAGGTTCAAATGCCCTTAATAAAATTTTAATCGAATTCATCGATAAATGTAATTATTATTAAAAATCAGGAATTCGTCAAACGAATTCAATTATTTAAAAATTTCTTGATAAAATTCTTTATCAGAATTCAATTTTAAAAATGATTTTTTGTATTTAAATAATTGAATTCTAGTAGAATATTATATTAAAAATTTATTTAAAAATGAATTTCAGTTAAAAACAAATGAATTTGAAAATTGGTAAATTCTTTATGAGAATTTTGAAATTAATTTTTTTGAAAAAGTGTAATTGAATTTTTTAATATTATTTGAAGCTTCTATTTTCTAAAATATATTTTATTAAATAATTTACGAATCATTGAAATTTGTAAAATTGAATATTGTAAATAAATAAATAAATTTTGAAAATTTATTTATTTAAAGAAAAATTTAATGAAAAATTCTTAAAAATAATAATTTGAATTGAAAGTATGAAAATAATTTTCAAGAAGTGCAATATTCTTATAATATAAAATAATGATTTTATCAATTTGACATTTTTAATTATTATAAAACATGAAGAAATCGATCACTCCGAGTCTTTATATTATATTCTTTATTTTGTTTTATATAATAAATTTATATAATATTTTATTATTATATACGTATATTATAAAAATTTAACTTAATTTAAAGTAAAATTTAATTTAATTTTCAGTTAAAAAATTGTTAAGTTACAACATTAATTGGTAAATTAATTAATTAATAATAAATAACTGGTTAATCATTTGAATAATTTATTAATTAGTCAATCGATTAATTAATTAAGTAATTCATCCTGAAACATTTTTTCATCAGTTAAATAATAATTGATTAATACAAAAAAATGATTATTTATTGTATTCCTTGTTATTAATTAAAAAATTAATTAATTAGTCAAATAATAAATTAATTAATTGAATAAATTGTCAAAGTAGAATAACAATGATTAGATTTTCAAAGAAATTCTAATGATTTAGTTTATTTTCACCATTTCTTAACGAATTTTCCAATGAATTTGCATAATCACTAATGCATTATAAATTATGTCAGCAAGTCTAATCGAATTCGATAGAAAATTGAATATATTTTTGTTATTAAAAAATAAAATTAATTTTAATACCATAAGTATTAAAATACAATGAAATTTTAATAAGAACTTTTGTATTAAAATGTACTATGTAAATATTCCTCATATCATATATTTAATTTCATGTATTAATATTAATATTATTACAATTAATAATATAACTTTTATAAATAATGATTTTACCATATTACTTTTAAATATACATATTCATTCTACCATTTGTTAACAGTGAATTGTCATTTTTTCTCGCTTCTCTAAAAATATTTTACATAAATTAATTTAATTTATTAGTATTTTGCAAATTATTATTGCAAAATATTATTAAAATTATTAATTATTATCTTATTATTGTACCGTATTATTGTAACCTTTTGTATTTATTACCTAGAAAGCATTAATATTCATCAAATGGTATTATTCATTATATTTTTAATTTTTATATTTTTATATATTATTTATTTTTATATTTTTATATATTTTTACATATTGTACATTTATGTACTGTATCGACTTAATTTGTAACGTGAATCCAACTTCGATCAATTTTAAATTTTAATATTTCATGCATTCACACGTCTTCTACTTCTCTTTCTGTATATTTATTCTTCTGGTTTTGAATGCAATCGACATTTTTTCCATATAATAATCATTTATGCATTATTTTATTTTAATCGTGAAGCATTAGCGGATAGTTCTTTGCGAAATAGCTTCGCGATGATTATATATCTGTATGTCATAATTATTATAGAGGGACAAATCAATCAAGTGATATTGTGTTGAAATTATACACTTTTAGAGAAACATGGATGTTTTAAAGATAGAAATATATTAATAGGAGTCTAGGTGTGTTTTTTTTTGTTGTTTTAATAATAAATTAAGTGATAATTTTGTATTATCATTTTTGAATGCACAGTGAATTATTGTGTGTTGTGTATGTGTGCATCAAATGTCGGAGACTATCGACTTGATCCCTATGTCATGTTTAGCAGGTTGACACCTGCGCTAATCGTTCCACTACGAGACTATCAGGAATGGCTGGCAATAGAATTCCAATGATATAGCTATAGAGGTCAAGCAAGTCTGCAACTGTATTAGGGACGTGTTAGAGTTGTCGGGGGATCCCACCGGGAACAACAAAAGGACCACACTACACGCAACGAGACGTAACGACGAACAACGTCATATTGCAGCCGAATTGCTTTAGTCACTCTTTGATATTCTTGATTATTTATTTATTTTTGAAATTATTTTTTAATTATTGAGAATATCATTTTTATTTTGTTTTGATAATTTTTCTACTTTTCTGCTTCTTCTTTTTGTTGGTTTTTTAATTCTTTAATTTTTCTTCTTCTTGTTTTGCTTACTTTTTTTGTTCTTTTTCTACTTCTGTTTTTTTTTGTTCTTTTTCTCCTCCGGTTTTTTTTTGTTCTTTTTCTACTTCTGTTCTTTTTGTTGTTTTTCTACTTTTTTTCTTTTCTTTTTTGTTGTTTTGAGTATTTTTACTCTTTTTGTTGTAACTCTGCAACAAAAAAAGCAAAAGAGTAGAAAAGCAACAAAAAGAAAAAGCAAATAAGTAGAAAAACAGCAAAAACAAAAGCAGAGAAGTTAGAAAAGGAAAAAGTTAGCAAAGCAACAAAAAGAAAAAGCAAAGAAGTAAGAAAAGGAAAAAGTTAGCAAAACAACAAAAAAGAAAAAGCGAAGAAGTAAATTTTCTTACCTATTTTAATCCTGTTGTTCTTCTCGTTTTGTTATTTATTTTTCTGGGCAGAATTTGCATTTGGTAATTTTAGATAAGATTTGAGTTTGTAGAGAAGAACGTGTATATAGAGGAATTGTATAGTGAAACTCAAACATCTGATTCGATAGCGCAAGGTGAACTTCTCTGACGAGAGTGTAGAGATTTCAAGTTGTGATTTATGGAAACTAATAACCATTATTCAGTAATACGTTAATTCGGTGGCGAATGTGGAATACATTTTCAAATGGAAATTTTCATTTTCTTCTCCTTTTTACCATCGTGATCGTAAAAATTAATTTATGTTTTAGTAGTGGATTATTTATAGGTATCTTCATTAGGTGTTTTTCGTTTTTATTTTTTATTGTTATTCCTATGCTTAAATTACTCTCTTCTTTCTTTGTATTCTTCTTTTTCATCATTAGATGGAATTTGCTTTTTTTCTGAAGCATTGCATTTGATCCTTTGCACCAAAATTTGATTCTTTGTCTTCATAATTATCAAGAATATCTTTATGTTCCTTTTCATCAACAAAATCATCTTTTTGTTCTTTTTCATCATCTAAATTGTCAAAATCATGTTTTTTTTACGAAAAGCATGTTTTACTTTGTTTTTTCAATTAACGTCAACTTTTATCATCTGTCTGTTTTTTTTTATTGTTGACAACATCATCTTCAACTTTGTGTTCCTTTTCATCACCATAAACATCATCTAACTCTTTATTTTTGTAATTACTATCATCTGCTCATTTTTCTTCTTCATCGACATCTTTTATTTCTTCTGTATAAGATGATGGTCTTTTGTTCCTTCTTTGTCATCATCTTGTATTGGTTCTGTATCATCTTTTGTTTCTTCTCTTTCATAATCTTCTGTTCCTCTTTTGTCATCATCTTCTATTCCTTCTGTATAATCATCTTTTGTTATTTTTTTCATCTTCTTTTGTTTCTTCTCCTTTAAAATATTTTGTTCCTTCTTTGTCATAATCTTTTATTGCTTCTGTATCATCATCTTTTGTTACTTCTTTTTCACCATTTTTTATTTCTTCTGAAAGTTTGTTGTATGTTGCTGTTCCTTTTTTATCATTATTGTTTCTTTTTTTGCATCATCTTTTATTTTTTCTGTATCATCATGTTTTGTTCCTTCTTTATCATCATCTTTTATTGTTTCTGTATCATCATCTTTTGCTTCTTCTTTTTCATAATCTTTTGTTCCTTCTTTGTTATCATCTTTTATTGCTTCTGTATCATCATATTTTCTTTCTCCTTTTTCATAATGTTTTGTTCCTTCTCATTCATAATCTATATGTTTTTCCTTTTTCATCATCTTTTGTTCTTTATCATGGTCATCTTTCATTCCTCCTGCATTATCTTCCTTATCTACATATGTTATTCCTCCTTTATCATAATCTTCTGTTCCTCCTCTATCATCATCTTTTTCTTTCCTATCATCATTAACTATGATCTCTTGTTCATGATCATAATCCTCTTTCTCCTCCCATCATCATCCATCGTCATCATTATCATCATAATGAGTATTAATTATTAACTCATTATTTCTATAAATATTTTTATTGTTTAGATTATACAAATAAAAATTTCAATGAAAGTTTGTCCTTAAGGTAGAGGAATAAAGTATTCCCAGACCCTTTTTATAAAATCATTCTCAGCCAGTTTTCTAAAGGAAATTACAGCACTTGACCCGAGTTGAACCTATAGGAAGGAACATGAAAGTAATTTATCATTAAAATTTTTGATTTATCGATTTAAAGATGTAGGTGAAAGGGAGGCCAAAAAGCTATTTAAAGGAGTGAGGGGAGGGGAGGGGGGGTGGAGGAAAAAAATCAGCATATTCGCATAGAGACCGCAAACTTTGGGAAGCGGTGGTCAGTAACTCGATGCAGATTTCGGTAATTTTGGTCTCGCTCGACGTCCATCGCGGTATTACACGAACTTGTGTGTTAGGTCGAGAGACGTACAGGGCTTGGTCTGCAACGGACTTTGCTCGACGATGGCGGTACTACCGCTTGCTGAGTTGGTAGCCCTGCCAGCCAGCCTGCCTGCCACCACCTCATTTGAATTTCTAATTAGGAAACCTCCATGCAATTATTGGATTAATGTAAATTACGAGAGCTGGCTCGGTCTCCGCCACCGCCGCACAAGGGTGGAACTATCTCTCTCTGTCCCTCTTTCTCTCTCTCTCTCTCTCTTAGTCTCTCATTCTCTATCTTACTCTCTCTCTTATTCTCTCTCCTTCTATACCTAAATGTCCCTCTCTCTGTCTCTCACCCACACACATTGCTTTAGTCTCTCTTTCCTGTTTCCGACTTCCCCTTCACCCTCCCCACTTTCGTCTTCCCCTTCCTTCTTGCACCATAGTTAGGGGTTGGGGATAATTAAAATCCGTTGATTAATATGTAAATTTAATAAGATTACTGTTCTAGGAATGCCCGATGCAGACAAGCGAAGCGAGATCCTTTTTTTTCCCTCTCTTGCTCTTGATTGTATCGCTGGATCAAGGTGGCAATGTTAGGTGCTATCTCTTATTCGATACTTTTAGTCGTCATCATCATCATCATTATTATCGTCATGATCGTTATTAAAAAAAAAAAAAAAAAAAAAATGCTTCAAGTGTCTTAGAAATCTGATTATTTTCTCTGATAGATGAATTTGGAATTCTCCGGAATTATAATGAGCGAAACATGAGTTGGCATAATATTCTCCAAGGAAGTCGATTAGCTAAAAAGCAAACGTTACATTCAAAATTTTATAGACTATCGCGGAAAAAGAGTGGAACAAAAATGTAAAAGTAAAGAAGAAATAATATAAAAATGTAGAAAAAAATGTAGAAACAATATAAAAGTATAGAAAAATGTAAAAAAATATACAAAATTTTTAAAAATTTAGCAAAACGTAGAAAAACATACGAAAATATAGAAAAGAATAAGGAAATATAGAAAAATTTTTAAAAAATATAGAAAAATATTAAAAATATAGCAAAACGTATAGATAAATATAGAAAAACATAGGAAAATATAGAAAAGAGTAAGAAAATGTAGAAAAATGTTGAAAAATATAGAAAAACATTAGAAAATATAGAAAAGAATAAGAAAATATAGAAAAACACAGGAAAATATATAAAATTTTTAAAAATATAGCAAAATGTAGAAAAATATAGAAAAACATAGGAAAGTATAAAAAAAAAATTAGAAAATCATAAAAACAATGTAGAAAGACATGAAAATATAAAAAATATATAACAAAATATAAAAATATATAGAAAAAAAGTAGAAACAATATAAAAATATTGAAAAATGCAGAAAAATATAGAAACCATATAAAATTATAGAAAACTGTAGAAAAAAATTTTAGAAAAATGTAAATCAACTGAAAAACATAGGAATATATGGAAACATATAGAAAAACATAGGAAAATATAGAAGAATTTAAAAAATAAAGCAAAACATAGAAAAATGTAGAAGATAGAAAAATGTTGAAAAGTATAAAACCAGAAACAACATAAAATAGTGAAAAATATAGAAAAATGTAGAAAAAAATAGAAAAATATTTTAAAAATATAAAAATATAGAACAGAATAAAAAAATATAGAATAAAATACAAAAATATAGAAAAAATATAACAATTTAAGAAAATATAGAGAAATATAATAATATAAAAAAACATAGGAAATAATGAAAAATATAGAAACAACATAAAAATTTAGAAAAATGTAAAAAAATCTGAAAAACATAGGAAAATATAAAAAAAAATGTAGAAACAATATCAAAATATAGTAGGAAAATGCAGAAAAATATTGAAACCATATAAAAATATAGAAAATTGTAGAAAAATATAGAAAAACATAGGAAAATATAGAAAATCATAGAAAATTGTAGAAAAACAAAAAAATATGCCAAATATATGTAAAGTAAAATATAAATTCCATGAAAAAAATATACAAACAATAGAAACAATAGAAAAATGTAGAAATATAAAAACAGTACTCTCAAAATTTAAATTAGTAAAAATGTTTACTAATTAGAATTAGTGACTGACTTGTTGCTTTTTAATTAGTCAATTTTACTAATAAATTACTAGAAATTATCACTTTTTTTTTAAATTTACTAACTCAAAAGCAGAAAGTCAGTTACTAATTCAAATTAGTAAATATTTTTACTAATTCAAATTTAGAGAGTAGGTTTAAAAATATAGAAAATATAATATAAAAATTTATAAAAATATAGAAAAATATAAAAACAATAGAAAAACATAAGAAAATATATAGAAAAATGTAGAAACAATAGAAAAATGTAGATAAATATAGAAAAGCCTAGAAGAATATAGAAAAACCTAGAAAAATGTACAAAAATATAGAAAAACCATAAACATTCATAAAAAAACAAAAATATTAAAACAACACCACTCGTATGGTATTGTGTGAGTAATATAAAAACAATAGGAACATATAGAAAAATGTAGAAACAATAAAAAAATATAGAAAAATGTAGAAACAATAGAAAAATATAGAAAATCATAGAAAAATATGGAGAAATATAGAAAAACCTAGAAAAAAATAGAAAAATATACAAAAATATAGAAATACCAGAAAAATTCATAAAAAACAAAAATATTAAAACAACATAACCCGTTTGTAAATAAATATATTTTCGTATATTAAGTCCTGGCAACAAGAAATTAAAAAAAAAAAATTCGACAATGCAGACAATTGGAATAAAAATGTGACTGTTGTCGCAACTGCTGACTGTAACTTTTAGGACAGTATTGTTCAACCAACGGATACAATACATTCGATTGGCAGGCCTGGGATTTTTACAAACGCTTTTCCAGTCGCTGATTTTTTTTTTTTTTTTTTTGCCTTTTTTTACATCAGCGCAAGCGTTGCTATAATCGTCGACGCGTTATTCGCGATTTGCATACCAGAACCAAAGGGGGTTGTCAAATGGAAAGGAGGACATTGAAAGAGGAGCGGGAGGGGGGAGGAAGGGAGAGGTGATGGTGGTGGGATAACGACTGATTTTACGGTCACAGTCATTTTTACCGTAAGCCTGTAAAAAAGTATCCGGAATGGCGTTTTCCGAAATCCTATTTCGTCAACTCGTTACGACTGCCCATGGGTCGTGTTTCCAATTTTTTTTTTCGCGTCCACTTTTCTGGCTGGTGCTTTTATGTATAAAAGACTTTTTATGCGGCTGTAAAAATTTTTTTTAAAATTACCGTTTTTATCATTCTGATCAGTATACCATTGTGCGTATGGAAAACTATTAAAAGCAGTGAGCATTTTATTTTTTTTTTTTTTGCTTTTTTTGCTCCTTTTTTTGGAAAGTATGACATTTTTTTCTGAATAGAAAGATTGTCAGGCAATAGGTGGACGGAAAGTGTATGACTAGGTTTTGAAAAAAATATGAATTTTTGAAGTTGGTTTTGAGTAAATCTTAATTTTTATAAGCTTTAAGTGAGAAATGATTCGGATAGATTGTTAACTTCTTCCTTTAATACTTAATTTTTATAGTTTTAATTTTATTCATAGTTTTAATATACTAATTTTTACATCTTTATTTTTGAATCTCAATTTTTAATTTTGGATCTTAATTCTTGGATCTTATTCTTGAATCTGAATTTTAAAATAGTAATTTTTGAATCTTAGTCTTAACATCCTAATTTTTCCGCCTTTATTTCTGAATCTTAATTTTTAATTCCAATTTTGGATCTTAATTTTTGAATCTTAGTTCTTGAATCTTAATTTTGGATCTTAATTTTTGAATCTTAGTTTTTTAATCTTACTATTTAAATCATAGTTTTAATATCCTAATTTTTACATCTTTAACTTTGAATCTGAAATTCTAATTCGAATTTTGAATCTTAATTATGGAATCCTAATTTTTAAATCTTAAGTTTTATAATTTTAATTCTATTCATGTATTCAATATCCTAATTTTTACATCTTTTATTTTTGAATCTCAATTTCTAATTCTAATTTTGAATCTTAGAACTTGAGTCTTAATTTTTGATCTTAATTTTTGAATCTTACTTTCAAAATTATAGTTTTAATATCCTAATTTTTACATCTTTAATTTTGAATTTAAATTTGTAATTCTAATTTTGAATCTTAATTATGGAATCCTAATTTTTAAATCTTAAGTTTTATAATTTTAATTCTATTCATGGATTCAATATCCTAATTTTTACAACTTTTATATTTGAATCTCAATTTCTAATTCTAATTTTGAATCTTAATTTTTGAATCTTAGTTTTTGAATCATAATTTTAAAACTTTAATTTTTAAATCCTAATTTTTAAATCTGAATTTTTTAATCATAGTTTTATATTCCTAATTTATACATCTTTATTTCTAATTTTAATTTTTGATGACAATTTTTGAATCTTAGTTTTTGAATATTAATTTTTAAATTTTAGTTTTTGAAGCTTAATTTTTGTACTTAATTTTTAAATCTTAGTGTTTAAATTTTAATTTTTTCATAAAAAATTAGAACTCTTAATTTTTGAGTCTCAGTTTTTGAAGCTTAATTTCAAAATCTTAATTTTTAAATCTTAAAACTTAAATCGTAAATTTTGATCTTAATTTTTGAATCTTAGTTTTTGAATCATAATTTTTAAACCTTAATTTTTGAATCCTAATTTTAAATCTGAATTTTTTAATCGTAGTTTTAGAATCCTAATTTTTACAACTTTATTTCTGAATCTAAGTTTCTAATTTTAATTTTTTATGATAATTTTTGAATCTTAGTTTTTGAAGCTTAATTTTAACATCTTAATTTTTGATCCTTAATTTCTAATTGTAATTTTAAATCTTAATTTTTGTTTCTTAGTTTTAAATCTAAACTCTGTCATCCAAAATTAAGACTCTTAATTTTTGAGTCTTAGTTTTTTTTAAGCTTAATTTTAAAACCTCAATTTTTGAACCCTTGTTTTCGAACCTTAATTTTGGAATCCTAATATTTTAATCCTAATTTTTGAATCTTAGTTTTTGAATCTTACTTTTTGAGTTTTATTGTCAGCACCTGAATTTTTAAATCTAAAGTTTTGAACCTTAATTATTATTAAAACACTTTTGGAATTCCAATTTTCGAAATTTAATTTAAAAAACCCTAATATTCACACACAGTATATAATTAATTATTGGACAGGTGTCCTAATGCGAGATTATTGAATTCACAGTGGCAACTTCATTTTCGAGATAAACCCATAGAAGTAATAAACTGGGAAACATTTACAGATGAAAGTTATTATTTTATTTTGTCAGAGATGAATTTTATGAGTGATAAGGGGGGAGAGGGGGGGGGGGTTCGAAGCTATACACTATATACATTGTGATAGGGGTTTTTTGGGGGTCAGGCGGAGGGTGGAAGGGAGGAGTGAGAGTAGGTGGATGAAACGGCAACAGCTATTCTGTCGGTGATAATAATTATGGATATTGAGAATGGCTATCATTGACGTACCACGTTAATGCACGTGCCGGTCAGTGGTACCACTCGACGTTTCCACTAAACAAATTTACTTGCACCCATTTTTTTGATGGCCTAGGCAAATCAACGAAGCGTTGTGATAAAAAAAAAAAAATTTGTTCACAAAAAAAAGAATTTTTTTTTTTTTTTGCCGTCCACTCGTTTTTAGCGTCCGGTCAATTAGCCTACTGGTAACTATAAAAATTTCTCTACATTCAGTTTTCGCAGATACAAATGGAATGCAATTTTTATTTCTCCACATACAGTGGCACATCGTGAATTTGAATTCAAACCCAAAGTTGACGATACGAGTCTGTGACTTTTTAAATTCGTGTCATTTATTTTGCAAGGTGATCTGCTCTCGCCAATGGCGGGCAATTTTGTTGGAATAGTTTCCGATTTTTCTTTTTTTCTTTTTTGTTCGAGAAAGGAATGGGGTATGAATTTTATAGAGCGAATTCGATAATAATTCTTATCTATATATAGATATTTGCTGGCATGTGAGGAAAAAAAAATGATGAAAGAAAAAAATTATAAGAATTTATCTATTTTTATTAATTATAGTAGTAAATGTTTGACTTTCTGGAAAATAATAATTTTGATTTTTTTTTTGTTGCAGGTAAGATTCTGAATTTCATACTAAGACGAACTGCGAGAAACAGGTTTGAAAAAAAATTAGTTGCATATTATTAAGATTCGAATAAAATAATTTTAATATTCAAATATTAATTTTCAATTCAAAATAATGAACTCACTTTGAATTTCCCGACAATATTATTTTCGACTACCCAACAGATGTCACTGAAAATCTTTGCTCGAGAAGGAACGATAATTATCAATTTTTATAAATTTCTTTTTAATCTTGACGCTCATCTACTAAAACAAACTATTTACTACTTTTTTTACGATTTGCTACTATTTAGCTATTTTTTTTTTTAAAGTGTGACACTAAAAGCTTCTATTTTCTTATTTTTGAGAATTTGCACAACATTAAATTGTCTGAAAGTTGAAAAACAAATATTCTCAAAAATTTTAATAAAATTCTTAGAAACGATTTAATTATTTTCAAAAATATTTCTAAATTCAATTTTTTTCAATATCTAATATTTTAATAAAATTTCCCAAAAGAGTTCAATTGTTTAGAAGAATTTTAACCAAATTTTCCAAAAGAGTTCAATTATTTAGAAAAATTTTCATATTATTTCTTAAAAGAGTTCAATTATTTAGAATAATTTTAATAAAATTCTTCGTAAATATTCAATTATTTTCATAAATAATAAAATTCAATTTTTAAAATTCAATTTTTTTGGAGAAAAATTAATTATTTAAAATAATTTGTTTTAAATTCTTCGCGGGAATTCAATTATTTTTATTAACTACAATTTTATTAAAATGTTAAGAATAATTGAATTTTTAGAAAAAATTTTAATAATTGAATTCTTTCAAAGTATATTATTGTTTATAAAATTAATTGAATCCTAGCGATGAAAAAATAAATAATTGAATTCATTCCTGAAATTTTATTAAAATGTTAAGAATAATTGAATTTTTGCAAAAAAAAATTGAATAATTGAATTCTTCCAAAGAATGTTATTATTTATATGAAATTAATTGAATTCTTGTGATGAATTATATTAAAATTTTTAAAAATGTAAAGAATAAAAATTAATTATGCACTGAAAAGGATTTTTAAAATTTTGATTATAAAATTTCTTAAAAATTTTTACTTGAAATTAAAAAATTTTGGGATTTGCATAATCATAATAATAAATAGAATATCAAGTTCCACGTGTAACATTTTCTAGTTATAAATAATTACTAGTAATTATTATTGTAATTCGAATAAATTATATCACGTAGTATAATTATAATTAATTACTATTAATTATTATAATTTAATAATTACAGTTTGATTAATTTGATTTAATAAAAAGAAAATTTAAAATTGTAATAATTAAAAATGTTGAATCAAAAAATTAAGAATTGCTTCAACTGAAAAAAATGGAATTTATAACCAAAGCTTTTATTAATTATTCTGATACACACCTAAAATAATAAATTTACTCGGATAATAAGTATCGTTAGATTAATTTACGGTTTTTAATTGTGTGTTCTTTTAGCTCTCAACATTACTAATGTCCGACCATTCATGAAAATAATTATACGGCAAAAGCGACCTAACTACTTTATTAAGCCAAACAATTTTTTACTCGCGTTCATTAACCAAGTTGAGGAGCTGCAAACAATAAAATTATCCAGGGGATGGAAAAATCGTAATTTTAGTTGTAAAATATAATTTCATCATGTAGAAGCGGCGCGAGAGGTTTTCTCTCTCTCTCTATTTTAAAATACAAAATAAAAAAAAGGAAAAAAAAAAGAAAAAAAAATGAGAGTGAAAAAAAATTGGAGTCTCTACGAAATAGAAGTCCTTGCGGTGGCAAATGCTTTGCAACGTTAGTATGAACTGCCTTTGTCTTGCAAAAAACCCATGGACATATATATCACGCGGGACCAAGCCACCGGCATTGTTTCACTCTTCGCATAATTACTGTGAGTCACGTTTTAAAGTTAAATTCCACCTAAATAAAGCTTAATGTTATTATATCGCGGCTCTCTTATGCGCGTGCATCGCCATCGAGGCAGTTTGGCTCATTACACATCGTCCCAGCGGTTTCAAATGTCCTTTACTTTCTTCATTATATATCATTATAATATACATGTATAGATATATGCGTATATTTTATACGACATAATAGAATATAATGTCGCACACTCTTGTCGCCAAAGGCCGGTTCAATATATGCTTTCATATTTAAAAGCAAATTATCTCATTCAATTATTTAGAAAATAACGAGCAAAAAAAAAAGAAGTTTTCTCTCTTTACACGCGGAAAAAATATTCTCAAAATTAAAGGATTACTTTTTTTTAATTATCCTATAATTATAAATTAATTTCACTTCTTTCCAACAGTGCTGATATTTTACCATCGCGGTGATTTTTTTTTGCAGATTAACTCTGCATTTTTTATTTAGGGGAAAATTAAAAAAAGAATACTACTTAATCAAATTAATTAAGTTAATATACAACTTAATTGGATTAACTAAGTGAATACTTCACTGAGAAAACGATTTATTCGATTGAAACAAAGTTTAAATAAAACTTAAAATATTTTTCCTACAGTCAAATACCTGTTTATTAAATAAACTATTAAATTATTATTAAATACCTAATATTGAAATTTAATTTAATAATTTTAATAATTCAATTCAATAATTTTCAAACTTTTTAATTTAAAATTCTATAATACGATTATATTTAAGAATAATTTTTAACAGTAGAAAAAATTATTCTTTGAAATATATTATGTATTTCAATTAAATTAAAAAGTCCACAAGTTAAATCCACCGAAGCAATTCAATTATTTTTATAAACAGTAAAATTCATTGCAAAAAATCAATTATTTTTAATAAATAGTAAAATTCATTGTAAGAATTTAAATTATTTTTTAGAAATAATAAAAAATTCTTCTCAGGAATTCAATTATTTTCAAAAAAAATTTTTAATAAAATTTCATGAATGAATTAAATTATTTTCAATAACATTTTACAAAAGAAATTAATTTTTTTCAAAAATTTTAATAAATCATTAATAAAAACAGTTCAATTATTTTCAATACAATTTCATTTAAATTTCCTGGAAGAATTCATTTATTTCTTAATTTTTAATAATATTTTTCGAAAAATTCAATTATTTTTTAATTTTTAATAAAATTTTTCGAATTTCTTTGATTTTTTTTTTAAATAATGGACTTTCTTCTTTTTTCAATAATTTTAATTGCAAATTTTAAAAGCAATTGAATTTCCTGAAAGAATTCATTTTTTTCTTAATTTTTAATAATATTTTTCGGAGAAAGTTCAATTATTTTTTCTAAAATTTTAATAAATTTTTCGAAACTTTTCAATTATTTCTATAAATAGTAAAATTCATCGTAAGAATTAAATTATTTTTTATAAATAATAAAATCCATCTCAGGAATTCAATTATTTTCAAAAAAAATTTAATGAAATTTCAGTAATGAATTCAATTTTTTTTTAAATTTTAATAAATCTTTCGAAACAATTCAATTATTTTCAATACGATTTCAATAAAATTTCCTGAAAGAATTCATTTCTTTCTTATTTTTTAATAATTTTTTTTCGAAAAATTCAATTATTTTTTAATTTTTAATAAAATTTTTCGAATTTTTTTGAATTTTTTAAAAATAATAGATTTTTTTCAATAATTTTAATTGAAAATTTTGAATGTAATTGAATTTTATGAACGATTTCATTCAAGTTTTAAACATAATCTTGTTTCTTAATAATTGAAATTAAATTTTTAATTATTAAATTTTATCAAAATTTTTAGAAAATAGTTATATTTTTCTCAGAAATTTGTTATACTTTTCTAAAATAATTTCCTTTATTCAAGGAATTCTAGTAAAATATAGAAAATAATTAAATTCTTTTGAAGAATTTCTTTGTTTTTTTTTTTTTAAATAATAATTTTTTAAATAATTTGTAATTGAAAATATTGAAAATAATTGGATTAAATAAAGGATTTTTTCAACGTTTTAATAATAGTTGTAAATGATAATAAAAACTTCGGTTAGGAATTCATTTTCTCTTACAAATTCTTAATTTTTTATTTCAACATTGAAGACTTAGTTTTGATTTAACATTTTTAATTATTAAAATTGTATCATTCTTTTTAATTTAATGAGAGTAATTATAAATTGTAATAATTAAATTAGAATAATTACATTATAATTAAAATGAAATAATAATTAAATTGCGAAACAAATTTTCATAATGATTGTAATTTTTTAATTCTAATGAATGTTTTTAATTATTAGAGAGTGAGAGAGAGAGAGAGATCATTAATTAAAATTAATTAATTTAAAATTTTTGTTTGTTTTTTTTAAAGAAAAATAAAATACGTGGAATTTGTGGGGGGCAGCGGGGGGTTACCTTGGTCCAAACAAAAAGGATGAAATAATTCAAATAACGTCGTGTTTAATTAATCAATTAATAACCGTATTATTGTTACGTTTAATTAAAAATAATGAATCTGGCTCGCTTCTCTAAATCAGAGAAGCCATGATCATATATATATAAACGTACATATTAATACATCGTTGTGTATACTGACTGGTGTCGGTTATATAAAAGCTTCTGTCAATACTCGATACATATATTTATTTGTATTTTTTTCCTTTTTTTTTGATCACATATTCTGTTTAATTATACGAATTTTCGTATTGAAGGTCCATTATAAAAAATAAAATTGTCGCTCATAAGTTTTTATTCACGAGTGAATTTCGTATTTTCACGCCACAGTTCAATCATTTTTTTTTGTATTTTTCATTTTTTTTCTTTTTGCTTAATTATAATTAACGTGCTAATAAACAGACCAAAAAAAAAAATGGGGGAAAAAAATTGCAATTTATTTGTATTATATTTTGTAGAAATAAATTCGCGAAGGGTGACAGACAGAGATGAAAAGAGAGACAGAGAGAGAGAGAGAGGGAGGAAGAGAAAGAATTGAAAGGTTGAATGCGATGATAAAAATAATTTGCAGTCGATATCATTATAAATCAAATTCATTTATTTGTAAGCAGCATTATTATTAGCCGAATGAATATTTTCAAATTAATTAACACGACAAAGAGTACAATGAGAAAATCAATTTTACTTCAATAATTGTTAGTAATAATTGACAATACTTCTTCCCCCTTTGAACAATAGTCAGTTTTATGGATGAAAAAAAATTTTCCCGAAGCCTCGAGAGTTTTAAAATTTTCAATAATAATTTTTATATATTTTTTAATACGGATTATACATTGTTTGACAAGTTTTTTATTTTTTATTTATTTTTTTTTTTGATTTTGTATTCTTTACAATTTGACGAAACAAAGGTATCGAATATTTTGCATATTTTTTTCGTTAAATTTATTTTTCAGATGAGTTATTTTTGTTAAAATTGTTAATTTTTTTGTTTATAAGAAAATAAAGCAGAGTCGAAAACAACAATTATAGAATTAATTGATTTTCGATTTTTTTTCCTGGGAGATTTTTTTCTTTAGATCAATTTTATTTTAGGAGGGGAAATAAATTTATTTTTTACTAATAAAAAAGAGAAAGTGCAAGAAAAATTATTTATTTAAAAAAATTCTTTTTGTATCGAGATAGAGTCGATTTTTTGTTTTCTAAAAAGAATTTTCATTAAAAAAACATTTGGAAGAAAATATTCAAATAAATATCTATTCAAACATATTTTCATCGTGGATTTTTTATTTTCTATGGAAAATATTTACAAAAATATTATTTCAATAAATATTTATTAGATATTCTTTTCGAGAATTAAGAAAAAATAGATTTTTTATTTTTCTATCTATAAAAAAGTATTGAAAAAAATATTAATTAAATTTTTACATAGATATTTGTTGAAACGAATCGTTTTCGTATGGAGTTAAAATTAATTTCTTTTTCTACAAAAAAATATTGAGAACAATAATATTTAAATAAATATTTATTGATACTTTCTATATTGAAACAAAATATTTTTTTTTCTTTTCTATAAAAAAAGTATTTAAAAAAACATAAGATGAAATATTTATTGAAACAAATTTTTTTCTTAATTAAATTCATTTTTTATTTTCTCTGAAAAAATATTTAAAAAGAATTATTTGATGAAGAAAATGAATGATAATAATTCAATAATTGAAGAATTATTTGAAAGAATTCAATTTTTTTCTAAAATTTTAATAAATCCTTCGAAACAATTTAATTATTTTTAATACAATTTTAATAAAATTTCCTAGAAAAATTCATTTTTTCCTTAATTTTGAATAATATTTTTCGGAATAATTCAATTATATTTTCTAAAATTTTAATAAATCCTTCGAAACTTTTCAATTATTTTTGTATAAATAGTAAAATTCATTGCAAAAATAAATTATTTTTAATAAATAAATTCAATAATTTTTAATTTGTAAAAAAATTTTCGAATTTTTTTGATTTTTTCTTCTTTTTTTAATAATTTTAATTGAAAATTTTGAAAGCAATTGAATTTGATGATCAATTTCATTTACATTTTAAAAATAATCTTGTTTCTCAATAATTGAAATTAAACATTTAATTATTGAATTTTATTAAAATTTTTCGAAAATAATTATATTCTTCTCAGAAACAATGAAAAAAATATTAGAATTTAATTAAATAAGATTAAAAATAATGTCTATTTATTTATTTTTAGTTATTTATTTATTAACGAGACAAGAGGGTTTATAAAAAATGTTGTAAAACTATTGTTTAAATAAATATTTATTAAAACATATTCGTTTTTTTTAAATAAAATCGAATTTTTTATTTTCTATTAAAAAAGTACTGATAGAAAATATTTAATTAAATATTGTTTATAAATAAATATTTATTGAAACATATTCTTTTTTGTCTTGAGATAAAATCAATTTTTTGTACAAAAATTTGTTTGCCAATTAATTGCAAATATTTGTGACCATAATTTTCACATTAAAAAATTTGTAACTTGAAAAAAGAGATTTCAACTTTCAACAAATGTAAATTTCCCAAAAATTGTAAGTTTTAAGTGTTGGAGTTAAAATTTGTAACTAAAAAAAAAAAATTGGTAATTAGTGAAAAAAAATTGGTTTAATATAAAAAAATTGTTATTCCATATCTGTTACGTAAAGTATTATCGGTCGGATTTTTAACAAAAAAAAGAACCCCCTCTCCCTTCTGATGTAATCTTCTCGCTCTCTCTCTCTCTCTCTCTCTCTTTCTCTCTCTTTGTTAGGAAATTTCCAGGAGAACGCGCCGATTTTTTAAATATAAACACACACCCATAAGGTTTGGATGCCGCCAATACGATGAGGGCAGAGAGTCAAAGCTTTTCTGTTTTAAAAAGCCTCACTCTTGTTTGGTCTGCCTCGATGACCCACGAAAAAAGATTGCTCTCACCATCCGTGCAATCTTTTGTTTAAGCCACAATTTTTTGATCATTATCGACAGACTAATAGGTTTCGGGATCGCGAGCGCATTCGTGACAAAATTTTCGTGTCGCCAATAATTTTTTTCACTCTCACCTCTTCCGTGCGCCTGAATATTGCCCTCGTCGTCGTCGTCGTTGTCGTCGTTATCGTCGTTGTTGCAAATATAAATATATATAAATATATATAGATAGAGGGCGATGAGACATACATCCTCTTTTCTCTAGGTGGACAAAATATTTTTCCCCCTTTCCATATATTGACGAAAATATGTTTCGGAATTATAAAAGATCAGGCGAAAAGAATGATAGTACCGAACAAAGGGACATGCACGGTTTAACTTTTTGATCGATCTCTTTGTTAGTTTTTTTCTTTTTTTTTCTTTTTTTCTTTTTTTTTTTTTATCGCCTATGAGCACCGATTGATGAATCAATCCGTCGAAAATTCTTTTGTATCTACATTTCAGCGCTTTCAATATGTACATATATATTTGCAAAAAAAAAAAAAAAAATTGGGAAAAAAAATCACTAGATTATCATTGCTAAAAAAAAAGTTTATAAAAAAATGTTTCATCCCCTCTCTTCAAATAGAGGATAGAGAGGGGGGATTGATGATTATTATACTTTTGTATCAAAATTCGATTTTAAAAACCAAATCGAGGCAATCGAATTCCTCGAAAAAATTCCTAAAAATTTTATTAATATTCGTCAAAAGAATTCAATAATTTAAAAATTTGTTAATAAAATTCTTTATGGGATTTCAGTTTAAATAAACATGCAACTCTTCCATAAATTGTTATTTTTGTATTTAAATAATTAAATTCTAGTTGAATTTTCTCAGAAAAATTTATTTAAAAATGGATTTCAATTAAAATTTTATATTATAGTTGAATATTAAAAGCATTAGAGTGTAAATTTTTTTTAGAAATAATTGAATTTTTTGAATTAAAATCTTTGAAAATTTGAATTTTTCATCTTTTTAACTAACAATTCTGTGGAATAAATTTTTTTTTAGAAAGTTTAATTGCGGATTTTTTTTGTAAATTATTTAAAGTTTTTATTTTCTAATATATTTTTAATTGAGGAATTACGAATAATTAAAATTTTGTAAAATTGAATTGTAAACAAATGATTTGGAAAATTCTCGAAGAACTTTTTCAAAAATTATAAAGAAAAAAGAATTTATAGAAGATTTTTAGTTAAAAACACAAAAAAAAATTTAATTTTGAAAAAGTTACAAATTATTGCAGAAATTCAATTATTTTTGAGAGTAATAAAATTCTTCGTGAAAATTAAATATTGTTCAAAAATAATAAAATTTTTCTTTGTGATTCAATCATTTTCACAAATAATAAAACTCATCGCAGAATTTCAATTATTTTTAATAAAATTTTAAACAAATTTCTCGAAAAATGTAATTATTCTTAAAAATTTTATTAAAATTCTTTAAATATCTCATTAAGAATTCAATTATCTTTATAAATAGCAGAATTTTTCGCCAAAAATTCAATTATTTTTAAAAATTTAAATAAAATTCTTTGCAAAATTTCAATTATTTTCAAAAGTTTTTCATAATTCAAGGATTTTTAATATATACTATTTTTATAAAATTTATCACAAGGATTAATTATTGAAAAAAATTTTTGATACAATTCTACGAAAACGTTCAATTATTTTCATGAATAATAAAATTTCATTTAGGAATTTAATTAGTTTTACGGCAGAATTTTAAATATTTTTAATACAATTTAAAATAAATTTCTCGAAAAATGCAATTATTTTTTAAAATTTTATTAAAACTTGACAATGGAATTCAAAAAAAAAAGATTTAATTATTCAATGAATAATATAATTCGTTGCAATGATTCAATTATTTTCATAAATAACTTTTAATTCGTCGCAGGAAATCAATTATTTTCAAAAATTTGTAAGTAATTCTGCAGAAGAATTCAATTATCTTGATAAACAACAAAATTCTCCCCATAAAATCAATTATTTTAAGGAATTTTAATAAAATTCTTTTCCAAAATTCAATTATTTTTATAAGTATTGAAATTCATCACAAGAATTCAATTCTTTTGAAAGGTAATAAAATACTTTGCAGAAATTAAATTATTTGCAAAATTTTTTTAAAATTCTTGTCAAGAATTAAATTTATCTTTATAAATAAATAGCGAAATTGTTTTCAAGAATTAAATTATTGTCAAAAATGGTAATTTATCAGAAAAATTCAATTCTTTTAAAAAGTAATAAAATACTTTGCAGAAATTAAATTATTTGCAAAATTTTTTTTTAAATTCTCGTCAAGAATTAAATTTATCTTTATAAATAAATAGCGAAATTGTTTTCAAGAATTAAATTATTGTCAAAAATGGTAATAAACTTCTTGTCAAAATTTCAATTATTTAAACAAAATTTAATAAAATTCTTCCGATAAATTCAATTATTTTCATAAATTATTATTTAAATTCTTCTCAGAAATTCCAGTTTTTTTTTAAATTTTCATAAAATTCTTTAAAAAGTTTTCAATTATTTTCAAAAATTGTTATAAAATTTTTAATTTAATAAATTTCAGTAAAATTTTAATTAAATTCCTTTAAAGAAATTATTGAATAAATTATTTATTTGCATTTTATTTCTATTTAAATAATTGAATTCTCGTAGAATTTTCCAATAAAAATTGATTTAAAAATGAATTTCAGTTAAAATTTTAAATAATAATTGAATATTAAAAGCAATAGAGCGTGAATTTTTAAAAATAATTGAATTTTGAAATTAATTTTTTTCCAGAAATTTTAATTGTGGATTTTTTTAATATTATTTTGAGTTTTTATTTTCTAATATTTATTTAATTAAAGAATTTACGAATAATTGAAATTTCGTAAAATTGAATATTGTAAACAAATGAATTTAAAAATTGTCAAAGAACTTCTTCGAAAATTATTAAAAATCGATTTAAAGTAAAATAGTTTTTAGTAAAATGTTCTTTTATTTAACTAGGACTGGTTATAGTTTTATCAGTAATTGGTATACGTAATTTTTCATTTTTAGTTTTTAAATACTTTCACTGGTTTGAGCCCTGAAAATCGAATGAATAAATTACAGATGTACTTTTCTCGTCGTTTTCTCTCGAATTTTTTTTATATCTATATTAATAATAGACGTAAGAGTAATTTTATTCAAAACAGAGACAAATTGAAAATCGGTGACATAAATTGAAAATCAACGCCAAAAGAAATCGATTATTCAAGCCTATCAAAGCGCGACTCGGTAAAATGTGCATTCACAAAAATACGGGCGACTCTCTTTTAATCAAGCGATTAATTAATGCGCATTCAGATAAAAAGGGAGGTTATAATTTACGTTGCATTTTAAACTGCGTGGGTGACTGGGGACATTGGTGTGAGGTTTGGCCAAAGGGGGGACAACGCGACGGGGGGAGGAGGAGGAGAATTGGGATTTAAGGGGAAAAAAATAGGGAGGAAAAAAAAGGGGGTAAAACATAGGGTAGATCGAAGTGCAAAAGAGAAAGAGAGAGAGAGAGAGAGAGAGAGAGAGAGTGAGAGAGACAGTTGAAATTGGGGTTGGATAAAGGGGGTGGTAGTCCCCCCACCTTTAAGGGTGGATGAAAAGGGTTAAAGGGGGATAAAAGAGGGTTGAAGAGGAGAAAAGAGGGTTGTAGGGGTGAAAAGAGGGTATGGGACAGAAATAATGTGTTTAGGCGCAGGCTTTTTTATCGCTCGCATTCTCCTCCTCCTCCTCTAACCATCTCTTGGTTGCCTCCCCCCACCCTATGACCCCTTCCCCCCACCTCAGCCACATTCGTTGTTTCCAATGCTTTATGTGAATTGCACTGTAAAATCTCATTATATTCCTGTACGATGCACCCATTATATCCCATGCCAGAAACATTTTTCTCGTGTTCGGAGTCAGAAGTTTTTTTTTTATTATTTTACATTTTTTTTTTAAATCTGCTTTTTTCTATTTCATCTCCTTTTCTATAACTATAGCGCTTATCATCGTTTCTTTCGATTTATTTACTCGTAATGATATTTACCTGTGTGTGATTTTTTTCTCTTTTTATTTCAATTTTTCATTTGTGAATATTATATTGAACAAAGAGCAGAGGTTTTTTGATAACAATTTTCTTTTTTGTTAATACCATACATTTTTTTTTGTGGATTATAATATAATTATGAAAAAGAAAATAAATAATTATAATATAATATAACTAAAATAATAAAATCAATAATTATTATATTATTTATATTTAAAATAATAAAATCAATAATTATTATATTTATATTCTAAAAAATTAAATAAATAATTATAATATTCAAATATAATTTGATATTCATATCCATATGAAAAGAGAAATAAAAACAAAATGCGCACTAAAATTAAAAGAAAAAATTACCGTTATTTTCAATTGATTCTTTTCTGAAGACAATTTTTTTAAGTCAGACAGTAGAGATAAAAGGAAGCAAGTGCGTTTTAAAGAAAATTTTTACATTTAATATAATTTTATTTTCTGTAAATTTTTAAAGAAAAGACATTTTATAATTGAGATAAATTGATATAAAATCAAAAGGTTGAGACTAAGAAGTCAACCTTTTGATTTTATGATACGAAGGTAAGAATTCGTGAATGGTTTCCTGTGGAGTAGTTCTTTTCCTCCAAAAAAACGAAAAAGAAAGAAAAAGGAAAAAGAGAGAGAGGATTAATGTTTCATTTAATATGTTTGAGAAAAGGGGAGATACACTCAACGTAAATTGCCGAGTGAATAATTTTCAGGTGCGTTACAAAATACATTTCTCAGAATTAATTAGCAGTGAAATTCTCGCAATGAACCCTGCCTCGCATGAAAACCTTACAAGCACCGAATTGACAAAGCTACTTATTTCTGTAAAGAACACACGAACTCTGTCAATTTTTTGAGGGGAAATTCATTTTTAAAATTTGAATTCACTTTTTAAAATTTCCTTTTGTTTTTCTTTTTTCTTTTGTTTTTTTCTTCTTTTTAGTATTTTTCTTCTTTTCTTTTGTTTCTTTCTTCTTTTTCTGTTTTTTTCTTTAAAAATTTCAATTTAGAGTTCGGAATTTAAAATTCGCGCTACTTTTTTTTGTAATTATCCGTCAGATGGCACTGAAAAATTTTTGCCAGTGAAGAAAGGACAACTATCAACTTTCAATCAATTTTTTTGGTAATTTTTTGCTAAACAGACCGCAAAAGTTAATTAAATAGAAAGAAATTCACCGGGCAGTAAAACATCGGTACATTAGGCGAAAAAATTTGAATATTATTAAAATCAAAACAAAATAATTTCAATATTAGAAAGAAATTTTTGTATTAAAAATAAATTTTGTAGAAATCTTAATTTTTCTCTTAATTTCATCTTAATTCCCTTTTCAATTTGAATTATCAACGGAATTATCAAATGGAATTATAAAAATTTTGGAATTCAATTTAAATTGCTCGACAAAATTATTCTTAAGTATTTAACAAATTGTACTAAAAATTGTTTGCCTACACTGAGAAAAATTTTTTTTTTATTTAAAAAAAGTAGCCATTCAAAAAAATATGTTTGAATTAAACCTATTTTATAGCTAAATTAAGCTAAATTTTTATTGAATCAGTGTTGAATCAAAATTATTATGTTTAATTAAAAAATAATTTTTGGTTGACTGTAAAACAAAGAGATGTTTGATTTAAAAATATTGTTTTCTCGGTGTGTGAATAAATGATACACGCAGAGAAAATATATATTAAATTTTGTAAAAGTATTTAACAAATTGGGGAAAAATTTTGATTTAAAAAAAAAATTTTTTTTTTTAACTTATTAGAAATTTAGTATTATTATATCAAATATCAAAAATATTAATTAAATTCAAATAGAACTTTACTAAATTTCACATAAATTTTTTTAAAGTCTAATATTTTTTATATTAAAATTTCGTTTTATCGCACTTTTTTCCCAATTTGTAAAATACTTTTACAAAATTTAATATATATTTTCTCTACATGTAATTATCACATTTCAAAAAATAATTTGTAATTTATTAATTAATTTAATTAATATTTGAATTCTGAACCAAACCCGCACCCAAAATTTCAACTATAACAGAATATAATTGAAAAAATTTTGTAAATTTTTTTTCTAACACTATTTTGATTCAGAAATAAGGCAAAAAAATCAAAAAAAAT
Source organism: Leptopilina heterotoma (assembly GCF_015476425.1). Classification (NCBI taxonomy): domain Eukaryota; kingdom Metazoa; phylum Arthropoda; class Insecta; order Hymenoptera; family Figitidae; genus Leptopilina; species Leptopilina heterotoma. Next base: position 539,240 of record NW_025111200.1, read on the forward strand.
TTTCATGATTTTTTCGGAAATTAAAAATTTTTTTTTTAAATTGCTTTTTGTAACTTTTGACAAAATTAAAATTTCACAAAATCCATGCCCTTAAATATAAAATGGAGTGTAAGAAACTCATTAAAACAAAAACCATGAAAAAATAATAAAATTTGTGAAAGAAGAAGCATTTTTTTGTAAATTTATGGTTTATAATGTTATACCATAAACTTATAAAAAATGCTTCTTCTTTCACAAATTTTATTATTTTTTCATGGTTTTTGTTTTAATGAGTTTCTTACACTCCATTTTATAATTAAGGGCATGGATTTTGTGAAATTTTAATTTTGTCAAAAGTTACAAAAAAAAATTTTTTAATTTCCGAAAAAATCATGAAAATTTTTTTTGTTTTTTTCACCTTATTTCTGAATCAAAATAGTGTCAGGAAAAAAATATAAAAAATTTTTCCAATTATATTCTATTATAGTTGAAATTTCGGGTGCGGGTCCCCTTAAATGTTATAAGAGAATGAAATTGATAATAAAAATTTTAATCAATTTTTGATTGGATAATAATTTTTGAACAAAATTTTTGGTATCAATTTGTTGTAGTTTTATTTTGTACTTATTATAATTTAATGTATTTTGTACTTTCAAGTTAAGAGTGAAATTATTCAGTTGAATTTAATTCGATTTAATATTTAAATTTCCCCCCACTATTGTTGTCAATACATTTTTCATTTTCGTTAAATAGAAAATTAAGTCTTAAAATAGAAATATTATTTTTAAAAAATGAATTAAAATTAAATTGTCAATTTTAATTCATTTCTTTTAATATTTCTATTTAAGGACTTAATTTTCTGAATTGAAATGAATCTGAATGAAATAAAATAGAAAAACATTCAATGCAATATCATTGAATGTTTTTCTATTTTATTTCATTTTTTTTTTTTTTAATTAAACTTAATAAAATAAAATTTGCAAACTTGACCAAAAGTAACCGAAAGCATATCGAAGGAAACGAAGGAAACACATGAATACACACACGAAACATTAAAGTCTCCAGCGAAAGGGAGAAATCGCTTATTTACAACGAGAACGGTGTAATATGCTCGCCTGAGGCCATGTTTAGTTTACGGCACCAGGATATAATGTCTTTTTAGGTACGTTAATTAACAGTATTCATTTTGCACAAAGGTTTCTAATTACGCACTCTATATACATATATATGGTGCAATAGACTTAGTACCGCGGTTGCCAGTGAAAATTATGTCCCCCGTGATCTCGGTTTATTCAAGGAATTGATTCTCAAACTATCAAGTGGTCAAAAAATGGGAAAAATCAAAACATTCACCAGTTTCCCTTGAACTATGGTAAATTACAACTTTCGTCAATAATATCTCCTATCAATTGATGAGAGGGGGGATATTTTGGAAATTCATTTACGTGATAAGAGACTTTAGTAAGTTTCAGGCGTTACCGACGAGGACAGCCAATAGTTGTCCACCCAACTCAGTTAGCAGTCGCATTAATTAATTATAATTAAGTTTTAGTTGACGTAGCCGTGGAGGAGAGCAAAGCAGTAAGCAAGGCAGGTACCTACGCGACTGGCATTTTGAGCATTACCGATATTATGCAGATTTCACACCAGCTCTCTCTCTCTCTCTCTACTTCTTCTTCTTCTTCTCTTGGAAATCCACCCTCTCCCCCCTGTATTCGGTGAATTCTCCTTTTCCCCCTCCCCTCACGAATAGAAAGTCTGACGCTCTACCCACCATTCCTTCTCTTCACTTACAGTAACGTTGTAGTTGATGCCAAGAGACTTGGAGAATGAATATTTACTTATTTACGGCACATAAACACGATTTTGCGACAACAGTAACGGGGCAATGGATTACATGGTTCTCTGATTGTCATCAAGTTTTCATGAACAACAAGTAAAGAAGGAATTGTTAAGTGGAAAAATTGTTTATTTTCACTTTCGGTGTTTTTTCAGCAGAGGAATTAAAAATTATTTTTTTCTACTGGTACAAACTGTCTAAATTTGGTAAAAATAAAAATAATTAGTTCAAAATTAAAGAAAAGTTAAAAAACAAGTAGTAAAAGAGTAATTTAGTCAGACAGCAGAGTTAATAATTTTGTATATTCGGTAAAAGTAGAGAAAGACATTTTCATTAAGGCGAAACTTTTTTATCTGTGCTTTAGTAGCAAATGGCAATTAGATTCAGTGAAAAAGGAAGGTTTCAGTCAGACACTTTAGTAAAATCAATTTTCGAAATATTAAAATAAAAATTAATTAATTGGAAATTGAGGATTGATATTTTATTTTTTGAAAATTAAAAAAATATTACAAGCAGTGTAAGTAGTAAAAGAGCTGTTTAGTCAGACATTAAATTGTAAATTGTGGTAAATTTCCTAAAAGTATTCAAAGTCAGTTTTAGTAAGTAAGTTTTAGTTTAAGTAGTAAACGAGTTGTTTAGTCAGACATTAAATTGGAAATTCTGATAAATTTCCTAAAAGTAGTAAAAGTTAGTTTTAGTAAGTAAGTTTTAGTTTAAGTAGTAAAAGAGTTGTTTAGTCAGACATTAAATTGAAAATACTTGTAAATTTCCTAAAAGTAGTAAAAGTCTGTTTAAGTAAGTTAACTGTATAAACTTTTGGTTCTTCTTTTAGTAACAAACTTTAATTGAATTTAATGAAAAGAGAGTGTTTTAGTCAGACACATACTTTACTAAATCTCGTATCAACTCGCAAAGCTTAAAATTAAAACTTACCTAGTTCAAAATTAAATAATAATATTAGAATTAAAGAAGAATTACAGAAAAACAAGTAGAAAAAGAGCAATTCAGTCAGACAGCAGAGTTAAAATTCTTGTCTATTCGTAAAAATTAATTAATTGGAACTTTAAGACTCATATTTCATTTTTTGAAAATTAAAAAAAGATTTGAAAATATTAAAAGCAGTTTAAGTAGTAAAAGAGCTGTTTAGTCAGACACTAAATTGGAAATTTTTGTAAATTTCCTAAAAGTAGTCAAAGTCAGTTTTAGTAAGGCAATTGAAATAATTTTTTTGTTCTTTCTTTAGTAACAAACGGTAGTTTGTGAGAAAAGTACCAAGTTTTCATAAACAACAAGTACTGAAGGAAATGTTAAGTGGAAAAAAAGTATTTTTAGTGAAAAAAGTGTTTTAGTCAGACAGTTCCTTTTCGAAGTCTGGCAACAACTTTCCAAACTTAATAAAAGTAAAAATCATTTTTTTAGACTAATAAATATCATTAGTTACGATTAAAATTTAAAAAAAGTGAAAAAACAAGTAGTAAAAGAATAGTTTAGTCAGACAGAAGAGCTTAGATTCTTGTATATTTGGTAAAAATAGTGAAACTTGGTTTCAGTAAGGCGAAACTATTTTATTTTTGCTTTAGAAACGAACGGTAATTATATTCAGTAGAAAAAGAGTGTTTTAGTCAGACACCAACCCTAGTTTAATCAATTTTCGAAATATTATAATAAAAATTAATTTATTCGAAAAGGACTGATATTAAAATTAAAAAAAGATTAAAGACAGACAAATGAAAGCAGTTGAAGTAGTAGAACAGCAATTTAGTCAGACATCAATGTAGAAATTCTTAAAATTTTGCTAAAAGTAATAAAAATCGGTTTTAGTGAGTCAATTGGAATAATTTTTTTTAGTTTTCCTCAAGTTATAAATGGCAGATAAAATTAGTGAAAAAAGGGTGTTTTAGTCAGACATTAGTCAGACATTAGTTTATAAATTTACTCTCGAAACAAAATAAAAATAATTATTCAAAATAATATTAATTAGTTAAGCATTAATTATAGTTAATATAATAAATAATTGGTTAAAATTAAAAATTAAAGGAAAGTAAAAAAACAAGTAGTAAAAAAGTAATTTAGTCAGGCAATAGAGTAAAGATTCTTGTACTTTTGGTAAAAGTAGTAAAAGAAATTTTTAGTAAGGCGAAACTTTTTTACTTTCGCTAGCAAACGACCATTAGATTCAGTGAAAAAAGATTATTTTAGTCAGACACCTACTTTGATATGTCTGGCATCAACCCGAGAAAGTTAAAAATAAAAATATAAATTAATTAGTTCAAAATTAAAGAATAATATTAGAATTAAAGAAGAATTACAAAAGGATAAGTAGTAAAAGAGAAATTTAGTCAGACAGCAAAGTTTAAATTCTTATTGATTTGTAAAAAGAAGTAAAAGACAATTTTAGCAAGAAAAAAAAATTTATTTTCCCTTTAGTATCAAACGGCAGTAAGATTCAGTGGAAAATGTGTATTTTAGTCAGACACCAATCTTACTAAGTCTTACCAATCTTACCTTTCAAATTTTAAAATAAAATAAAATAAAAAAATGCAATCGGTTGAAAATTATAGAACAATATTAGAGTTAAAAAAGATTGAAGTCAAATGTAAAAGCAGTAAAAGTAGTAAAAAGGCAGTTTAGTCAGACAGTAAAAAGCAGTTTTTGTAAATCGGAAAATTTTGGCTCCGCTTAAGTGGCAAACTGCAGTTACTTTCAGTGGTAGAAGATTGTTTTAGTCGGACACGAACTTTACTGAAATGCAGACCAACTTTCCAAACTTGTAAATAAAAATAAGTCACTTGTAAATTAACAAAAGATATTAGAATTACGAAAATATTAGATTAAAAAAGAAATAAAAGTAGTAAAAGTCAATTTGGTCAGACAGCAGAGTCAGAACTTCTGTCTATATGGAAAAAGAAGTGAAACACAGTTTTAGTAAGGCGAAAAACTTTTTCTTTGTTTTAGTATTAAACAGCTTTTACTTTAAGTAAAACGAAAGTGTTTTAGTCAGACAGCAACGTTACTGAGTCTGACATAAACTTTTCAAATTTAAAATAAAAACTAATTATTTAAAAAAAAATTATTTTAAAAGCAAATATTTGAATCAAAAATAAAATATAGGCGTCAATAAGCAAAAGTAGTAAAAATAATAAACGACAAATTTAGTCAGACTGCAGAATTAAAATTGTTGTATATTCTGAAAAAATAGTTAAAAACAGTTTCAGCAAAGCGACAATACTTTATTGTCCCCTGAGTAGCGAACGGCAATTATAGATTCAGTGAAAAAGAAACAATTTTAGTCAGACTCAAAGAAACCTAAATACAAAAAAAATATCGTACTGGCATAAGTAAAAATTATGTTTGACGTTGTAAATTTATTATCAGTAGTGAAAGTCAGTTTCAGTCAGACAAGAGTTCTAAACGCTTAGAATTTTAATGTCAGTAGTAAAAGAGAGTTTTACTCAGACGCTTCATTATTTAAGGTCTTGTAAATTTCTATAAGTAGTAAATGTCAAATTCAATCAGACATAATACTTTCGTGTGAGTATAATTTTTCCGATAAATAGCAAAAAAAAAAGAAGCAAAAAAAAAAAAAAATGAAACAGTTACAGGCAGACAACATTTATGAATTCTTATTGAATTTTTTAATATCAGTGAAAAAAGTGATTTCCACTCAGACTGAATATTATTCAAGATCTTGCAATTTTTATTTGTAAGTGATAAAAAACTGTTCTAGTCGGACATTAATTTCTCTGTAATTTTTTCTCTCTCTCACTCTTTCTCTCTCTCTCTCAACATTTTTTAGTGGCAAATATTAAGAAAAATATTTTTATAAAATTATTAACTTATATTTTTTCAAAGGAAATCAAATTAAGACAAAAAAACATATTAAAACGTAGCTTCACGACAATTTTGATATTTGATAGATAGTAAACTTTAGGCATAAATTTTTTCAATTTGATATTGGTACCAGTAGGGAGTCAAAATATTTTGGAAACAAATATTAAATAAAATTATTTTTAAAAAATTAGTAGTAGAAACGATCTTTAGTCAGACATTTTTTTATAAATCGATTTCGGTATCAATAATGAGTCAAAATTTTTTTGGGACAAATGTTAAAGGATAAATATTAGAAAAATCAGTAGTAGAAACGATCTTTTGTCAGACAATTTTTTGAAATCGATTTTGGTACACAGTAAAAAGTAAATCTTAATTTAAGAGCTGCCTTAAATTCAACACTGTCTGCTATAATGTTAAAGGATACGAAAAACGTGCGTAAATTCAACATTGACTGTCTTAAAAATGTTGCATCTTAATTTAAGGCAGCTTTCGTGCCTTAAAATAAGATTTTCTTTTTACTGTGTACCAATAGTGAGTGAAAATTTTTTTGGGAAAAATATTAGAAAAATAAGTAGTAGATGCAATTTTTAGTCAGACAATAATTTACGATTGAGATTTGTAGCAGAATTAAGTCGAAAAAATCTAAGAACAATTATTAAAGAAAAAATATTTAAAAAATCAGTAGTAGAGGTAAACTTTAGTCAGACAATTGACTAAATTTATGTACGAAATTGTCTGAATAAAATTTTTTTAGGAAAAAACATTCAAAATGAAATATTAAGAAAATCAGTAGTAGAGGTAGAATTTAGTCAGACGATATGGCGGTTTTTGACCTCAGTAGTATAACAGTAATATTAAGTCAGACATTTTTTTTTTTATTAAATCTTTTAATTTCAATCTTAATGTTTTAGTTTAAAAACCAGATAAATCATGCGAATAGAAATTTTTCCCAAAAGTGTAAAAATTATCCAGAATGATAAAAATATAAAAAAAACTACCAAAAATATTTTTCGAAAAATAAAATTAATTAAATATTTGAAAAATAATTTTCAGCGTACGAAAATTATATTGAAGATAATTTAATATATATTTTCTAAAAGCATAATCGCGCAGTTTGGTCGAATTTAATTGTAATTTTTACGATTCATTTCGTATTTTAATTTCGTGACGTTCAGTTCGTCGTAAAGTATTATTGTTCTCTTTCTCTCTCTCTCTCTCTCTCTTTCTCTCTTGTTCAGTTTTGCGGTAAGAGCAATAGGAAATTTTCACAGCGTGAGAGACCGTGTCTCCACCCTCTCTCTCTCTCTTTCTACTCTTTACCATCCCCCCTCCCTTGCCTCTCCAATGAAAAGGCCGGTCGCACACAATTCTCTCAAGAAAATCAAGAGAGAGGGTGTATATTTAGAGGAGAGAGAGAGAGGGGGGGGGCGACTACACTGTGGTATATTGTTGAAGGCCTGCACGGTGGCAACTGCACGTCGTCGTAAGAAGCTGTTAATCTTTGGTAATAAACTGTATTTTCATTATAATACAGCATGAATATGCAACGGCGATAATGGCCTTAATATCCCCGGCATGCATCTTCCTGTACTTTACGAGCTGAGCCTCTTCTGCCTCAATTTGAGGCACCCTAGTGGATTTTGTTGCAAAAGGTTCCCTTAACCTCTATCCTTGGTGTTGGTGGTTTTCCTAAAATAGCGTCAATCCTCTCCCCCCCTCCTCTCCCTCTTTCTCTATTGCGTGCAAATTATTTCTTTCTATAGGGAAAAAAAATTCCTTTTTTTGTAAAAATAGACTCAGTTTATCTTCAATTCAAATTTTGAAAAAGATAAATTTCTTCAAAATTTGAATTTCGCGCCAATTTAATTCTGCTCTTCAATTTTGAATTTTGAATTAAAATTCTTAGAAAATTTAATTATCTACAAAATTTCAATAGGGTAGAGTGGGGTAAAAAAACCACATTTTTACTTTTGATGCTGTAAAATCTGTATTTAAAATTTTTTTCTCAAATTTCCAATTGTTATTGAAAGTTTAGTTATTAAGCTTGAAAATTCTTGACGGAAATATTTTTTATCTCATGAAAGGACTAAGTTATAAGAGTTTTACGAAAGCACTGTAAGTGACTTTTTTGCACCACCTGGTGGGGTGAAAAAGCCACCCTACGAATTTAGCAAAACATGTTATCAATTTAGGTATTTTTATAGTTTTCCTTTATTTATATGATAAATAGTCTTATTTGAAAAATATTTTAATAATTATGAAAGAGTTTTTAGCAAGCAAAATTGAAAATTATATTAAGTTTACCTGTTTTCGATTTGCACTGCCAATTTTTCGTACCTTTTTTAGAAGTTCTCTTTAAGTTTCACCACAGATAACATATTTCGTTGCAACCGTTTATTCATTGTTTATTTTTTAAATGCACTTTGAACTACTTTTTCGTCGTGTTTAATTTATTTTATTAAATAAACACGAGAAATTTTGTAAAATAAGAAGGTTAGTTTAAATAGAAAACAAGTGAATTTCACAAAATATTCAATGGATTTTTTGCCCTGGCTTTTTTACACCCAAGACCAGTTATTAAAAAAAGCAAAAATAAATTGTTAATTCAGTTCAATTTCCAAAAATTAACATTGTATACGTTTTCGGTATACTTTTCTCCTTATGTACAAACATTTACTTTTATTATTCGTTCACTTAATCAGATTGTAATATGTTTGAAAAGTTCACCAAAATGTTTTCAAAAAAGCAACAAAAAATTAAAATTACAATAAAAACAATATTAATCTAGGTACAACATTCAAATTAGATTCAAAAGTTGCGTATTACCTAATAGTAATTATATTCTAAACAGCTGATAAATCGGCTAAATAGTTTTTAAATAAAACTCAAATGGCTTTTTTACAACATGGCTTTTTTACCCCACTCTACCCTACAATTAATTTGGTTGATTTAATAAAAATTAAATTGTTTCAAACAAAGTTTGGATTTTTCAACAAAAATTTGGTCGTTTCAAACCAAATTTGAATTTTTCAACCAAAGTTTGGTCGTTTCTAACAAAATTTGTTTTTTTTTAACCAACATTTGGTCGTTTCAAATAAAATTTATATTTTTCAACTAAAATTTGATTATTCCAAACAAATTTTTTTCTTAGTGTATATTTAAAAATTTAAGAATACTAATTATACCGAAAGGGCTCCTAAATTATTTAATAATTCTACACTATATAGTGAGACAACTTGCTGATGATTGACAATTTGTTAGTGAATAATTACGAGAAATAAATAATAAAATAAATAAATAATTTCAAAAAAAATAATTTTTGTATTTAAATAATTAAATTCTCTTAGAAATTTTTTGTAAAAATTCATTGGAAAACAAAATTTCGTTTAAAATTTTAGAAAATATTTTAAGAATTGCAAAGAATTGCAGTTTTAATATTTAGAAATAATTAAATTTTAAAAGGTTTTATATTGAAAATATTTCGAAATTTTAATTCCTGCGGGGGACAAAAATTAATTTTTCTATTTTAAAGAATTTTATTTTTTTACTTAAAAAAATTATTATTTTATTTAGAAATTCTGAAAAAATGACGTTTTTAAAAAACGGTTATTAAATTTTTTTGAAAAAAATTAAATTCACGAAAGAAATTTAAAAAAATAAAAAAAAAATAGGAAATTTTTTCAAATAATTAAACTTTTTAAAAATGTTTGTATTGAAATAATTTAATTTTTATTGAATTTTAAAAAAAGAATTGATTCAGAAAAGAATTTTTGTTAATGTGTTGAAAAATAATTGAATATTAGAACCATTTTAATAGAAATTTTAAGAAATAATTGAATTTAAAAAGGTTTTTAAATTTAAATCCTCTAAGCATTTGAATCGCCGTGAAAGTATAAAAATATTTTTAAAAATTATTAAAGTTTTGAACGATGGGTTTGAAAATTGATTATGCTAGTTACCAATAATGCTTTTCAATCAAGTTTCATTAAATTACTTACAAGTTAATATTACCTAAAAATAATTTTTAACTAGCAACATATACCTCACTCGCTAACGCTCGTTCGGTTGTATTTAAACTTTTTAGTTTTTACTTATTTTTTTTTTTTATTTGAACTAAGTAAATATTTACTGGACATAAATATTTTAATTTATGGTATCTATTAAATAGTTATTTGAACCAAATACAAATTACTTAAGTCAATTAAATAGAATAATTTAATTTAATAAATATTGCTTTAAATCAATTATAAAAATTACTTGATTAAATAATGCATAGTTTTTAATTAAAATAAATATTTATTTGCATCAATAAAATAATTTTTTTGAAATAACTAAACTTAGAAGGTTAGATTTTGAATGTTAGCCTGATTCTCTGAATAATTAGTAAGAAAAGGGCGAAGATACGTCCATTCTTTTCTTACTAATAGGATTTTCTGTAGGTAATGATCAGGGTGTTTTTTTGAAATTTTTACTGCACTATTCTTACGCATGTCACCGTCACCAATATTGTTACAATATATATTGTAACAATATTGTTACAACAAAGTCTAGACTTTGGGTTTTTGCAAGTCTAGACAATATAGTTGTATAATAATATAAATTTTTCTTTCTAAACCAGAATTTGAACATTTACAAAATTAAAACCTTATAGTGGTTAGAAAATGTAAAAAATTATTAATATTTATAAAAATATAAATTATTTTATTTAAAATCATTGTGTAATAAGACAAAAATTATGAAGTGACATTTACAAAAAATGTCATTGTACATTATACGAAATGTTATTTTTACGTATTCTCTTACTAAACCTTTCATTTTCGTCCGCTATCCTGGATTCGCCATTTTGTATTTTTAAAAAGTGACTTTGGATTCATAATCAGTGGAATTTTACTGAAAATCAGTTGAAAAGTACTAAAATATCAGTCATTCTTCACTGATTATTATTTTATTGTGATTTATTTATTAATATTGTAAATTTCTGTCAAACAAATAATTTTACTAAAAGTCAGTTAAAAATTACACTTACAGTAGTGTTTCATTCGAGCAACACGATCCGAGAAACGAACAAAAAACGATTTTCTTTTTGTTTTGATAACCAAGCTGTCATCAGGGTGTCTACTATTTTCGTTTAACAAAATTCCCGGTTATTTCCCGGTTTTTCCCGGATATATCCTAATTTTTTCCCGGTTTTTTTTCTTATCAAATGTAAATTTAAATTTGATTTTAAACATAAATAAATCATTAAATTTTCTGAAAATAATGATTTTTTCAAGTTTTTAAAAATAATCTTGTCTCTTTATAATTATAATTGAAAATTGGATTTTTCAATTTTATTAAAATTACATTGATAATAATTGAACTTCTGCAAAGAATTTTACTATTTATAAAAATAATTGAATCCTTCCAAAGAATGCTATTATTTATGAAAATAATTTAATTTTTGTGAAGAATTTTATTAAATTTTTTGAAAATAATAAGCAGCAATAATTAATTATTTACTTAATATCTAATAAACATTTAATTTGCTCAAGAAATAAATAAATATCATTTATTTGAACATTCAGAAATTTAAAATGATAAAAATTTAAGAGAAGTTCAATAATTATAATTATTAAATAATAATAGAATAGTATAATTTTTAGAAGCAAAAAATTGATTTAAAACTGTAAGAGGGACTTAAAATTTTAAAAATAAAATTATAATTATGGTCACTAACTTCCCTTGATTATTTTCGAAAAATTTAAATAAAATTCTTTAAAAAAATTCAATTATTTTTCAAAAAAAGTAAAAAAATTTCAATGATTTGTTTAGAAAAATTCAATTATCTTGAAACAATAGAATTGAAAAATTACAACAATTTTATTTTTTAGATTTAAAAAAATTTTGCGAAAGTTCAATTTCATTAAACAATTTTAAGTATGTATATTTTTTTAAATTAACTAATAAAAATTTTAATTATTAATTTTCGCAGTAAGAAACATGAATACATTAGAATTTAACTCTTTATAATATTCAATTATTAATCAATTATTAAATTAAAATACTTTGAAAATTCTATTTGTTAAAAAGTTTCTAATGAATTTCTTTAACAAATTTAATTACATATTTTCAGTCGAATTTCACAATATTTCTATTAACTCCATAATTTTTTAAAAATTTATTTACATAATATATTTGAATTGGTAACTGATTTTTTATCATCAAATTAATTATTTTTAACTAACTTAAATTTAGAGAACAGTATAAATATCTATAAAAATTGAAATAAAAATTGATTTTTTAAAAACAAATTAAAATAATAAAACTTTTTTAATTTTTGTGAAAAAATTCCCGGTTCGGTATAAAATTTCCGGCTAATTCCCGGTTTTTCCCGGTCAAATAAAATTCCCGGTTATTTCCCGGTTTTCCCGGAATTCCCGGTTAGTAGACACCCTGTGTCATGTTCGCTCGTCTTATTGAAGTAAATTTTCATAAATGTTTATTTACATTATTCGAAGATAATTAAATCTTAAAAAATTACTATAAAAAAATTCTAATAATATTAGTTTTTAAAAATATTATAATGTTATTTTTCGAAAATAATTGAATTTCTTAAAATAATTCTTATATCCTAATTTACCTTTAAAAATTTTTTTTAAATTTTTGGTAATTCAATTATTTTCAAAATTTGCAATTAAAATTCTTCAAAAAATTGTAACAAAATACTTGAAATAAATTAATTATTTTCAATTAAATTTTGCACAATTTCAACTATTCAAAAAGGTTTCTATTGTAGACATATTTGAAAAATTTAATTGTGTTAAAAAATTATTCAAAGAAATCTAAGTATACTTATTTTTAATTATCTATAACTTAATCTATTGAATTTAGAAAAATTACATCAAGAGGACAAAACTTTGTTCTTTCGTCTACTTTTGAATAATGTTTAGAAAACTAAATTTTTATTAATGTTTATTAAAAAATTATTTTATACCTAAAAATGTTAAATTTTTTTAATTTAGGCATGATTACAATCACAGGCACACAAAAAAAAAAGTTGTCTGTTCATTGAACAAGACCTACATGTCTTATAGTATTTTGGCCCCCTGAATACGAATATGAAGTCAGAATTGCTCCAGCACCCTCTGTTTTTTTTAAATCGAAAAAACTACCCTTAAGTCTAAAATTCAAGAATTAAAGTAAAAAAAAATAAAAACACGGCTTTCTTCGGAGTAGAAGAATATATTTGTGCGTTTTCTTCTTTCAACAACTCAAATAATGTCAAAATTGCTCCACCACCCCTGTTTTTTTAAATAGGAGAAACTACCCTTAAATCTAAAATTCAAGAACTAAAGTCAAAGAATGAAATAACCACTTTTTTGCGAAGTAGAAGAATATATTTATGCGTTTTCTTCCTTCAACCACTCAGAAATATTGTCAAAATTGCTCCACCACCCCTGTTTTTTTAAATGGGAGAAACTACCCTTAAATCTAAAATTCAAGAACTAAAGTAAAAAAATATGAAATAACCGGTTTTCTTAGGAGTAGAAGAATATATTTATGCGTTTTCTTCCTTTAACCTCTCAGAAATAATGTCAAAATTGCTCCACCACCCCTGTTTCTTTTAAATGGGAGAAACTACCCTTAAATCTAAAATTCAAGAACTAAAGTCAAAGAATGAAATAACCAGTTTTTTTGCGAAGTCGAAAAATATATTTATGCGTTTTTTTCTTTCAACAATTTAGAAATAATGACGAAATTGCTCCATCACCCCCTGCCCTTAAATCTAAAATTCAAGAATTATAGTAAAAAATGATATAACAGGTTTTTTCCAAAGTAGAAGAATATATTTATGTACTTTTTAAAAAAGCATCAGCATTGCTTCATCACCCTCTTATTGATTTATATTGAAAAAACTACCCCTTTAAGTATGAACCCAGAGTATACTAACAACAATAAAAACAATTAGTTTTAGACAAAAGCATACGTTCCTTTATTTTTGTCAATTATAGGACAAAGGTAAAATAAAGTCATAACATAGTAAAATTAACAACAGAAAACTTGGATTTATTTAAAATAAAACTATCTTCACTTAATAAAATTATACAAATATATACATATCGCCAAGTCCCGGGTACAACTGAAAACGTGGTCCCAAAGGCCAATTCGTCATGAAAATCTCAGTAAATTGCGCAAACGCAATTTACGGTCTATCCCTTCTCTAGAACCTTTATTCGTTCATGTCTTTCGTCCTACTCAACAATTTTTGTTCTCATAACTAAAAAGCAGAATCAGAGTTAATTTATCATTATTTGTTGTTGAAAGAAGAAAACGCATAAATATATTCTTCTACTCCGAAGAAAACCGGTTATTTCATTTTTTTTCACTTTAGTTCTTGAATTTTAGATTTAAGGGTACTTTCTTCGATTTAAAAAAAAGTAGGGGTGGTGGAGCAATTTTGACATTATTTGAGTTGTTGAAAGAAGAAAACGCATAAATATATTCTTCTACTCCGAAGAAAGCCGTGTTTTTATTTTTTTTTACTTTAATTCTTGAATTTTAGACTTAAGGGTAGTTTTTTCGATTTAAAAGAAAACAGAGGGTGATGGAGCAATTCTGACTTCATATTCGTATTCAGGGGGCCAAAATACTATAAGACATGTAGGTCTTGTTCAATGAACAGACAACTTTTTTTTTTTAATAATAAAAATTAAAAATAATTATTTTTAATTTTTATTATTTAAATACACAATTAAAAATAATAATAATACTCCGCAAAAAAGCCCAACTAATAGAAAAATAAAAAAGTAGGTTAATTTTAAATTTAGATCCAACTATTACAATGTTATAGATTTATTAAGTAATATATAACAAGTAATATTATATATATTTCTCTAAATAAAGATGTCTATTGACTTTTTAAAATTGATTTTCTTAAAAATTTCTTTATTAAAAGTATTAATATTTAAATTTTATAGTAATTGCTGTTTTAAAAAATCAATCCGGGAATATTTATTTTTGGTCCGGGAATTTAAAAATAATAATTCACTAGACACCTTGAATTAATTTTTAACTTGATATAATAATTTTAATTCACTAAAATGAATTTAATTTTAGTTTTTAATAGAATTAATAAAAAAGAATTTAAATGTTTTTGGATATCGATTTTTTTCAAAAAATAGGTTATTATTGTATTATTTTTAGTTGTCAGTTATGGGAAAGTCGAGAAGCAGTCGAGAAGTTCGGTCGATGACAATTAGAAAATTAGACGATACGATTTGACAATTAACAAAAGAATAAACAAGATGATCGTTTGAAAACCAAAGACGATAACCAAATAATCGCTCGAAAAAATGAAATTCGCGGATCGAAGTGAAACACTAACTTACAGAAATATAAGTCATTTTTCACTGATTATCCATTTAAAAAATTATTGTTGATGTCTGCCAAACAAATACAGGGTTGCCACGGACTTAAAAAACCTGGGAAACCCGGAATTGTCATGGAATTTTTTTTCAGTCATGGAAAACCTGAAAAATCTGGAATTGTCAGGGAATTTTATAAAGCCTGATACTAAAAGCTCAATTTTTTGTATTTGAGTCGTAAAAATTTCAAGTTTTCAAGTTGACATACAACTTTTTGATTTTAAATTTAGTGCTTACAATTGAAATCAATATGGCATTTCTAAATTTTAGTTTCTTTTGGTCTCTATCTTCCTTTAAATAATTTTTAAATTAATACATTTTAGAAACCCCAAAATGTTATGAAACTGAAGCTACCAACTTTTATGCAATGAAAATTTTTTCTTTTGCTAATTGTTTTTTAATGTAAGAAGCCCTTTAAAAAATTGCAATCGAAAAAAATTGCTTCTGAAGCAAGGAAATAATAATTTAGTTAAAATTTCGGGATATTTGGAAAATCTACGAAAAAATAATTAAAAATCACTAATTTCCTTGCCTTCCTTAGATCCTCTTACAATTTTTTTAAATGACTTGTCACATTAAAATAAATAATTTGTAAAAGAAAAAATTGCTTATGAGGTGAGGAAATAATAATTTTGTTTAAATAATATATGGATTTTTCGAATATCTGTGTAAAAAATCAAAATTAATAATTTCCCCGACTTCGATCTTTTAAAATTTTTTAAAAGGCTTCTAACATTAAAATAAATAATTAGCAAAGAAAAAATTGTCATTGAATAAACGTAGGTAACTTCAGTTTCATAAAATGTTATTAAAATGCTTTTTAAAATACTGGTTTAATAATTGTGAAAAATTCTAAACTTAACTAAATTTTTAAATTTAAAAAGATTTGCTCCTCATCTTTCTTCGGAGCGTATCTCAAATAACCTTACAAATTTTAACTTAATTTTTTGTTAATAATGAAATTAAAAATTAATAACTTATTTTGTTAACAATTTACTTAAAGGATTTTATACTTTTTGTCGTAATTAGCTAAAAACATACCAAAACAATTTTATTTCTGGTTTGGAATTTTTTAAGAAATGGTCTGGAAAACCTGGAAAAGTCATGGAATTTTAAAATCGATGTCTTGTGGCAACCCTGAAATAAATAAGTAAATACACAAGTAAATAAATAAGTTCCATTACAACACAGACAGCGCAGCATTAGCGAGTGAGGTATTTACGTATATTTAAAAAAATTTCAACAGACACTACGTGCATCAACGAACCTTAAAAAATTCAACAATTTATATTATCAATCGTTTATTAAATCTATACATATATGTGATTTGTGTATATGTAGGAGTTTATATCTGCATATGAGCAGTATACATGTGTATGTAATTTATGAACATGTGTGAGTATACATGTACATGTGATTAGTGTATATGTGTGAGTATACATGTGTGGGTGTTATGCGCGCATGCTTGATATTCATAGAACACTACTGCGCATGCCTGATATTCATAGAACACTACTGCGCATTCCTCACATTGATAGAACACTACTGCGCATGCCTGACATTCATAGAACAATAGTGCGCATGCCTGACATTGATAGAACACTACTGCGCATGCGTAATATTGACAGAACACTACTGCGCATGCCTAATATTGACAGAACACTACTGCGCATGCGTGGCACTAATAGAACACTACTGCGCATGTGTAATATTGTCAGAACACTACTGCGCATGTGTAATATTGACAGAACACTACTGCGCATGCGTAACAGTGATAGAACACTACTGCGCATGTGTAATATTGACAGAACACTACTGCGCATGCGTAACAGTGATAGAACACTACTGCGCATGTGTAATATTGACAGAACACTACTGCGCATGCGTAACATGGACAGAACACTACTGCGCATGCGTAACATGGACAGAACACTACTGCGCATGCGTAACATTGACAGAACACTACTGCGCATGCGTAACATGGACAGAACACTACTGCGCATGCGTAACATTGACAGAACACTACTGCGCATGCGTAACAGTGATAGAACACTACTGCGCATGCGTAACAGTGATAGAACACTACTGCGCATGCGTAACATTGACAGAACACTACTGCGCATGCGTAACATGGACAGAACACTACTGCGCATGCCTAATATTGACAGAACACTACTGCGCATGCGTGGCACTAATAGAACACTACTGCGCATGTGTAATATTGTCAGAACACTACTGCGCATGTGTAATATTGACAGAACACTACTGCGCATGCGTAACAGTGATAGAACACTACTGCGCATGTGTAATATTGACAGAACACTACTGCGCATGCGTAACATTGACAGAACACTACTGCGCATGCGTAACAGTGATAGAACACTACTGCGCATGCGTAACAGTGATAGAACACTACTGCGCATGCGTAACAGTGATAGAACACTACTGCGCATGCGTAACAGTGATAGAACACTACTGCGCATGCGTAACAGTGATAGAACAATACTGCGCATGCGTATCATTGACAGAACACTACTGCGCATGCGTATCATTGACAGAACACTACTGCGCATGCGTAACATTGACAGAACACTACTGCGCATGCGTAACATTGACAGAACACTACTGCGCATGCGTGACATTGTGAATATGTATACATTTTTATTAATATTATTTTTAAAAGATATACATATATATACGGCTAGGGTCGGTCGGTCGGTCGGTCGGTCGGTCGGTCGTTCTTCAACTTAATATAATAAGAGATTATTTTTAAAAGATATACATATATATACGGCTAGGGTCGGTCGGTCGGTCGGTCGGTCGGTCGGTCGTTCTTCAACTTAATATAATAAGAGATTTTTTCTATTTAATATTTTGTTTAGTTTTCTAGTTTAAAAAAAACTTTTTGTTCTATTTAAATAATTTCATTATATGTAATTGAAAATTATTTAAATTTTTTCTATTTAATATTTTGTTTAGTTTTCTAGTTAAAAAAATTTTTTTGTTCTGTTTAAATAATT
Organism: Leptopilina heterotoma; assembly: GCF_015476425.1. Classification (NCBI taxonomy): domain Eukaryota; kingdom Metazoa; phylum Arthropoda; class Insecta; order Hymenoptera; family Figitidae; genus Leptopilina; species Leptopilina heterotoma. The sequence continues at coordinate 557,314 of NW_025111200.1, forward strand.
TCATTATATATAATTGGAAATTATTTAAATTTTTTCTATTTAATATTTTGTTTAGTTTTCTAGTTTAAAAAAACTTTTTGTTCTATTTAAATAATTTCATTATATATAATTGGAAATTATTTAAATTTTTTCTATTTAATATTTTGTTTAGTTTTCTAGTTAAAAAAGATTTTTTGTTCTGTTTAAATAATTTCATTATATATAATTGGAAATTATTTAAATTTTTTCAATTTAATATTTTATTTAGTTTTCTAGTATGACGTCTAGATGTAAAAACTAATTAATTAAAGACAAATATAAATATTTCAAAAAATACTAAACGCATTGAAATGTTCTCAAACTTTTTTCCTCATCCTGATTATAATTTTTCAATTACAGAAATTCGTAACTAAATGTTATTAAAAATATTTTTGTGAATTTAATAATTTTTAGAGTGATTCATAATATATTATTTTAGAGTTTTGAAAAAAGTTAAAATTTTGTTTTGAATATAGGGAAAAGTTATTTATGAGACATAATTGATCTATCATTTGATAATATAATAACTGTAAAAAGTACTTTAATACTTATTATAAGTATAAACTATAAAGTAATAATTATAAATAAACTTAAATTATTTAATTAAAAATTATTAAACTAAAATAATTTTTTACTTATAAATATGATTAAGGTTTACCTTAATAAGTAAATTAATGGGTTCCCCCATTAATAGATATTTATTTTCTAATTTATTTACTCAAAAAATTGCTATTTTTCAAAATTTTTTAGATTTTTATAATATATTATATATTATATTATTATAATAAAAATTAATAAATAATAATAATAATATGTAGTAATAATGTTATCACTCGGTCGATAAATTAATAAAATATTATTATATTATTATATTATATATTATATTATTATATTTTTTAGATTTTTATAATAATTTAACTAAAAATAAAATTTTCATTACATTATAATTTCTAGCTTAAACAATTTTAATACATTTTAACATATTTCTAATAATTTCATTTTAATAAAATTTATAAAATTATATTTTAATTAAATTATAAATTATTATATATATATAATATATATGTAATAATTACTAATTCTAAAAATATAATTTATCACAAAATATTTCTTTTCTAAATTAAATCAAATTAAAGATGGAGAATAACAATAGATATTAGCCTTTATTATAATATTACTATTATGATTATATTGTTTTATACACCTTAACTTTATTTTTCGAGTGCTCTTTAAGGTTATAATCTTCAAAACGATTTTGTATTGCTGTTGACGAAAACGTATTTTGATTCAGAGTTTCAGAGTGTTATAAAATAAAATTTTGTGATAAATAAATAGAATTCTACATAAAACGTGAAATTGTTATATTATTATTATCTCAAGTAAGATATTTTAATCATATATATATATATATATATAATAAATACTTTTTATGAATGTATTCTTGATTTATGTTTATAAATATTTTATTCAGTAATATAATATTGATTAATGATATAATTATTGTAATTCAATTCTTGAATTTTTATTTTATTTATAACAGAGTAAATAAATAGAAATATATATTGTAAATAACTAATATTATAAATAACTTTTTGTTTTTTAAATTTAATTTTAATGAATTAATTTTGTTTCATTTTAAAGAAACAAAATAATATTTTATTTTATGACAGTGAAAGTCATATTCGGTAATAATATAATGAAAAAATAAAACGTGCTAGAATATATTACATTTGTGAAAAAAGTGTTAAAAAAGAAATTTCAGTGTGATAAAATTATAATTTTTATTTGTTTTCTTTAAGAAATCATTGTTATTACGTTTTATGAAAATGTATAAAAAATTTATAAATTAGGTATAATTAGGTATTTATAATACATTAAAAATAAATATTTATATCAGGTTTAAATTTTAATTAAAATTTAAAGATATTTTTTGCCTCTTTTCTATAAATTTATTCTGAAACTTAGCAGGTTTTCTCCATTATTATCAAAAATTACTAAATAAAAATAACTCACTTAATAATAAATTATTAATTTAAAATAATTTATTACTTATATTTATTTATTTAACATAGTTCATGTTTTTCGGCTTTGAACAAAAATTTATTACTTATAAATGTAATTAAATTTTCCACCTCGCCCAATTAATATATATAATTATTTCTTATTTTTTTACATATAAAAATTAACATTTATTGTTAAAAAATGTCACATTTTTCATTTATATTTAATTTAAAATTTTTTAATTTGCAATTTTAAATTTTCTACAAACTATAACATGGTGGCCACTGGTCAGGGAAAACCTGGAAGTCAGGGAAAAGTCAGGGAAAAATAAATAGGTCAGGGAAAAGTCAGGGAATTTTTAATTAGTCAGGGAATTTTTATTTATATCAAATATCCAATTAATTGAGTGAAATAAATAAATTAATTGTTTCAAATTACTAATTATTTGCATTAAATAAATTCGTTTATTAGAATCAATTAATTATTTAATTGATCCAATGAATATTTATTTGAGTTAAATAAATGTGATTCAAATAATTCAAGTTATTTGAAGCAAATAAATATTTATTAGATCCAAATAAAAATTATTTGAATCAAATAAAAATTTTGCAAATAATTTGAATTAATTGAATCAAATAATTTTTTTTCAGTGTATTTATGTCAATAGACAAGTACACGGCCGAAAAACGAAACCGCCCACGACAATTAAACCCATAATTTTGTTTTTTATTTATAAATAAATTTTAGTTTATTAAATTTATAATTGTTAAATGTTACAAAATCAATGTTTTGAAAAAAGAGCAAAACATTTATTTCACGCTAAAATATAAGAAGCTTTTTTATGAAATGTTAGTGAGGACAATGCCATATACAAGATTGATCTATTTATATATTTTTGCATCTAAACGGATTTATTGACTAAAAAACATCTTTTCAAAATATTGGTCAGAAAAAGTTGGGAAAAAGTCATGGAAAAGTCAGGGAAATTTTTTGATTGTTTTTAGTGGCCACCATGTTATATATAATTGGAAATTATTTAAATTTTTTCTATTTAATATTTTGTTTAGTTTTTTAGTTAAAAAAGATTTTTTGTTCTGTTTAAATAATTTCATTATATATAATTGGAAATTATTTAAATTTTCGCTATTTAATAATATTGTTTAGTTTTCTAGTTTACAAAAACTTTTTGTTCTGTTTAAATAATTTCATTATATATAATTGGAAATTATTTAAATTTCGCTATTTAATAATATTGTTTAGTTTTCTAGTTTACAAAAACTTTTTGTTCTGTTTAAATAATTTCATTATATATAATTGGAAATTATTTAAATTTTTTCTATTTAATATTTTGTTTAGTTTTCTAGTTAAAAAAGATTTTTTGTTCTGTTTAAATAATTTCATTATATATAATTGGAAATTATTTAAATTTTTTCTATTTAATAATATTGTTTAGTTTTCTAGTTTAAAAAAAACTTTTTGTTCTGTTTAAATAATTTCATTATATATAATTGGAAATTATTTAATAATATTGTTTAGTTTTCTAGTTTAAAAAAAACTTTTTGTTCTGTTTAAATAATTTAATTATATATAATTGGAAATTATTTAAATTTTTTCTATTAATATTTTGTTTAGTTTTCTAGTTAAAAAAGATTTTTTGTTCTGTTTAAATAATTTCATTATATATAATTGGAAATTATTTAAATTTTCTCTATTTAATAATATTGTTTAGTTTTCTAGTTTACAAAAACTTTTGTTCTGTTTAAATAATTTCATTATATATAATTGGAAATTATTTAAATTTTTTCTATTTAATATTTTGTTTAGTTTTCTAGTTAAAAAAGATTTTTTGTTCTGTTTAAATAATTTCATTATATATAATTGGAAATTATTTAAATTTTTCTATTTAATATTTTGTTTAGTTTTCTAGTTAAAAAGATTTTTTTGTTCTGTTTAAATAATTTCATTATATATAATTGGAAATTATTTAAATTTTTTCTATTTAATAATATTGTTTAGTTTTCTAGTTTAAAAAAAACTTTTTGTTCTGTTTAAATAATTTCATTATATATAATTGGAAATTATTTAAATTTTTTCTATTTAATATTTTGTTTAGTTTTTAGTTAAAAAAAGTTTTTGTTCTGTTTAAATAATTTCATTATATATAATTGGATATTATTTAAATTTTTAATATTTAATATTTGTTTAGTTTTCTAGTTTAAAAAAAACTTTTTGTTCTACTTAAATATTTCATTATATATAATTGGAAATTATTTAAATTTTTTCTATTTAATATTTTGTTTAGTTTTCTAGTTAAAAAAGATTTTTTGTTCTGTTTAAATAATTTCATTATATATAATTGGAAATTATTTAAATTTTTCAATTTAATATTTTATTTAGTTTTCTAGTATGACGTCTAGATGTAAAAACTAATTAATTAAAGACAAATATAAATATTTCAAAAAATACTTAACGCATTGAAATGTTCTTAAACTTTTTTCCTCATCCTGATTATAATTTTTCAATTACAGAAATTCATAACTAAATGTTTTTAAAAATATTTTTGTGAATTTAATAATTTTAGCGTAAATCATAATATATTATTTTAGAGTTTGAAAAAAGTTAAAAATTAGAAGCTTTTTTTATGAAATGTTAGTGAGGACAATTGCCATATACAAAATTGATCTATTTATATATTTTCGCTATTTAATAATATTGTTTAGTTTTCTAGTTTACAAAAACTTTTTGTTCTGTTTAAATAATTTCATTATATATAATTGGAAATTATTTAAATTTTTTCTATTTAATAAATATTGTTTAGTTTTTCTAGTTTAAAAAAAACTTTTTGTTCTGTTTAAATAATTTCATTATATATAATTGGAAATTATTTAATAATATTGTTTAGTTTTCTAGTTTAAAAAAAAACTTTCTGTTCTGTTTAAATAATTTCATTATATATAATTGGAAATTATTTAAATTTTTTTCTATTTAATATTTTGTTTAGTTTTCTAGTTAAAAAAGATTTTTTGTTCTGTTTAAATAATTTCATTATATATAATTGGAAATTATTTAAATTTTTTCAATTTAATATTTTATTTAGTTTTCTAGTATGACGTCTAGATGTATAAACTAATTAATTAAAGACAAATATAAATATTTCAAAAATACTTAACGCATTGAAATGTTCTCAAACTTTTTCCTCATCCTGATTATAATTTTTCAATTACAGAAATTCATAACTAAATGTTTTTAAAATATTTTTGTGAATTTAATAATTTTTAGAGTGATTCATAATATATTATTTTAGAGTTTTGAAAAAAGTTAAAAATTAGAAGCTTTTTATGAAATGTTAGTGAGGGACAATTGCCATATACAGATTGATCTATTTATATATTTTTTGCATCTAAACGGATTTATTGACTAAAAAACATCTTTTCAAAATATTGGTCAGGAAAAGTTGGGAAAAAGTCATGGAAAAATCAGGGACATTTTTTTATTGTTTTTTAGTGGCCACCATGTATAAATCTTATCCATTTAATAAAATTAAATTTACTTACATTATTTAATTTTAATTTATAAACATAAAATTTTCAAAACCTGTAACTATTATTTATTTAATAAAATTTAATTTAAAATATTAAATTTTCAACAAAAAATCTTTTCCATTAAATAAAATTTAATTTATTTACATTATTTAACGAGGTTATGTAGACAACAGTTAATTATGAAAATTGATAGAGTAACAGAGAATGGTTTAAAAAAGATGTATTTAAAATGTTTAGGGGGTATAGGTTGATTGAGAGAAAAGATATAAATAATTTTCTATTTCACATTTAAGATTTTAACACTGTGTTTTATAAAAAATTGCATTTTTTGTTCTTTAATCTCAAATTGTGAAAAATTAAAATTTAAAGATCTTTTTTGTTTCTTTTCTATAATTTATTCTGAAACTTAGCAGGTTTTCTCCATTATTATCAAAAATTACTAAATAAAAATAACTCACTTAATAATAAATAATTAATTTAAAATAATTTATTACTTATATTGTGCTCGGTACATAAACTCGGACGTACCTCCCTTGTTGCATAATGTACTATTTTCTAACACACGCACCGAAAGTACACCATTTCCTACGTGTCAAGCGGAGAAAAGTGTATGATTCCCTGCGAGCGGGAGGGAATGTACATTCCCTCCCTCCACTCGTGTTTTACACTCGTCGGAAATCATCCATTTCCCTCCCTTGATGCACAATCTACTATTTCTAAAAAATTCCATGATGTCCTTTGCGTTTTTTTAACAATAAAAAATTATTGTTTAAACAAATTATTGAAAATTAATTTTTCTTAACTTTTTTTTAATATTATAAAAAATTGACATTTTTCTACAATTTTGAATACATGACTTTTTCTTGTATAGAATCAATAGTTTTCGAAATAAAAATTCTCAAAAAAAGTCATTTTTTCAGTTTCCGATTTTTCAAATCTAAATATCTTGAAAAAAATTTTTTTTTGCAAAACTGTTTGGCACAGTTATTTAGTACCCTAAGTACTACAAAATTACAAACTTTAAGAAAAGTCGGTGATCCACCATTTGCTTTTCGTATGGAACTGCCCGTCAAGTAATTATTTATAGCATTAAACAGAATTCTTGAATTAACAATTCAGTATTTGGCGGAACTAAATATGTTATTATTTCAACCAAATATTTTTACTTATCCGAAGTACTAAAAAGTATTGAATCTAGAATATTATGTTCTTAAGTGAAATAATAAAGTATTGTCTGGAGAATTCATGTTCTTGAATAGAATCATTTTATTTGCTTTGAAACTTTTTTTTACTTAACACAATGCCGGTGTTCTTAATCCAAGAAAATATTTTCTTCAAATGGTTATGCAACTTTAAAAATCAGTTTTTTAAACTGTCCATTGAGGCTAGGATGGCATAGTGGTAGCGTGACGGCTTCTGATGATTTTAAATTAATATATTCTGCATTTCTTACATACTATTTAATTTCTTGACGAACTCCATATTTTCTTGGATCAAGAATATCTGTTCTTCTCACAAATAAATGTTTTCTTCATCTAAATCTTGAATTGCTTGAACGAACGTTACAAAAAATTGAATGAATAAAATAAAATAATTCAATTTACTATATATATTCTTAGAACAAGAAAATATTTTATTCATTTAATACGTTTCATATTAATTGCAGTACTACAAACGCATATAACTACAAGTCTAACTGAAAAGTTATTTTACACTTTAAAACTATACGAAACACTCGATTCCTTTCTAGTCTTGTACAATTTATTTTACGTTTGTTTAAAAAATTAAATATTATTAATCTTTGTTTAGCTACTATTAAAATCTTCTTACTACTTTTGATTAATGTTATACATTATTCTACTTACATAAATAAATATTTATCTTTTCACTTTTAAACAAATATTTTTTTAAATAATATGAAAACATAACCTTAATGAAATGAATCTCATTCTTTTAAAATTGCTATCATGTAATAAATAAAAAATATAAATCGTTATTAACAATAAATATGTTTTTTACAGATTATTTTCGAGTTAACCAAAAAAAATTGAAAGTAATAAAAATCATTTATTGTAATAATTGAGTTATAAATATGGGTTTATCAATTGAAGATAAATTAATTGTTAAAGGGAAGGGAGAATATTCTTTAAAAAAAAGCATGTTACATGATACTCACATTGATGAATTTAATAAAATTTTAATGTTACATTCAAATTATTCAATGCAAACACCTTTATTATTACAAATACCATCAAATATTCAGAAGGTACCATTAAACACTGATTATGTTCAAATTCTTTTTTCATCTTTGGAAAATAAAAAAGATGAAGGGCATTGGATATGTATATATTATAGTTCAAATGTTGTTCATGTTTACGATAGTTCAAATAGTGGCTCATTACATCCTAACCATGAAATATATATTAAAAATTTATTTTCTGATTATAGAAATTTGAAAATTGTATTTGAAAAAGTTCAATCACAAGACAACAATTTTGATTGTGGAGTATTTGCTATTGCCTTTGTAACTGCAATTGTTAATCACAAATGCCCATGTTCTTTAACATTTTCGGTTAATAATATGAGAGAGCATTTGCTGCATATGTTTGAAACGAATACATTACAAATGTTTCCATTATTACCTACGCCTAGCATGCATAATTTCATTTCTTTATCTCTACCCTTTGAAAATCATAATATTATTGGACATGAATTTTTTAAAGTTTCAAGTCACAATAAGTATGACATTTCTAACCAAATTCAGGTGAAAATAAAGAGTGAAATAAATAAATGTAAAAATTCAGAGTTAGAAAATAAAGTAAAATGTAAAAACTATTATAGAAGAAAGAAGACTACTAATGCAGAAGAAATGCAATTAAAGAATAAAGAAAATTGTAAAAAATATCGGGATAATATGAAACATGAAAAATTGTACAATTAAATAATATAAATAAATGTAAAAAATATCGTGAAAATTTAAAAAATAATGAGGAAAATAAATTGAAAAATAAAAATAAATGTAAACAATATAGAAATATTGAAAATGAAAATAACCAAATAGAAATGAAATTAAAAAATAATAACAAATGTAAAAAATACCGTGAAAATAAAAAAAAAATTGACAATGAAGAAATTCAATTAAAAAATAATAACAAATGTAAAAAATACCGTGAAAATAAAAAAAAAATTGACAATGAAGAAATTCAATTAAAAAATAAAATCAAATGCAAAAATTATCGAGAAAATCAAAGTACAGATGAAGAAATAAAACTAAAAAATAAAGAAAAGTGCAAAATATATCGAAATAATCTAAAGAAAAGAAAATTAGAAGCTATCAATAATATTTATGACGTAGAAAATGTAAATATAAAGAAGTTAAAAAATAAAATGAAAATTTATGTGACAATAAAATTAAATCTAATGATGACGTTGAACTTTTAAAATACATTGCAATGTTAAAAGATGAAAATTTGATCGAAGAAAATTTTTTGGGAGAAATGAATATTATTTGCGAATTTTGTAAAGCTAAACATTTTATATTAGAAATGCCAAGAGATAAAAAATTTAGTTCCTGTTGTCATAAAGGTAAAATTAGTTTGACTGAAGATCCATTATATCCTACAGAATTAAAAGAATTGCTTTGTGGTAATTCAGAAGAAAGCATACACTACAGAAAATATATCAGAAACTATAATAATGCAGTAGCTTTTGCAAGCTTCGTTGCCACATATGTTCCACACCAGAATAAAGGACCTCAAGTATTTAAAATTTGTGGTCAAATTTACCACAGCACTTACTCATTACACCCTACCGATAACAGCAGAAGAAAATATGGTCAACTGTATATAATTGATAATGAATTAGCAACAGAATTTCGAAAGTCTGATAATAATAACTGCAGAATTAATATATTACATTTTTTAGAAAATATATTTAGAAGATGTAGCCCATATGCTAAATCATATAAAATGATGTATGAGGTAGAAAAGGAAGAATACAAATTATCTCAAAATAATAATACTTTTCCTCGTGAGATAAAAATGATTTTAAAAAGGCATTATACTTTGGATAAAAACAGATACAATTTGCCAACATCAAATGAAGTGGCAGTTGTATTTGTAGATGAAGATGGTGAACCTCCAATTGAACGTGATTTTTGTATATATTCTAAATTTGATAAACCAATTAGCATTCCTTCTATAAGTAGACATGTAGATCCAATGACATATCCACTAATGTATCCTGCAGGTGGTAATGGTTGGATGCCAAATTTAATCTCAAATGACAAAAAAAAATAATATTACAGCATTACAGTTCTATTCATACAAATTTAGTGTTAGAGATGATTTTAACGTAATTTTGAATTCAGGAAAATTAACTCAACAGTATGTAGTTGATGCTTTTGTAAAAATTGAAAGTGGAAGACTTTATTTTATAAAACAACAACAACACGTTTTAAGAACTGAACTATATTCTGGATTAATGGACTATCTGCATAAAAAAAAGAACAAAAAGGAAATATTCAAATTGGAAAAATGTTTATTTTGCCGTCTACTTTTACTGGCAGTCCTAGAGCGATACAACAAAACTTCAGCGATGCAATTTGTCTAGTTCAAAAATTTGGAAAACCAGATTTATTTATAACTATGACATGCAATCCAAAATGGAAGGAAATTACTAATAACATTAAAGAAACTGAAGATGTACTAAGTCGGCCAGATATAGTTAGTAGAATATTTAATTTAAAAGTTAAAGAATTAATAAATGAAATAATTACCAAAAAAATTTTTGGAATGTGTATTGCTTACACATATGTCATTGAATTCCAGAAGAGAGGATTACCTCATATACATTTATTATTATATTTACATAAAAATGACAAAATTAAAACAGCAGATGATGTTGATAAATTTATAATGGCAGAAATACCAGATGAAAAAATTAATACACGTTTATTTAATTTAGTTAAACAATTCATGATCCATGGACCTTGTGGCAAGCAAAATATGAATTCACCTTGCATGAATGCAAATACAAACAAATGTACAAAAAAATTTCCAAAGCAATTCACTAATGAAACGGAATTTAGTACTGCAGGATATCCTATGTATAGACGAAGAAACGATGGTAAAATATAATATTTTCAAAAAATAGAATTGCTGATAATAGATTTGTAGTACCCTACAATCCATACTTGCTTTTGAAATTAAATGCTCATATTAACGTGGAACCTATATTTTCTTCATTACATTCAGTAAAATATTTATTTAAATATTGTTATAAAGGACATGACTGTGCTCTTATAGAAATGAAGAGTATGCCTAATACACCAGTTATTGAAAATGATGACAACAGTGAGGTAAATATAGTTAAAGATAATAGTATAGCATATGATGAGATAAAGCAATACATAAATACAAGATATGTATGTCCTCCTGAAGCAATGTATAGGATATTTGAATTTCCACTTCATGATTTGTCACATACAATTTACAGATTAGCTATTCATAATGAAAACGAACAAAATATATATTTTAAAGAAGGTCAAGAAGAACAATTTTTGAACAAGAACGTCCACACTACACTTACTGCATGGTTTGAATTAAATAAAATAGATGCATATGCTAGGAATTTATTATATCTTGACATCCCTCAACACTATGTCTTTAATAAAAGTACAAAAAAATGGACTAAAAGAAAAATGATAAGGAAACCTGTCATAAGTAGAATGTATTTAGTTAGTCCACGTCAACGTGAAAAATTTCATCTTCGATTACTACTATTGCATGTGAAAGGTCCTACATCCTTTACAGATATACGAACAGTTAATGATGTAGTTTTTCCAACATTTTTTGAAGCCGCTAAAGAGAGGCAATTGATATCAGCTGAAGATGAATGGGATAAATGTCTTGACGAAGCTTGCAAAGTACAGTTACCAAGAGCAATATGTGAACTTTTTGCCTATATATGTGTATATCATAACCCAATTAATGCTAGAGAATTGTATGAAAAGTATAAAATGCATTTTTATTTTCCTAAAATGCAACAGGATCAAGGGGAACTGTGGGCTTTACAGATAATTAATAATATTTTAACGATGAATTCCTTTTCTTTACAAGATTTTCATCTACCGACAATAAAAGATTTATCTGATTTTCGAATATATAACACTGACTTTAATTCACAACTTACAAATAATATCGATAATGGAAGAATTATAAACACTTTAACAAAAAGTCAGACATATATATTTACTTCTGTAACAAATGCAGTTAATAATAAAAATGTAAATAGAAATTTTTTTATTGATGGTCCAGGTGGTTGCGGAAAAAGCTATTTATTAAATGCATTAATTGGCTATTTTGAAATGAACAAGATTCCTGTTTTATCTGTGGCATGGACTGGAATCGCAGCAAATTTATTAATTGGTGGCAAAACTGTGCACACAGTATTTAAGTTACCGTTAACAATCAATGAACAAACAACGTGTAACATAAAGGCAAACACAATTGACGGTAATAAAATTAAAAATTGTGAAGTTATAATTTGGGATGAGATAACAATGACATCCAGATATGCATTTGAAGCTGTAGATAGATTATTAAGAGACCTATGTCATAATAATAAAATTTTTGGAAATAAAATTATAATTACTTCAGGTGATTTTAGGCAAACATTACCAATTGTTAGACATGGAAACAGGACTCAAATTGTAAATAACTGTGTTAAAAACAGTATTTTATGGTTGAATTTTAGATGCTTCACGTTTAAGTGAAAATTTAAGACTATCTGATAATGACAAACTTTTTAACTCATGGCTCCTGCAGGTTGGAAATGGAAAGTTTAATAATCAATTTGAAGAGAAAAAACCAAGCAGTATTACTGCCTAAAGAAATAATATGCAACAACGACATAATAACAGAAATATATGGTAATGAAATTACCCAAACGATCATGACATCTGCAAATAAAATGGCGAAAAAATAATATTAGCGCCGCCAGGAAACGAAATAATGATGTAGTTTGAAAAATTAAATAATGAAATTCTTGAAAGAATTAGTGGCAAAAGTAGGGAATATTTAAGTATAGATTTATGTGAGGAAGATGAAGAAGATAATACATTAAATAAACTTGTGCCAACTGAAATTTTAAATACACTTACTCCAAATGGACTTCCACCCACGCGCATAAAATTAATGTTTAAAAAATTGGAAGCAATTGTGATACTCTTTAAGAAAATTAATTTAGACAAAAAGGTCCCTTGGTTTTGGGGGGGGGGGGGGGTAATGGAGTAAGTATTAAAAAATTTATAAAATTGAAATTATAACCCAATTTGATGTCCCAACCACTTACCCGTTAATTAACAAAACAAAAAAAGAAATTGTCGATACTGCCACGAATAACATTGTCACCTTCTAATGAAGAAATACCATTTAATAATGTCCAGAAAACAATTCCCAGTCAAGATTAGGATTTGCTTTAACTATAAATAAATCTCAAGGTCAATCATTTTCAAAAGTGGTAGTAATACTTACCATCACATGTTTTTAGTCATGGACATTATATTGTAGCTTTCCAAGAAGGTAACTTCTAAACTGATTTAAAAGTATTATTAACTTCAAATTCATATATTCTTCTAAATAATAATAAAAAAAATAAAGACAAGAAACATATGTAAAAAATATTGTTTTTGCCCCAAACAACTGGACAAGGTCTTAGATTGCTAAAGGCCACAATCCCATACACGTTTTAGTAACAGGCGCCTCTGCGAAAAATAAAAGGCCTGCTATTTTAATAACAACTATAAAGACAACTATATGAACAGATGGAAAAGCAAAAGTTAGAAACCTGACTGACAATTAAGCAAGACAGCGCTAAATAACTACTGGCAGCGTTTTTTTAAATATAACTAAATAATGACAAAACATGATATAAAAAAATAAATAACAAAAAATTAAAGTCAGCGCTATCCTATAAGTCAGCTGCGTCGTTAAGTAAAAAGTAAATCATATCTGACAAATAATAATAACTAAACTATTACATAAGAATTATGAAAAGACAAGGCTGACAATATCGGCTGCGTTTTCTTTTAAAAAAAAAATCAAGGATAATTACAATATTTGAACTATCAATAAAAATGTCTAAAAAATAAAGGTATTAACAAATAACTAAATAACATATTACAGAGCGCTGAAACAATATCGGCTGCGTCTAATAATAAAAATTAATTTAATTACTATGGTATAATTATTGACATCAATGTTTCATATATTCTTACTATTAATAAGAAAAATAAAGAACAAGAAGCATATGTAAGAAAATTGTTTTCACTGAAAAACTGTAGATCTTAGATGTACTAAGGGCCCAGTATCAACGTTTAGTAACCGCGCTGAAAAAATAACGGCTGCGTATTTAAGAAAAACTATATGAAACAGATGAAAAGCAAATAGTTAAAAACTGACAATTAAGAAAGACAGCGCTAAATAATAACTGGCAGCGTTTTTAAATATAACTAAATAATGACAAAAAATGATATAAAAAATAAAGTAGCAAAATTAAAAATCGCGCTGAGACTACAATCAATATCGGCTGCGTCTTTAAGTGAAAACTAAAAAACTATCATTCTGACAATAAGATAACTATTACAAAGCAATATTAATAGACAGCGCTGAACAATATCGGCTGCGGTCTTTTAAAAAAAAAAAAATAAGTACTTACCAAGATTTGAGAT